>NC_084469.1:105795509-106101663 GCF_027409185.1 Cynocephalus volans
TCCCCTTAAGTTTTGCACCCAACACCAGTCTGAGGCAAATGTCTCACTTGTCCCCAGCCTTGTCATACACATACGTATGCACACACATACACACGTGCGCACGGGAGTTCACACATATACATTGCAACCCACTAGGAGGGATGGAGTAAAACCAGTGGATCTGGAAATATCACCTTCCCCTGCCTCCCCTCATCCTTTTTTTAGTCACTATTTAGACACCACCCTTTTCTGGGGGTCCGGGTTACATCAACCAGAACCTTGAAGAAAAAAATATCGTAATTGTGAGAATGACCTCCTTTTACAATGAAAACAAAGAGACTAGAAAATATCAGAACCCACTGCACACAGAAAAAATGAACATTCATGAAACTTGTTTCAGTTCCAGACCTGGGTAGACCACATTGCAATGTAAAAAAAATAATTCTGTGATTTGTGGTCAAGATGCTTGAAATATATGGCTGTGATGTTTGAAATTGGCTACTTTTTTAAAAAATTGGGTAACATCTTAGGTAGGATGTTACATTTTCTTTTCTTTTCTTTTCTTTGTGTGTTTGGGGGTCTGGCCATGAAGGCAGCCCAAACCCTTGACCTTGGTGTTACAAGGCTATGCTCTAACCACTTACATAACCAGCCAGCCCATCACTTTCTTTTCTTTTCTTTTTTTTTTTTAAAGATGACTGGTAAGGGGATCTTAACCCTTGACTTGGTGTTGTCAGCACCACGCTCTCCCAAGTGAGCCTTGGGCTGGCCCCACTTTCATTTTCTACCATGCATTTAGCCAGGTCCCTAAGTGCGGGCACTTTCATTGTTTCCAGCTTTTCTTAGAGCTTTTCGTAATGCAAATGGTAACAAGCACCTACTATGTGCTTGGCAAGAGGTTAACTAAGCATTTCACATGCCTGAAATTACACAGCTCATAGATGAGGGAGCCAGTATTTGAACCCAGGTTGTCTGATTCCAGGGCTCTTTAACCTCCCTGCATTACTTTTGAAAAATCATTGCATATTTGGCTTTCTCCCTGAAATAAATTTCTAGAGGTGGACTTGCTGGTTCAGAGAGTTTACACACTTAAATGTTTTGTAGAAATATTTAGACCACCCTCTGGGAAGTTTGTACCAGTTTTCACTCCCATGACAGTGCCCAAGTGTGTGTGCCCAAAACTTCACACACACTGTAAGCTTGACAAGTAAACGTGATCCTTCAGTTGATAAGTGGTCAGGCTGAGCATCTTTGCAGAAGTCTGTAAGCTTTTTATCATTCCTTTGTGAACCCCCATTCATTCCCTGTGCCAGTTTCCCACTTGGGGTTGTTTGTATTTTTTTCTTATTGATACATAAATGCTCTTTGTATATTAAGACTCATAATGCTTTGCCTGCATAATATGTGGCAATCTAGTCTCCCTTGATCTAGGACCTCACTGAAAGTCCACACAGGTCTACTTTTCCCTTTTAAAAAAATTATTACTTGCTTTTTTCTTCTTTTTCTTTCTTTCTTCCCCCACCCCCACTCCACCGCAGATGTGCTTTTGTTGCCCACCTGGCCGCAATCAGTGTTTGTGTTCTGAGGAGGCCTCTCTGCAGGCTGCATTTTATAGGTGATGCCCCCAGAAACAAAAGCAGAGACCCTGATGTCTTATAAACCTCAGTCTTACCCAGACCAATACCTGAGGAGCCCCTCCCCTTTCCACAGCAAGATAATTCAGGCCTGGGAGTCAGGAATCTCGAGCTTTCTGTTCCAACTCTACAGCCCACTGCTAGGGGTCAGCTTCTGTTTGTAAAGGGTTAACATGGGCTGGTAGATCCAGCCACGCCCACTGCCGCTCAAGACACGCCCATCTTTCCATCTAGCCTTACACATCTTCTAGGAGAAAGGATGAGGTATGAAGCTGAAAAGCATGGCCCAGGGCACCAGGAACTAGCCCCAGGAGCAAGTGGGGCTGGGCACAGGCTCTTTACCCAGTGCTATTCGGAAGGACCTCTTGGGGGAAGCTGAGGCACCAACAACTCTTCCCTCCCCCCCCAGCCTTGAGTCCTTCTCACCCACATCCACGTTGGTCCCAGCCCCTTGGAGGCCCAGAAGGTGCCTCATGGGAAAGTGACACTTCTGGGATGGCGCTGCCCGGCACAATTACCGTTTTCATTCTCATTAAACCACATTTTCATTCTAATTAGAGTTTCACTGCCTCCCAGAGCGAAGGGCCGGTTACTTTTCAGCATCATTACCAGCAGCTCCCTCCTGCCTCTCCCACCCTGCCCAGGCGCCCATCCCACACCGGATTTCTCTCTCTGTCCTTCTCCCCGTGGACTAGAGAGAAGCAGCAGAACATTTATTATAGTCGTCTACTGGTGCCAAACTCAGTGTTAGGAACCTTCACCCACAGCATTCTTCGCCTTACCTTCGTCATGCTCTGATTTTCCCTTTTCCCCAGCACTCACGCCTTCAAATAGGATCTATGATCTACTTTTCTGGTTACCACCTGTCTCCCCTTCTGCAGAACGTCAGCACTCACCTATGTCCCTATAGCTCTCCTGGGCACCCTGATCCCACAGCTTCCAACCACTCACCCCTGTGAACTGGTCCTGGCTGCTGGACCGTCCCCAGGGTGGGTGGAAAGTTCTGGTAAGCAAACACCCTCCTGGAGCAGCCCTTGCCCAGTGGCTGATGTGAGCTGGTGGATAAAAACCCCAGCTACCTTGCCCCCTGGTGGGAAAACCCTGAGGGGTGTGTTCTACTTGGTCTCCCAGCAGGATTGAGCCCAGTTGCCCACAGTGGAAACCCACCCATAAACACACCCATCACTGGCCACCCTCCCTTCCCTTCCTAACTCCCTCTTCCCCCTTCCCATGTGTCCTGGGATTGCCTCCCAGATCAGCCACACCATGGATCCCCCAGCTGCTTTAGGGTTCAGGCAAACCAGATCTCAGAGGGGGTCACTTTCACACACAGCACCCAAGGGATGGGTTAAGAAAGCTTCTGCAGCTCTTCCTAGAATGGAAACACCATTTCTACTAGCGTGCGGCATCACTGAGCAGCTCTGATCCACATTTGAAATGCACACTTAGGGAGCTCCCGCTTGGAGGGGGTGTAAATGGCACAGAGTTTTTGGGGAGCAGCTTGGCGGTGTGTGTTAAACCGTGAAATGCACAGACCCTCCACCGTCAACTCCCCTTCTGGGTGGCTGGCCGCAAGGAGTAACCGCTCTCAGGCATGAAGGTGGGAATCAGGATATTTTTGGCAGGCCTGTTTGTGATCACACAAAATGAGAAAGAACCCATGTGTCCATCAGCAAAGGGTGGGGAAATCAGCTACAGTGCTGTGGAATACTACGCAACCATGAAAAAGGAGGGGGTGCCTGTATTAGTTTCTTACAGCCAATGTAAAACAAAGGACCGCAAGCTGGGTGGTGGCTTAAAACAGAGATTCACTCTTATAGTTCAAACTCAAGGTGCCAGCAGGGTCGGTTCCCTCTGGAGGCTCTGAGGGACAGTTCATCCCACGCCTGTGTCCTGGCATCTGGTGGCTCCAGCAATCCTTGGCTTTTAGGCACATCACTCCAATCTCTGCTTCCATCTTCACATGGCCTTCTCCCCTGTGTCTGTGTCTCTGTTTCTCTGTAGTATTTCCTCTGCAAATAAAGACACCAGTCATGTTAGATTTAGGGCTCACCCTACTCTGGTATGACCTCATTTCAACTGAACCGATCACATCTGATCCTACACAATGACCCTATTTCCAAATAAGTTCACATTCACAGGTACCAGGAGTTTGGACTTGAACATAGCTTTCAGGGGGACACGACTCACCCCACATCAATACCCAAGGGACCGATCATAAGTACTGTGTGATGCCCTTTATGTGATCAAATTTAACCTTTATTGGGTGGAACATGCTCCTGCCTCAAATCCCACACCTCCCAGCTTTAGCAAAATCATAACCGTTCATTTTCCCCCTTGAATCATTATAGACTTAGAACATGCTCAGCACTGTTGTAAGCAATGTATAGGCATCATTTTATTTAATCCTTGCAACAATCCCATGAAGCCCATACTAGTATAGCCCCATTTTACAGACAGGGAAACTGATACCTAGGTGTGTTGAGTCCCCGTGTGCTGGTCACGCCGCTGATAAGCAGCAGAGCTGGCCCATGGTTGGTCCCTCAACCTCTGCTCACTGACTTCCATTGTGTTGGTGTGTATGTGACACGAAACACACATGGTCATTTATTTTTTCCAACAACCCTACAAGGCAGATATTACTCTCATGTTACAGATGAGGAAACCGAGACAGGGAATGGACAAGCAACTTGCCAAAACGGGAGCTTAAGCCTCCGTTTCCAGCCATGCAACCCTTTGGGGGACTTCGGGCTCCATCTCCTGGCAGGTGGAGTGAGGGTCTCCTCCGGTCCAAACGCTGTTCCGCAGCCACGGGAAGATGCAGGGACTGAGACCTGACCTGGCCTCCCAGGCTTGGGCCAGGGGAGACGACCAGTTAAGACCTTCCAAGTGGTGCTACCCATGGGCTCTGCTCTTGGCTCATGCCAGGACCTCAGGCCCTGACTGCCATGCACCAGGGACCCAAATCAGCCTCTTGGTCCTTCATAGCTTGGGGATCCTCTGGCACCACCCTCACCGTGCAGGGGGTTATTAATTAATGCTAATTAATATCTGTGTTCACAGAGCCAGCCAGGGCCTTGGGCTGGGAACATCTGCAGGAGGAAAGTATGAGAAACCCGGCACCCTGCCAAGCAACACAGATTATTCAGACACCCAAGAGCTGGTCTGCCTGGCAGCAAAGGACTCGTGGTGCCCAGAAGGGGAAACTGAGGCACAGATGAGGACCCATAGTCCTGGAGAGCTTCAAGAGTGGTCACCATTTGAAAGTAACAAAGACACAGGCCTTGGAGACTTGAGAGCCTCTGGCTTCCACGTGAGCTCTTGGTTCTAACCTGAGCCTCAGCTTCCTTCTATGTCAATGGGAACAAGAGATTCATTCCTTATACATTGCAGATCATGGGGATTCAGCAGGCTTTTACACATGTAAAACACTTTGCACATGATTAATTTCCAATAAGTGTTAAACCCCTTTCCCTGGCTGCCAGCTGCCACCTTGTGCCTCAGTTTCCCTCTTGGTCACACAAGCAGCAGGCAGAGCTTTGCTGCTACCCCTGAGAAGAAGGTTCCGGGGCAGGGCGCCTCGACTCTGATCTCAGGGAAGGCATGAAAAATCGCTTCCGATTAGCCCACTTAATAACACAGTTGCTAACGTGGCGAGAAGACAGTTCCCTGGCCCCTGATTAAAAACAGAAGTTTCCCCCACGTTCGTGGAGACGGAGCAGAAGGGAAAACAAAGACAAGCACACTCGTGCCAGATAAATACAGACGCAAACACATGCACGCCAGATAAACACACACTGGCACACCAAATATACACACAGCCGGCTGCAGAAATCGGGGTGGGCTCGCACAGCCCGGCTGTCACAGTCCAAAGAGACCCCCAGGAACGGCCACACAAAAAGGAAGGGAAAGCCCTATAGAGATGCCACAGGGTCCTGACCACATCTGGGCCCTGAACACTTTAAGGTGCATGGCCAGGAGCCAGAAGTGGGAGAATTAACATCCCCAGGAGCAGCCCCGGGCCAGAGATGGAAAGGAGTTGGTGGGTAAATACCTACCCCATCTCCCTCCCTCAGCAGGTGCCTGGCCCACACAGTCTCCCTGAGACCCCCAGTGGGACCAAGCCCCAGGTGTCCATAGTGATAACCTCCTTGATATCCCTTGTCCTCTCCCCAGATTTCCTGTGATTATTTCCCAGATAAACCACTTGCCCTCCAATCCTTGTATTGGAGGTCTGTTTCAGGAGAAAGCCAAACCAAAGGAACCACAGAGAATTAGAAATGCACATGAGGGGCCGGCCTGTGGCTCAGTTGGGAGAGCGTGGTGCTGACAACACCAAGTCAAGGGTTAAGATCCCCTTGGGCCGAGCCCGTGGCGCACTCAGGAGAGTGCGGCGCTGGGAGCGCGGCGACGCTGCCGCCCCGGGTTCGGATCCTATATAGGAATGGCCGGTGCACTCACTGGCTGAGTACCGGTCACGAAAAAGACAAAAAAAAAAAAAAAAAAAAAAAGAAAGAAACGCACATGAGTATACAATGTCTGGAGACATTTTTGGTTGTAAAATTGGGGATGGGGGTGCCACTAGCATCTAGTGGGTCGAGGACAGGACGCTGCTCAACATCCTCGAAGGCACAGAACTGCCCTCCACAGCAAAGAATGATCTGGACTCAAGTGTCAAGAGTGCCCAGGGTGCGAAACCCTGCTCTACTGGAACCCACCTGTGCCATCCTACACCCTGGGTGTGCCACATGGAAGCAGCTGAGTGCATGCATGTTAGTCACAGACACGCAATGGGTGTATACGTGGCGCCAGGCCACAGTGCAGCAGGCCCTCAAACTAGGAAAATAGCAACATTCAAGTCTAGTGTGTTTCCAGGATGTGTAGACCATCAGAAGGATCCACACGTTCTGAGCTTTGCCTGAGGTGCTCTTCATGTGAATAACTCATTCAATTCTCGCAGCCACCGTGGAAGGTGGCTTACTGACCATTAAGCCCATTTTACAGATGAAAAAACTGAGGTCCAGAGAGAGGAAGTTTATGCCCAGTGACCAGCTAGAAATCCAGAGGCCTCCCACAGGGATCCGAAACCTTGACCTTGGTGTTACAAACCTTGGTGTTAGAACACCGCTCTAACCAAGTGAGGTAACCAGCCAGCCCTAAAATGTTTGTGTGTGTGTGTGTGTGTGTGTGTGTGAAACCGGTAAGGGGATGTAACCCTTGGCTTGGTGTCGCCCGCACCGCGCTCAGCCAGTGAGCGCACCGGCCATCCCTATATAGGATCCGAACCTGCGGCCTCCGCGCTCCCAGTGCCGCTGCGCTCCCAGCGCCCCACTTTCCCGAGTGAGCCACGGGGTTGGCCCCTAAAATGTTTTTTAAACTAGCTGACCCTGGAGTCAGACAGGCCTTGGGTCTTCAACCCCAACCTCACCATTTGCTGTCTATATTATCCTGGGAGAGCACCATGGCCTCCCTGAGCCTCAATTTCCCCATCTGTAAAATGGGGATTCATATATTCGTTATTCCACAAACGTGCAGCGAAGGCCCACTGAGGGCCAACTTCGGGCCGAGCTCTAGCCTCCACAGGGTCAAGTCAGGACAGGAACATGGTGAACCCTTACCCCCTCCCCCCAGGCGGTTGCTTAACTAGTTTTTTTTGGGGGGGAGGTGCTCGTGTGGGTACGGGGGCAGAGCCCTCAGCTCCCCCCACCCCGCAGCTCACAATCCCCATGCCTCCCGGACTCCCATTTAATCAAAAAGCCTCTCAACCAGGGGTTGAGACCCAAAGCAGGGTCCCCGGGCTTGGCGTCCAGATCCGGGCCAGGGGCCGACGCCAGGAGGTGGACAAGGGAGGGGCTAAATCGGGACGTACCTCCCCCACCCACGCTGGGATTTTCCCACCGCTGCTGTCCGCCGCCGCAGCGCGGGGAGCGAGCGCCACCTGTGGGCCGCCGGGGGGAGGTGCGTGCGAGTCCCGGGAAAGTGGGTCGCCGCTTCCCTTCTCCCCAGCCAGGGCGCCGGGGGACCCCCAGTAGTTTTGGACACAGCCCCATCTATGAAATCCTCCACACCCCGCTTTTCCCAACTGTCGTTTCCCAGCTAGAACTTGTCTTCCATTTATTCGTGCAACAAACATTTATTGAGCACCTACTGTGTGCGTGCTCTGTTCTGGGTTCAGAGGACACAACGAAAACGAACAGATAAATCTGCCCGCCCTTCTGGAGCTCACAGTCTGGGGCAAGATGGACGAAGAAGAGGATAACAGTCCACGAGGCCCTTGCTGGTTGTGATAAGTGCTCTGAAGGAGAAAGTGTACAGGGATGTCACTGAGCCATTGCAATCGAGGAGAGAGAGCCTGCTCTGGACAAGGTGAGGCCTCTCTGAGCAGGTGACCCTGAGGAGGAGAAGGCCCCAGCCACGCCAAGACGGGAGCAGGGCTTCCTGTGGAGGGTACAGCCGCTGCAAAGGCCCTGGGGAAGAAAGGAGCTTGGGGTGTTGGACGGTAGGAAAGGAGGTCAGGGTGGTCAGAGCTGAGAGATGGAGGGACAGGTGGGGTGACAAATCTGACCTCTCACTCTCCCTTGGGAGTCATCTCCTAAGAGCCCCAGGGAGAAGAATAAATCTCACACTGAGCCAAAAGCCCTCCATCACCACCCAGCTCCGCACACACCCTCCTTCCTCACCACGCAGGTGTGGTGTCCCCAAGGAAAGATGCCCCAGACAGGCCAAGGTACTCCCGCTGCCCCCCCCAACTCTCCCAGACCTTTGCCTCTGATGATATTGACTAATTACGTGGCCAAGGGGCACGTGATCGGCTTTGCCTGCAAAGCCCCTTCCCTACCCCCCTGCCTGACCCTCACCCAGCCAATCTGCTTCCCGGGACCAATGCCTGGTTTCAGCCTCTTCATGCTAAGGGATAGTAGAAGCCTAAGGGTCTCCTGCCTCTGTCAGCCTGGGGGCTGTAGTGAGTGCCCCCTCCAGAGGGTGTCCCCATTCTCTCTGAGCCCCCTGGGACTGCTCCCTTTCAAACTGAGGCCAAACTGTGTCCTTGGTATCCTCACCCTCAGTTGAGGTTGAGGTCTTTGCTTCAAAGGTTGTTACTGCAGACCCCACCCCAGCCCCCCAAGAGTAAAGTCCCCTTGTGTGTCCCCAAAAGGGACTATGCAGGGAACTGGTCGGTTCCATGAGCACTGCCCCACAGGTTGCTGTCTTGGGGGGGGGGGGTCACGAGGGTGACTCTGTGTCTCACTCTGCCCCAGGAGGGAAGCAGAGCACCGTTCACTGGTCTACCAGGGGCAGAAAAGGTGCACCAGGTCCCCAGGGCCTGGCCTCAGCTCCAGGGACTGCCTGGCTCTTGGGGAGGGGGCGGAGCTTCCTGGAGCTTCTAATTATGGTTTCAGAGGCACTGACTTAATTACTGCCTTGCGAAGGGTTAATTACCACTAATCGGTTGGGAATCAGGCAATTCTCTTGCTTTCTGAGAACGAAAATATTTTCCCTTTCAGAAGCCCCCCACACCCACCCACCCGACTCCATTCCCTTTGCTTTTCCTGATTCCATGCACAGAGGGGGCATGGTGGGCTGGGTGGGGTCAGGAGGATCTGAAACCACCATTCTTCCTCACACAACTCACTTGCGGGCCTGACACAGGCAGGGGCTGAATTCAGAGAGAGGTCCTTGGCCAGAGCAAGGCGGGAAGACTTCCTGGAAGAGGAGGCAGAGGGCTGATCTTAAGGACCCCAAGTCACCCCTGATGGACCATGTGCTCCTAGAACCCTGTCCCACCTGGAGAGCAGCAGGGCCTGGGGAAGCCAGAGCTGATGGCTTTAGGACTGTGGAGCCTGCCTGGGGCCTCAGTTTCCTCATCTGTAAAAGGGGGGTTATGACAGCAGCTCCCTGGGCATGCTGGGGCCTGGCTGGGGTGGCCCTGGAGGACAGGGTGAGTGGAGACCTTCTTCTATAGGCCTTGGGGGATTCTGAGCAAAACTTGAAGAAAGACAGCCAGAGAACCGAAGCAGCATAGGTAAGAGTGAGGCTTAGGTGACTGCTTGATCAGAAGAGTTTAGAGAGGAGACAGACCTGGGGACAGTGGTCAAGCTGTCATGTCCTGTTACAGATGGGGAAACTGGGGCCCAGAGAAGTAAAACCACTTACCAAGGACACACAGCTTTCTAGTTGGGGGAGCCGGAATTCACAACCACATTTGGCAGGGTCCTGAGCACACAGCATAGGGGAGGGGTTGGCCTGGGGAGTCAGGGAGAGGACACAATGTGGGTTGTTTGGCCAGAAGTTAAACAACAGTTTTGACTCAGCTGTGTTGGAGGGGATGATGGTTTAGGCCAGGATGAGATAAGGATTAAATTAGAGATAGAAAGAAGGAAGGAAGGAGAGGGAAGGTGGAAGAGAGGAAGGACTGGTCAGGAATATTTCATTTGCAAGTGAAAATCTAAAACCAAACTATATTAAAGAAAAAAGTTACTAGTTTAGTGGGTTGTGTAACTGAAAAGTTGAAGGTATGTCAGCTTCAGGCACAGCTGGATCCAGGAGCTTGAACAAAGTAATATCCCTCTCTCAACTAATGGAAAGCATCGCTCTCAGGCAGCCATTTCCCATGGGGGTAAAATGGCCTCAGCAATCCCTGGCTTATATTTTATCAGTCCAGAATCTCCAGAGAGAAACGAGAAAGCCTCTTTGCCAATAGCTCTATAAAAATCTCAGGGCTCCCTCTTATTGGACAGGTTGGGGTCACAAGTCACTTAGGAACCAATCACTGTGGCCAGGAATGGGTCACATGACCTCTCCTGGTGATGGGATGGGGCCAGGCCCACCAGACCTAAGTGGACAAAGGACAAAAGAGAAAGTGACAATTTGCTCCACAAACATTTATTGAGCACCTTCTGTGTGCCTGGTCCTGTTTTAGGGGCCGGGGACACAGCAGTGAACAAGACAGAAAAACTCCTGCCCTTGTGGGGGTTGCCACTCTAGAGAAGTTCATGAATTACTACGATATTAGAACGTGACGTGTACTATAAAGAAAAATAAAGCAGGGAAAAGGATAGGGAGGACTGGGGAAAGGCAGCTTAGAGTTTATTTTATTTTATTTATTTTTTGGTGCTATGATAAAGAGTACTATTTTATTTTATTTCAATTTTTCTTTTAAAAATTTTTTAATTCATTTTTATGGAAACATGATTGATTATATATATTTTTTGGGTACGACGTTGACTACCATCACCTGTGTACAACATGTGTTGGTCAAATCATTATTAGTATGTTCATTATTACAAATTGTAATCATTCTTTTTTTTTTTTTTCTTTTTAAAGATGACCAGTAAGGGGATCTTAACCCATGGCCTTGGTGTTGTCAGCACCACGCTGTCCCAAGTGAGCCACGGGCCGGCCCTGTAATCATTCTTTACGCCCCTTACCCAATCTCTCCCCTTCCCCCTCTTCCTCCCCTCCATCTTTAATAACCATAGATTTATTCTCTTTCTGGAAGATCAATGTATTATCGTGTTTCTTTTTTTCTTTCCTTCCTTCCTAGCACCCACTTATGAGTGAGGACATGCAGTATTTCTCTTTCTGTGTCTGGCTTATTTCACTTAATGTAATTTTCTCCAAGCTCATCCATGTTGCTGCCAAGTGTCAGAATTTCATTCTTTTTTCTGGCTGAGTAGTATTCCATTGTGTATATGTACCACATTTTCCTTCTCCAGCCATCCACCAGTGGACATTTCAGTTGGTTCCATATCTTGGCTTTTGTAAATAGAGCTGCAGTGAACATGCGAGTGCAGGTGTCCCTTCGACATGATGATTTCCATTCCTTTGGGTACATGCCCAGTAGTGGGATTTCTGGATCCCATGGTAGTTCTATCTGTAGTTGTCTGAGAAACCTCCATACTGTTTTTCATAACAGCTGTGCTATTTTACAGTCCCACCAACAGTGCAGGAGGGTTCTCCTTTCTCCACATCCTCGCCAGCATTTGTTATTCTTGAGCTTAGATTTTAAATGGGGGGTGTAGATGGTCAGGGAAGACCTCACTGAGGAAGTGACACTTGAGCAAATACTGGAGGCAGATGAAAGAGTGAGACTGTCTGGGGAAGAGCGTTCCAGGCAGAGGGATTAGCCTGTGCAAAGGCCCTGAGGCTGGACTGGGCTTGGTGTGTTTGGGGAACAGCGAAGAAGCCAGTGTGGCTGGAGCTGAGTGAGCGTCAGTAAGGGCAGGTAGGTGACAGGGCACACCATTTGGCTCCTTGTGGTCTGCAGGGAGGACTTTAGATTTTACTGAGCGAGGTGGGAACCATGGAGGGTTCTGGGCAGAGGAAGGACCTGACCTGATTGGCTGCAGGTGACGGATACAGAAAGAGTATAAGGGACTGGCTGTGGCCTCGGGGCGAGGTTGCCCTTCACCCCAGGCTGGGGACTGCCTGTCTCTCTGTCCCCCATGGCTTCCCCAGGTCTGCCTGCTGCTATTTTCTTCCTGAATCTCCCTGTGGTTCACTTTGTTGCCTTTTCCCATGACCCGTGGGGAGAGGCATAGGTGGGGCAAGGGGCTGGGGGGAATGGCCACACCAGAGTCCCCTTCCCAGGAGACAAGGAGACCCACCCCCACTCCCACCTGGGACACACACGGGCAGGGCTGCCCCACCGTGCTTGCTTTCTACACTCTTTAGGGTGGTGGGAACAGGTGTGGCTGGGGGGGGTGAGAAGTTGGCAGGAGGGGGAGCCGGGTCACCCAGAGTCCCCTCTGAGAAGGCACAGCGGTCACCTTGCTCTGTTTTGGTGGTAGGGCTCCTGTCTAAGCCAGAAGCTGAAGGAAGGGACAGGGGTGGGGTGATACATGACTGGGTTTGGTCAGAGCTTTCCATGGAAGTGACCATAAGGACCCTCAAGGTTGGATTTCTGTCCTGAGAGGATTAGGAAACATCCTGTTTGGGAAAGCTCTTATGGTCATGGCTTCATTCCTCCAGCCCTGCCCTGGCCCTAGTGGCCCTGGCCCTAGTGGCAGAAGACAAGAGGGGTGGGGGGGACTGGCCAAGCATTCACTCTCCCAGAAACAGAAATAACCCCCTCTCAATTCTCCTGAGAATAGGATATGCACATGCAAAACAAAAACAAAAACCAAAAAACTTTAGACTCCACGCCAACATCATACCCAAAAAGTAACTCTAAATGAATTAGAGACCTAAAGGTGAAACCTGAAACTATATCACTTCTAGGAGAAAACAAACAAACAAACAAACAAACAAACAAAAAATCTTGGACCTTGGGTTAGGCAAAGATTTCTTAGATATGCCACCAATAGCACGATGCATTAAACAAACAAACAAACAAACAAATTCCAAAAAAACCCCAAATTGGACTTCATCACAATGAAAACTTTTGTTCTTCCAAAGACATAAAGAAAAATGAAAAGACAGGCCACAGACTAGTGGGAAATATTTGCAAATCGTGTATCTGAAAGAACTTGTATCCGGAATAGATAAAGAACTCTCAGAATAAGAACTCTTTCTATAAGGATTTATACAGAACTCAATAATAAGAAAGCAAAAGGAAAACCAATTTTAAAACTGGCAAAAGATTTGAACAGATGCTTCACCAAAGAGGATATATGGACGGCAGATAAGACTGCGGAAAGAGGTTCAACATCATGAGTCGTTAGAGAAAAGTCAAATTAAAATGGCAGGGAGATACCAGTTCATGCAGCCATTAGAGGAGCTGAAACTAAACATATGAATAATATCTCATATTAGGGAGGATGTGAAGGAACTGGAACATTCACCCACTTCTGGTGGAATGAAAAATGGTACAGCCACGTTGGAAAACAATCTGGCAGTTTCTTAAAAAGTTAAACATGCGTGGACCACGTGATCCAGAAATGAAGCATATGTCCACATACAAACTTGTACACAAATGTCCATAGCAGCATTTGTCACAATCACCAAAAGGTGGAAACAGCCCAAGTATCCATCATTAGATGAGTGAATAAAGAACTCTGGTCCCTCCATATGATGGAATATCACTTAGCAATAAAAAGGGCCCAACTCTTTTCTTTTTTCTTTTTCTTTGGCAGCTGGCTGGTAAGGGGATCCGAACCCTTGAACTTGGTGTTATAACACCATGCTCTAATCAACGGAGCTCACCAGCCAGCCCCAAAAGAACAGACTATTGAAAAACACAGGAATGTGGATAAACCTGAGAAACATTCTACTGAGTAAGGCACCAGGCATGAAATATTACACATTGTGTGATTCCATTTATATGAAATTTCTAGAAAAGGCAAAGCTATGGAGGGAGAAAGTTGACCAGTGGTTGCCTGGGGCTGGGAGTGGGAAGGTACTGCAAATTAGAAAACTTTTGGAGTGATTACAGTGTTCTCAGACACTGTATTGTGGTGATGGTTGCACGACTCAGTAAATTTACTAAATATCATCTAACCATAATGGGCGAATTATATGCTGTGTGAATTACGCCTCAATAAAGCTATAAAAATGTTCCCCCAACAATCCTCAGATGGGATTGTCATGATTCAGTCGACTGAATCGACAGGTACCTATGGTGGCAGACCCTTTTCTGAACCCTGGGGACACGGCGAGGAACAAAAGAGACAAAAATCCCCACCCTTGTGGGGTTGACAGTCTCATGGGGAGACTGGCAGGGAGCAAGTTCAAGAATTAAAATCTACAGGTTGAATGGTGGTGTTAAGAAAAATAAAATAGGGCAGGGTAGAGCCTAATTTTAAGTCAGAGGTCAGGGAAGGCTCTCTGAGGAGGTGATGTTGGAGTAAAGACCTGAAGGAGGCAAGAGGGAGCCATGTGGGCATCTAGGGGAGGAAGGTACCAGGCAGGGAAAAACAGTAAGTGCAAAGGCCCTGAGGTAGGGCCACGTGGGCTGCAGGGAGGGCTTTGGCTTTTGCAGTGAGTGAAGTGGGAGCCATGGAGAGTTCTTGAGCAGAGGAGGGACATGACCTGACTCAGGTGTTCACAGGCACCCCCTGGTGGCTGTGGGGGAACAGTCTGTAGCAGCAAGGGCAAACCAGAGCAAAGGGAGACCAGTGCAGATGTGACTGTACTGGTCCAAGTGGGAGATGATGGGTGGATTCTGGATAGATTTTCAAAGTCCAAGCGTATGTCACTTACTGATGGAGATACGTTCTGAGAAACATATCATTAGGTGATTTTGTTGCTGTGCAAACATCGTGGAGTGTACTCACACAAACCTAGATGGCATAGCCTACTACACACCTAGGCTATACCAGCCAGGTTTGTGTAATGGTGTAGCCTATGGCTCCCAGGCTACAAACCTGAACAGCATGTTACTATACTGAGTACTGCAGGCAAATGTAACACAATGGTATTTGTGTATCTAAACATAACATAAAAAAGGTAATTGCTTCGTGCTATGACATGCCAGCACCGTGACTCACTAGGCAATAGGGATTTTGCAGCTCCGTTATAATCTCATGGGACCACTGACACATATGTGGTCTGTCATTGACTATAGAGCCCTCGGATTTGCTGATGCAATGGCGGGGGGTGGGGGGGAAGAGACAGAGAGAGACATGGATGAATCCAAATATTTTGCCCTGAGTGTCTGGGCCAGCAGGGAAGAAACCAAGGCTCAGAGGGGTAGAGAGAGTTGCCTGGTGGCACAGGGACCCACAGGCAAGGCATGGTCCCGTTTGAGGCTGCTCAGAGCCAGTTGTCTTCTCCCGCTGCCTCCCAAATCCCTGAATCCCATGGCTCCCTCGGGCCCCTTTGTCCTTATAGTCTCATTTCCAGAACTTCTCCTCCCTGGAGAATCCAGTCCATGTGTTTCTGATTTCTTTGTCCTGAACTTATATGGCATGAGCACCCCCAAAGCCTTATGTGGAAAAGTCTACAGGCTGGTGGGGGTGGGGGCACATTCCTTCCCTAGGGGGGAGGGGAGGGCTGCATCCAGCAGCCCAGTGGCATCTCCAGGGCATCTCCAGGGCACCCTGTGGCAGGGAGGCATCCTCCCAGGCCAGGCCAGACCATCTGGGGCCTGGCCTTCGCCTGCCCACAGCCCCAGCTCCAGCCGCCCAGACCCCCCTCCTCCCTGGACCTCCCACACATTTCCTCCTTGAAGCCCAGACCCATGGGATTTGGGCTCCCCCATCCGCTCTCTTTCTACTTAGCTCCACTGCTCCTCCAGGCCTCCTGCCTAGTGACCACAGAGGGGCCGGCTCCCTTTTGTGGGATGGGCAGCCCCAAATAGCCCTGGCAAGGCCTGTGTGTGGCCAGAGCCATGGGCGGGCATTTGGCCCTCCTGGTGTCTCTCTCCTCCCCTGGCCTCTGTATTTCCTCCTCTTCCCTCCCCATCTCAAAGCCCTCAGAGGAGTCTCCTTAATTCACTTGCTTTTTACCCAGTACTGACCAGCTGGACCCTGCCCTAAAGACCAAAGAGACGGAGTGACCAACACTTAGAAGGTAATACCATAGAGGCCTTACTAGGCATCAATAAATCAGCCCATCAATTTCCCCATGACCCTATGAAGGGAAAACAAGTGCTCCCATTTTACAGATGGGAAGACTGGAGCACAGAGAGGAGATGCCCAGGGCCATATTACCAGAAAGCAGCAGGACCAGGACTTGACCCCTGACCATTCTGCTCAACCAACTCTCATAGGAGTGACAGATGAGGTCTTGGTCTTCTGGAGCCCTCAACCCAGAGGAGAGAGATAGGAAACAGCAAATGATTGAGAACACACCATTCAGTGATGAGGGTGATAAAGATCATGAAAGATGGTGGCTGGGGGATGGGAGGCTTGGGGGGGGTTGAGACCACCTGGATTTGCTGAGACCCACAGAACTCAGAAAAGCTGTTATACTCAGGGTTATGGTTTATTGCAGTGAAAAGTGCAGATTAAAATCAGCAAAGGAAAAAGATGCATGGGGCAGAGTCCAGGAGACACCAGGTACAAGTTTCCAGTTGCCCTCCCCCACCACCATGAAGTTGGGCCAATAGCCCCTACTTCTGCCAGCAGCAATGCGTGACAACGTGCATGGTGAACTGTCAGCTGGGGAAGCTCACTGAGCCTTGGTGTCCAGGGTTTTTATTGGGGGTCAGGCACCTGGGCCTTAGCTACTCAGCCTCTAGTCCCTCTAGAGGTCAAGCTAATACCGTGGCCCACCATAAATCACATCATGAGCACAGACTGTCTGGCATGGCCCAAGGCCCCAGGTATACAGATCTTCTTATCAGGCAAGATACTTCAGGGGTCTAAAGGTTACCTTGTAGGAGCAAAACAAGGAACTGTCTTGAAGAGGCCTTTCTTTGGAATATGCAGAGTTGTAGCACCCCAAACCCACTGAGTTAACTCTTCACTGCACAGGGCTGAATTTATGGTGGGCTAAAAATGCATTTCTAAAAAATTTATGTTGTGGCTGGCTGGTTAGCTCAGTTGGTTAGGGCACAACCTTACAACACCAAGGTCATTGGTTCAGATCCATTAACTAGTCAGCCCCCCCTGCCAAAAAAGAAGTTCATGTTGAAGCTAAGGCTAGAAGGAAGTGGATCTTTCCCTAATTGAACCTTTGGATGAGACAGCAGCTCAAGCTGACACTTGGATTGCAGCCTGGGAGAGGCCCTGAAGGAGGAGCCATGTGGAGATCTGGGGGCAGAGAATTCCAGGCAGAGGGAACAGCAGGTGCAAAAGTCCTGAGGTAGGACTGAGCTTCCAAAAACAGAAGGAAGGACCAACAAGGCGAGCCCAGGGTAAAAGAAGGACCTGAGGTCAGAGAGGCCAGCTGGAGCCAAAGTAGAGGGCCCTGGGGACAGGATGACAGTAAGAGAGTCCAGGAGGACATCCCCATTTGGGGTCTGAACAACTGAGCTGGTGTTGGAGCCAGACATTAAGAAGGGGAAAATTGGAGGAGACCGGGTAAGATGGACAGACTCCACGACTCCCCCATGATCTCCATCTCCTGGTATCCACACTCTGTGTAATCCCCTCCCCCTGAGTTGGGGCTGGGCCTAGGGAGTTGCTTCTAACAATGGAATACGACAAAATCTAGCAGCTTAATTCTATTTGACACCCACAAAAGAGAGAGAGAGATAGAGAATATGACAAAGTGGTGGGATGTCACTTCTGAGATTAGGTTAGAATAGATTGAGACTCCTGTCTTGCTCAAACCGTTTCTTTCTCTCTCTCTCTTTCTCTCGGTCTGACGAAGCCAGCTGCGAGGTTGTGAACTGCCGTATGGAGAGGCCCACGTGGCAAGGAACTGAGGGCAGCCTCCAATGAACAGCCAGTGAGGACCTGAATCCTGCCAACATGCAAGTGAGCTTGGAAGTAGATCCTTCCCTAATCACTGATTCAAGACTGGAGCCCCAGCCGACACCTGGATTGCAGCCTGGGAGACACCCCGAAGCAGAGGACCCAGCTAAGCCACCCCCAATTCCTGAGCTGGAGAAACTGTGAATTAATAACAGTTTGCTGTTATCTTAAGCCCCTAACTTTAGGTTTAATTTGTTACACAGCAATTGATAACAAACTGCAGATTTGGCCAGAAGTGAGAAGGGAAATCAAGAATTATAGTTTTGCTGTAGCAAAAATATAATTGTAATAGATATCCTTGGGCTGGCTTCCCCCAGCTGCAGAGCCTGAGACAAGGATTTGGGCCAAGGTACAGTCATGTACCACATAACAACGTTTCAGTCAACACAGACTGCATATACAGTGGTGGGCAGAACAATAGACTATGTCATATAGCTAGGTGCGTAGTAGCCTATACCATGGAGGTTTGTGTAAGTGCACTCTGTGATGTTTGCATGACAAAATGGCCTAACAACATATTTCTCAGAATGTATCCACATTGTTAAGTGACACGTGACTGTACTTCAGGAGAACGGGATCCTAGGAAGCACCAGGAAAGAACAGAGAGCATGAGATAGAGAGGGGAAAGCAGCCAATTCAGGAGGATAAATTAACACATGGCTGCTGTGGGCACCTGCGGCTCAGCCCTTCCGGGGACCTCTAAGAAAGCGTGTAGAACACACACCTCAGAGTTAACCAGCGTGCGAGGTGAGAGAACTGGGGTATTTACCCACCAAAATTGATGGAGTCTCATTCTTAGGGATGTTAACTCCCTACCAGTTCAAGTCTGCTACCATGTGGGCCATGGAAAGGTCCCAGGAATAACTTTGTGGGTGTTCACCAGGGATGGGACCAGAATGAGAATGAAGGGCAAAGGATGAATTTTCCCCTTTGTCTCAGGCTCTGATATGTCTCCGCACAGCCCTGTTATTGATCCTGTCTTTATTTGAAAGTTTGCTGTTTTTTGTTATAACACCAAAGTCAAGGATTCGGATACCTGTACAAGCCAGCCACAAAAAATTTTGCTATTTTAATCATCGTGGATTTTTTGCATTAATCTTAAGTTGTTAAAGATTGCTTTAACACCAAGGTCAAGGGTTTGGATCACCATTCCAGCCAGCCACCAACAAACAAACAAACAAACAAAATATATATATATATACATATAGTATTAAAATATATTTATCTTGACTATATTGAATTCTTTGGTGGCCCCTGAAATTTGGCTCTCAATGCAAGTGCCTCACCCTAGTCCCAGCCCTGGGGTTTACAGTAGGAGGCCATCAGCATGCATAGGAGAGGACTGGAGTGGGGGGAGGGAGACACCCATAGAGTCTGTTGCTACTTCTAAGTCAGGCCAGGCTCAATTAGGCTGCGTAACAAGCAAGCCCCAAATTTCAGGGGCTTAAAACATCAGAGATCTTACTTCATTGGCTACCCTCTGGCATGTTGCCAGTTGCAATGGCAGAAAGAAAAGGAAGTATAGCAGATCCACCACAGCTCTTTAAGCTTCCACCTGGAAGTGACACATGGCAAACCTGCTCACGTTTGATTGGCCAAAGCATGTCACATGGCCACACAAGTGGGCGGGGCAATGCCGTCTTTCTTTTTATATGGAAGGAGAAAAATCTGGAATATTGATGAACCGCCCCAGTAACCAGAGCAGTGACCCTGCGTGAAGTTGAGGGAGCAGCTGGATGTCTGGAGTTAGGCAGGAAGGTCCAGGTGGGGAAATGTAAGAGGAATTAGGATATAATTGGTATTGGCTCCTTAGAAGGCCTGGCCTCCACCTGACTGTGGAGCAGACACAGGTGTCACTGGACAGGTCCCACAAGCTGGCGGGTTTTGCCTCAGCCCCATCTTAACCTCTGGCCTGAGATTCTTTTTTTCTTTTTCTTTCTTTCTTTCTTTCTTTTTTTTTTTTTTTTTTGTGGCTGGCTGGTACAGAGATCCAAACCCTTGACCTTGGTGTTATCAGCACTATGCTCTAACCAAGTGAGCTAACCAGCCAGACCTAATTATTAGTTTTATTTGTGGTAAAATACACAAGACATGCAATTTACCACCTTAACCATTTTTACATGTGCAATTAAGCAGCATTGAATACATTCACACTGTTGTGCACCTGTCACCACCACCCATCTCCAGAACTCTTCATCTTGCAAAATTGAAACTCTGTACTTTCCCCCCAGCCCCTGGCACGCACCACTCTACTTTCTGTCTCTATTAATTTGACTATTCTAGGGACCGCCTGTACGTGGAATCATGTAGTATTTGCCCTTTTGTGGGTGGCTCATTTCACTTAGCATAGCGTTCTCAAGGTTCATCCAAGTTGTAGCATGTGTCAGAATTTCCTTCCTTTTTTCGTTTCTTTTTTTTTTTTCAAAAAGATGACCGGTAAGGGGATCTTAACCCCTGACTTGTTGGTGTCAGCGCAACACTCTCCCAAGCGAGCGAACTGGCCATCCCTATAGAGGGATCCGAACCCGCGGCCTTGGTGTTATCAGCACCACACTCTCCCAAGTGAGCCACCGGCCCGCCCTCCTTTTTTTGTTTTTAATCATAGTAAAAAAATAATAATAATAATATTTACCATCTTGTCCATTTTTGAGTGTGCAGTTTAGTAGGGATAAATGTTCACATTGTCGTGCTACCAATCTCCATAGCTTTTTCATTTTGCCAAACGGAAACTCTGTACCCACAAGAAAACTGCCCTCCCCTGCCCCCCTTTTCGGTTTCTACACATTTGACTAGTTTAGTTATTTCGTGTATGTGGAATCAGACAGTACTTGTCCCTTTGTGACTGGCTTATTTCACTTAGCACAATGCCCTAAAGGGCATTATCATCTATGTTGTTTGTGTCAGAATTTCCTTCCTTTTTAAGGCTGAATAATATTCCATTGCGTGTCTGCACCACAGTTTGTTTATCTGCTTATCCCTTGACGAAAACACGGGCTGCTTCCAACTTTTGGCTGTTGTGAATAATGCTGCTATGAACACGGGTGTTCAAATACCTCTTTGAAACCCTGTCTTCAGTTCTTTTGTGTATACACCCAGAAGTAGAATTACTGAATCATATGGTAATTCTATGTTTCATTTTTTGAGCAATCTTCATACTGTTTTCCACAGCGATTGGACCATTTTACAGCCCCCCCGACAGGACACAAGGGTTCTGATTTCTCCACATCCTCGCCAGCACTTGGTACTTTCTGGTTTTTTTAATAATAGCCATCCTACTTTCAAAATCGTGGGTGTGAGGTGGTATCTCAATATGGTTTTGATTTGTATTTTGCTAATGATTAGTGATTAGCATCTTTTCATGTGCTTATTGGCCTTTTGTCCAGCTGGGAACTTTAACGACTCTGCTTCAAAGGAAGGTCAGGGTGTGGGTGTCAGTCTCCTTGCCAATGCCTGGGTGGCCTGAACTCGTGGGTGCCTGTGGGATCCCCAGGGCCAGCACCTCGAGCTGGGCAGAAGCTGGGGTCAAGAGGCTGTCATGGTGGCAGCATAAGCCCGAGGGGATTGCCACTAAACTTTGTCACTAAGACCCCTTCCAAAGTCCACAGAAAACCCCAGTGACACCTTCACCCCCAGATATGTGGGCGATGACAGAAAATGCTCTCAGAAAAATCCTTCCTTGGGCCACCCAGAAAAATCAATGCTGTCTGCCCAGCGGGGCCCCTCTCCCCGTGACTCATGGCGGTGTTGCACAGAGGCCACTTTTGGCTGAGGTGACGTCATACCTGCTGCATGCAGTTGATCAGAAGTTCACAAATGTCATTTATTTCTCTCCACCTCCAACAATTGGAGCATCTCCATGGACCACAGATTTTTCCTTCCAATTGCTTTTCCTTTTTTTAATTCTTAAATGAATTTATTTGGAAAGGAAACTTTATGCCACTACCACAAAAGGAAACCAGGGCCATTTGCAACGGCAAAAGGAGCCGCATCGGTAGGGGTGGGATATGGTGATATTAATTCGGCTCATGCTGTTGCCTGCTGAAGGCTCAGAGCTGGGACCAGGGTGAGGGGGGCGAGGCACCCGGGAGCAAAACGTAAGGGGCACTCGCTCTCAGGGCTGAGCCTGCACTCCCAGGACCCTGAGAGCTGCAGCCTCTCCCTCCAGTCCAGCCCTGGATTAGAGAGACTGCTCTTTTTTGTTAACAACAACAACAACAAAAAGATTTAAGACAGACCAAAAGGTAAAGAAATAAAAAGAAAACCAATAGAGACTACTGAGGTGTTTAAAGGTGGCGAAGCTATAGCTATAATAAGTTCAGACTTTGGCATTCATTCATTCAACCATTATGGAGCACCAGCTGTGTACCAGGTACTGTTGGAGACTTGGAGGATACAGACAGGATGTGCCAAAAAGAAAAAGTGGAGAAGGTTAACAGGGATCAGGAGGTGGTTGCAATTTTAAAGGGACGGGGCCATCAGAGAAGGTCTAAGTGAGGAGGTGACATTTGAACAGAGACCTGAAGGAAGAGAGAAGGGGAAATGTGTGGATGTCTGGGGATGTTTTGCAGGCAGAGGAAACAGCCCATGCAAAGGCCCTGGGGTGGGAACGTCCCTGCACTGTTAGAGGATCAGTGAGGATGAGGCCCGTGTGGCTGGAGTGACTGGGAGAGAGTGTGTATTAACCCACTTCTGTTGCTTATAACAAAATACACGCAACTGGGTAAATTGTAAGAAGAAATTTATTGTGTAGAGTTTCAGAGGCTGGGAAATTCAGTTTAGGGAAGACATCTGGGGAGGGTCTTCTTTGGAGGTGGCTTTACAGCAATGCAGGGGTCTCACATGACAGAAAATGGTGGAGCAGAGAGAGAGACTCTCACGTTCTCTCCTTTTAAAGCTCTCAGAACCATGCCCATGACCACCACTAAACCATCGACGTAATCAGCTCTTCAAGGCCCCACCTTTCAATTACCATAATAGGATTTCCCATCCTCTTAGCAATGACAGTGGGAATTAAGTTTGGGGGGACATTCAATCCAAGGCAGAGTGGGAGGAGGTGGGGGTGGGGAGGTGACGGGGCAGATCTACAGGGCTTTGTGGGCTGTGAGGAGTCCGTTGGCTTTTGCAGAGTGAGGTAGAAGCTGTGGAGGGTTCTTGAGCAGGAGAGGTATGTTTCCCTGACTCAGGTGCCCTTTGCAGAGGGACCAGGGAGGAGGTGACTGTGCTGGTCTAGGTGAGTGATGACAGGGTCAGGACCCAGGAACTCATTCAGAGTCCACACCACTCCAGTGTAGTAGAGAACATCAGTAGCCCCAGCTCTGCCCCCATCTGTGTGATTTCTCCTTACTCTAGCCTCAGTTTCCCCACGTGTAAAATGAAAAGTAGGCTTTCCTGCTGCATGATTCTATGCTTTAGACTTTGAAGTCAGAACAAGTGCAGGTGTCTCTGATGGGGGCAGGGGTGGGGGGAGTGGCCATGAAGGGTCCTGGTCCCCCAGGCACTCAGCAGAGGCTGTCATGGATTAGAGGACAGGAGAGAAGCCATGTGTAGAGGATTCTTAAAGCAAGTATATTTCACAGGGCCTGGTTTTCCAAAGCCTTGCAGTTTCAAATACTGACCTTGTGGAGGACTGGAAATTTTCCTCAGGCTATAAAGTCTCTGGTGTAAGGTAAAGATTTGTGGCACAGCAGGTTACTGGCTCAAGGACAGACTAGTTATTAATTGATATGTAAAGATATTGAGAAATTGCTGTAAGAAGGGAATGTTTGCTGGATCAAGCTTTTGTTGGTGGATCACCTAATTGTTTAATGGAATGTCACCTGACTTGTTTCACTGAAAGTTACCAGCCTATATTGTTAAACTATAACCCCACCTGTGTTCTCTTCCTGTAACTTCCTGGTCTGGAAAATAAATGCAGGAAGAGAACCCCAGTTCAAGATTAATTTCCCAAGGAAGGGATGCCTCTCGCTTGAGGATTCCCACTTCAGGGCTTCTCACCACTCAGAAGAGATGGGCTTTGAGTAATCCTTTGTGGCTCCGTTACCCAGGGGAAGTGGAGTGACAAATCCATGGGGGGCAAAGCAACAGCCATGCAGGACTGGAGCAGGGCCCAGGAACAGCAGTGGCCTGCTGGGGACACACAGGCGGTCAACAGAAGCCGGACCTGACTTGGGGGCCGGGAGAGCTGGGCGCACATCCCCTCGGCAGCTTCCTGCTGTGTGCCTTTTTCCACCCCTCGACCTCTCTGTGCCTCCACATTCTCCTCTGTCAATGACACACAGGTGGGGCACAGGACCAGCAGACAGCCACCTAGGAATGCGGGTGTTCCAGCTGGTCAGCCTCCATGCCTTGCTGGGTGTTAACATTAAATGCTGTTGCACACGATCTCCCTCTGGCATCTCTCTGGCCTTACCTCCCACTTCTACCCCACTTGCTCAGCTCCTAGCTCTTCCACATTAGGCATACCCCGCCCCAGTGTCCTTGCAAAGGCTGTTGCCTCTGCCTGGAGCACCCTTCCCCAGATGTCCTCATGGCTCATACCTTAGTATCTTCCTCCTGCAGGTCTCTCCTCTAATCTCACCTCTTCAGCAAATCCTTCCCTGACAGCCCCGTTTAGTTTAGCAACCCCCCAGGACCCCTCTCCTCCTTGGTTAACCTGCTTAATTTTCCATCCCTAACGTTCTCCACAACGTACTTATTTCTCATATTCATAGTCTTCTCTGCTTGAATGTCAGCCCCATCGGGCCGGGTTTTGGGTCTGGGGTGTTCACACCTACACTCCCAATGCCCAGAACAGCAGCTGGCACACAGTGTTTGTTGAGTGAAAACATGACTATCAAACCTGTACAAAGAGGAGAGTAATGCCTACCTCATCTCAGGGCTGTGGAAAAATTAACAGAAGGGAAACCTGTAAGTCACAAAGGAGAGGTTGTGACTGATGAGATGGCCAGGGTGGGGTTTGGGGACACTGCCTTCAGCTTTTATTTTATTTTTTTGGTAGCTGGCTGGCACCGGGATCCAAACCCTTGACCTTGGTGTTATCACACTGTGGTCTAACCAACTGAGCTAACCAGCCAGCCCCAGCTTTTATTTTTAATTGAGGTGAAATTCACATAGCATCAAATGAACCATTTGAAAATGAACAATCCAGTGGCATTTAGTACAATCACGATGGTGTGCCAGCACAACTTTTACCTAGTTCCAGAGAATTTTCATTACCCCAAGGGGAAACCCTGTTCCCATCAGCAGTCACTCCCCATCCCCCTCCCCCCAGCCCCTGGCAACCACTAATCTGCTTTCTGTCTCTATGGATTTGTCTGTTTGGGGCATTTCATACAAATGAAATCACACATTCTGTATCCTTTTATGTCTGGCTTATTTCACTCAGTGTCATGTATTCAAGGTTTATCCATGTCGTAGTGTGTCAGTGCATCATTCCTCTTTATGGCTGAGTAATATTCCATTATATGGATATTCCATGTTTTGTTTATCCATTCATCATTGATATACACTTGCACGTTTGTAGTTTGGGCCACTGTGAATCGCACCACCATGACCGTGGGTGTATAAGTATCTGTTCGAGTCTCTGCTTTCAGTTCTCCTGGGTCTGTACCTAGGAGTGGAATGGTCACCTGGTAACTCCACATTTAACGTTTTGAGGAACGACCAAACTGTTTTCCACAGCTGTCGAAGGTCTGTGGCTCCATTTCCCAGGACCCAGAAAACCCATGACAGAGGAGGCACAGATGGGGAAACTGAGGCACAGGGAGAGGTTGACCTGAGCACCCAGCCAACACCCCCTTCCTCCGCTGCCCTTCCCCATCCCCTACAAGTCAAGGGCAGGGTTCTGGAACCTGCCACCTTGCAGTGTCCCCTGGAGGCCTGATCCCAACCTCACCGGAGCATAATCTCCACCCACCCCGTGTACCCACAAGCCCTTGCAGAATGGGGAACAGTTGCAAGAAAGGGACAGAAATGCCACCAAGTGTCACATGGTGTTCCCAGCTCGGGACTGCAGAGCTTCCTGTTGGCTGCTACCAATCCTCCCACCCCCTGCCACCCCTGCTGATTCTCCTCCCCAGTCAGCCGTCCAGGCCCCGCCTCTTCCCAGCTCTCTCTCCTTTGCGTCCTCTAACCACTTCTCATTAGAGCCTGTCAACATTTGTAAATTATATATATATATATATATTTTAAAAAGCTTTTACACTGTCTCAGACTCATAGATTCTATTCAACCACATAATTCTTGAAATCATCGGTCTAACCGTGGCCCGCTTTATTTTACTTTGTTTCTTGTTTTTGAACGACTGCGGAGGCTAATCCCACCACTGGATCAATCCTGTGAAGTTAGGGGTCCGGGTGACAAATTTACAAAAAGACAATGCACCAAGAGTCTCGCATCCAATTTTTTGTTTTCTCTTTTTTGATACCAGTTCTATCCAGAATTCTATTTCTGTTGCCTGTGTCTCTCCTTTGATAAAACCATGCCCGGGTATAACCTCAAAACACTACGTGCCTGCGTTGTATGACGTTGCGCAAAACATCCAGCATTTTAGAGAACACTTATATGTGGAAACCTATATGCGTAATTTTTTTGGTTATTTTTTGCAGCTGGCCTATATGGGGATCCGAACCCTTGACCTTGGTGTTTTAACGCTGTGCTCTAACCACCTGAGCCACCTAGCCAGCCTCTATATGTGTCTTGTTTATAATTTGTGAGAATAAAGAATTTTACTTTTCAGTATATGAATAAACAAAACAACAAGAAAGAATTGTCACCCCTCCGGAACTGGGAACAACCCTGTCCCTTCCCCGCCCCAGCCCATAGGTTACCACCACCCCAAATTCTCTGCGGCTTATTCTCTTGTTCATTTATTTTAAAAAGATTTTTTATTTTTACATATGTGTATATGCTGAAACCAAATCTCGTTTCATTTTCTTTGTGTGGGAACTTTTTGGTGAGGGTGGTTTTCCTATGGGGCTCTGGGGACTTTCTGTTTTGATTCAGATTCTACTATGAAATCTGTCACGCTGCAAATTAAGATTCTTTTTCTACTTCACTCAGTTTTTAAATGTAAAATATAAAGGTGTTATGGAGATCCAGCCCTCCTGTTGCACGCCCATGGACTCCTTTTTCATGGCTGTGTAATATTCCAATCCCTTTTATCCAGTTACTGCTGAGGAAGCGTGAGGATTTCAGTGAAGTCTTAGGAACCGTCTTGTT
This sequence comes from Cynocephalus volans, assembly GCF_027409185.1. Classification (NCBI taxonomy): domain Eukaryota; kingdom Metazoa; phylum Chordata; class Mammalia; order Dermoptera; family Cynocephalidae; genus Cynocephalus; species Cynocephalus volans. The sequence goes on from NC_084469.1 coordinate 105,822,640, forward strand.
AATGTGTTGCCTTAAAGAATCAAATGATGTTGCACTTTTAAGCAACTTGTCCCTCGGTTCCCCCTTACTTCCCCAAATCTTAGCGATCACTGAGAAGGGACGAGGCTGGAGACAATTTCGGCTCGACCTGCCCCTGAGGAGCCCCTGCCACGCTGGCCACCTCCTGCTGGGCCGTCTCTGCTGCTGCTTATATACCGTCTATTTATAGCTCCACCCTCCCACCCGACGTCACCCCAGTGGGGGCCACCAGTGAGCTCCATGCCCATGGGGAAGGGGAAGTGGGTTGCTAGGCACTAGAGTGTGTTTGGGGTGCTGGGGTGCTTCCACCACTTCCTGAAGGGCTTCATTTCCTAGAAGCTGCGAACACCGAGGTGACAGCTCAACACCCTTTTCTCACCGCACTCGCTCGGTGGTGGGAGGAAGGAGCAGGAACCAGGTGCTGGGACCCTGGGCACAAACGCGTGCCCCCCACCTCCGCCGGAACCCAGGGCCTGGCTGCCTTACTGCTCGGGGCCATCGCGGCCTCTCGCTTCTCCTTCCTGTCACTGAGCGCTCTCTCTCTCTCTCTCCCTCTCTCTCTCTCTCTCTCCCTCTCTCTCTCTCTCTCTGTGGCAGCCGGCATGGCGATCTGAACCCTTGACTTGGTGTGATCAGTACCGCGCTCTCATCGAGTGAGCTGACCGGCCAGCCGTCTTCTGTCGTTCTGTTTGCGCTCCTCACTGCATCTCTCTCTGTACCCAGCCCCCTTCTGCCCCACAGACCCCCGAAGCCACAACTCCAGGAGGCTGAGAGGCCTGGGTGGTCTTCCTGCCGGGCCAGGGAGGGACATGTGCAGTGTCCCCATCACTGTGCTCCAGGGTTGAGGCCCCAAATAGCTCGACTTCTATATTTAGGAGTTTGCTCTGCAGTGCCAGGGAACTATAAATATTGCCCCGCTCAGCGCCAACTCCAAACTCCCCGGGCTGGGCAGGGATGCGTGGGGAGCGAGGGGTTAGAGGATGCCCGCCGGGCTGGGTGGGGCCTGCAGTGTCCAGGTGGACTCCCAGGGACCAGACTTGGGGGAACCCAGGTGTCCAGTCTGCAGGAGCAGACAAAGGGCCCATTGTGGGGCCTGCCCCCAGCTGGGGGTCAGAGCTGGCCAGTGGCCTCCCACCCTCTTCCCTCGCTCTCTGGGGCTTCCTGGCTCGGGGACAGCTGTCTGGTCTCACAATAGCTGCGCCGCCCTCCTGGAGCCGGCTGACGGGCTCATCCGTGTGGGGGCTGCCCAGCCCCTTCCTCTGCCATTGTCTCCCAGCCAGGGGGCATCCTGTCATGCCCCCATCTACCCGGAGACCCCATCTGACCCCCCCACCTCAGTCCAGGCTTGTGTGGGTGCTGGGCATGGGCTGGTGGCACAAGAAGCTGGGCACAGGATATCTGGGTCCCCTGCTCTCCCTCCCCACCAAAGAGTGCAGCAAAAAGGTCCCCCAGCTCTGAGATCATCCTAACAGCCGCTGCTGTTGTGTACTGAGCGTCCACTCCCAGCTACAACCCTGCAATGCATTCACTCCCTACTGGAAGCCCGGAGAAGTTCTGACCATTTCACAGATGGGAAAACTAAGGCCCAGAGAGACCACATCACCCACCCGAGACCACACAGCCAAGAAGGGAGGAGGTGGGGTTTGCTCAGTCCCTCTGATATAGAATGGGGAGGTGCTCTGTGACTCTGAGCAAGTCATTTCACCACTCAGTGCCTCAGTTTCCCCATCTGGTAAATTGAAATCACAGCACCTGCCTCCTAGAGCTATTGGGAGAATAAGTAAATTTAATGCCTGTGAAGTACTTTAAAGAGGTGACAGGTACACAGTAGGCACTAGGTGAACACTGTCATCCGCCATCGTGATTTGCTATTGTCACAGATGTAATTATCATCATAATGAATTACATTGATATAATATAATTAATACTACCATTGTCTTTTTACCTTAATGTTTTTTCATTGTACATGTTTATGGGGTACAGTTTGTTGTTTCAATACATGCACATACCATTATCAGTATCGGTTGGATAATCCTGGCTTAGCCACTTCCGAGCTGAGCAATGTCACGCCAGTGGCCCAGTCTCCCCATCTGACAAATGGGGACCCACATCCCTGCCTCACACTGTTGTGAAACAGAGGTCATGACACTGTCCATGGACTGCCAAATAGGTCATTGGGGGCTGGAACTTCAGAGCAGAGAGAAGGAGGGACATCTGTGGACACCCCAGCGGGGCCAGGTCAGGAAGCCTGGAGGAGGTTTCCTTCAGTGGGGGCAGCGGCGGGGTGGGTTGTTATTAATTGACATAATCTACCATTAGGAAGCCCTGCACTGTGCAGACTCTGTGCTAGCACTGTGGAGACGACAGTGAACATGACACAGGAAAGTCCTGCCCTCGGGAGACATTCTAGGGGGACTGGGGGGCAGTCAGTAAATGAAGTAAGGAGGTAAATTGTATGATGATGGGGACATGTGGAGAAGTACTAGACAAAGCCAGGAAGGGCCGGGGGAGGGAGGCGGTTACACTTTGGATGAGGGGAGTGGGTCAAGAGATGTTTGAGCAAAAACCTGAAGGAGCAGAGGGAGGGAGCCGTGAGGTTAGCTGGGGTAAGAGCAGTTCAGGCACTGGCAACAGCGCGTGCAAAGGCCCTGAGGTCAGACTGTTCCTGGTGTCTTCAGCAGGAAAACTGATGCTGTGTGGGTGACGGGGAGAGAGATATGAGAGGAGGACAGTGCAGAATGTGCAGGGTGCTGGGGGCCACAGGGAGGACTTGGGGTGATGCTCTGAGTGAAGTGGGAGCCATGGAGGGTTCTTGAGCAGAAGAGGGGCAGGCCCTGGCCCAGATGCACACAGGGGAGCAGAGTGTGGGTGTTGGGAGCTGGGGCACTAGGTCGGGAGATGATGGAGCTAAACCAGGGTTGGCGCTGGTGAGGAGAAGTAGGAAGATTCTGGGTGGGTCCATGTGAAGGAAGAGCCACAGGAACTGCTGACAGGCCAGCTTATGGGGTGGTGGGGGTGATGGAGGGGACGTCCCTCTTCATGCCTTCCCCAAGCATGCTGCAAACATCTCCTAGTTTACCCTGTTCCTTTCTCACCCTTTCCTGTGAGGCCAGTGGGTCAGGCATTTTAATCTCCATTTAACAGACAGGAAAACTGAGTCCTGAGGAGGCTAGACCTGCTCCAAGAGCCCAAGGCATGTCTAAGGGAGGAGAAGGCAAGAGGGTTGATGATTAATGTGGAGCAGTGTGGGAACAACGCCCCAGACAGTGGGAAGTGCCTCCAGCTATGTGACCTGAATGAGCTGCGGGGAGCGGGCATTGAGCCCTGGGGCTCCCAGCTTTCTGGTATAAAAACCAAAATTCTGGACTGGCTGGTTAGCTCAGTTGGTTAGAACTCGGAGGTGTTGATACTTTGAATTCTAGCTGGATACAGTTGCCTGCTAAGCCTCAGGATCACCAAGGCATTAAAGACACATTAGTACCCAGTAGAGACCTTCTCCTGGGCCTTGTGCTCATTGCAGGGGCTCAGGGCTGCCCTGGCTGCCTGTGGACAAATTTGGTATCCTGTTAGCCATGCGAGTCACCTGTGCCTTAGTTTCCTGCCCTATAAGGTGAGATTCACAACAGCACCAGCCCCCAAAATGTTTTGAGGAATAAATGAGTTAAAAGATGTAAAGCAGTTAAGATGGGCCTGGCACAGATTAAGCACTTTATAAATAACAGTGTTTTTAAAACTTTTCTAGATGGCTAGAGAGACAAGCCAGTCATGTGATTTATTCAAAAAGGAAACAACTCTTGTATCATGGGATTCTCGACGTTGCTTACCGAGGTGCCTACGAGCCCCTAAAATATGATTCCCAGCAGGGGAAACTGGCCCAGAAAGGCCAGCTCCAGGAGCGTGGTGGCCCTGTCCCCTGAAGTTTCTCTTCCTGGTGCCTGCCTGGCATTCCTGAAAGGGCCCCTTTGCCCTCCCCTGGATCCTATTTGGAAACTGGCCTCTCTGTGCCTCAGTTTACTTATCTGAAGCACAGGAAGGGAAGGTACTGTTGGCTCAGATACTGGCACTGGCGACTCAGGCGAGCAAAGGTTTTGAGGACAGTGTGGGCCCCAGCATCGGAGACTGGAGCTATTTCTGACGCGGCCCCCACCCCCGCCCAGTGCCCACCCCCCTGAGAAGCGCCAAGCAGGCCCTGGGCAAGACTCCCCCACCTCGCTGTCCCCACTTTCCCCTCTGATGCAGCCAGCCAGCCTGTGCACACGGGGCAGAGAATTTGTTAGGGGCTCAAATGGTGGAACCGCTGGTAGAGGATTTGAAAGCAGGTGGCACCTCATTCCCGCTGAGCAGTCCAGTGTGTGTGTGTGTGTGTGTGTGTGTGTGTGTGTGTGTGTGTGTGTGTGTGTGTGTGTCGCGCGTGCATGTGTGTGTGTCGCGCGTGCATGTGTGTGTGTGCGCGCGCGCGTGCGTGCATGTGTGTGTGTGTGTGTGTGCAGTGGCCCTGGGTCTGTGTTTCCACTTCATCTTCCTGTTGGCTTTCAGCTGCCCCACCAGTTCCGGGGAGGGCCCTGCACCAGCATCTGCCCCCCCGCCCCCCTTCATAAAGGCCTGGCCTCGGGACAGCCCACACAGCTGCCTAGCCCAGAGAGACGGGACAGCCCTGTCCCACCCCCTACTTCCCCTTGCTTCTGCCAGCAGCTGGGACCATGGGAGGCTCCCACCACAGCGTCTTTCTCGGTAAGAACTTTGGGGGTCTGATAGGAGGATCAAGGGAGCCCCTGCAGGACCCTTTGGCCGCAGCTGAGAAATGGGAGGTCACACTGGTGGCTCTGGGGCAGGAGGATGAAAACACATGGTCAAACGGACAGCTGTGCGGACATGGGGAGAGGAACTGGCAGTGCCCGGGCACCCACGTACCCCAGCAGGAACCCCAGCGTGCTCTAGGAGCATGCTCCCCTGCCTGGAGGGGTCTTCAAGCTCTCTGTAGGAGCCAATTTGGAGGCTGCTTTCTATAAGGGGAAACTGAGGTACGGGGGAAGGAAAGGGGACAAAAAGTGAAAGCTGGGACCCCACAGGCAGTTGCTGTTAATATAGATCATCGGAGGTGTTGGGGAGCTGGTGGCTGAGACCCCTCTACTGTGGGGTGCCCCCAATTTGTCCCCCACTGTCTCATCAGCAGGGGCAGCCCCAGAGACCCTCCATTCTCACTCCCCCAGCCCTGGCTGGGACTCGGCTGTGGGTTGAGGGGATTTTGCAGGGCAATGGGTTTGAACTTGTCTTTTGTCGTGACTTCCCCCCTTCCCGCCCCACCCAGGGTGCCTCTAACGGTTATCTGTCATCTGTCGGGGCAGCTAGTTGCCTGAGCAACGGGGCAACAAAGACAGTGAAGAAATGGCATTTGGGGAGGCAACCAGAGCTGCCCAGACCACAGGGAAGTCCCTGTGCCATCCCCGGGTGATAGGTGGCAGCTCAGCGCCCCCTGGGCTCAGGAGCCAGGGACACACAAGGTGGGGGGCACCTGCCAAGGCCTGGCTTCTGGGTGGTTCTGAGCTACATTCAGGCCCTGCCTGGCTGTGTCACAGAGCCCCAGAGACTCACTTTTCTCATCTGTAAAATGGGGCAATACCAGTCTCCATCTCAGAGGATTGTTTTAAGGGTCTAGTGAATTAGTACACAAACTATTCCTGGTTCACAATAAGAAGGAAGTAAATGATAGTTCATTATTATTAATAATAAATTCTTTCTGGTAAGATGCTTGCGGGTCTGGGGAGTAGTCTGGGGGGTCCTTAGCAGGAGCACTGCCCCACTGCCACCCCAGAGTTCCTCAGCAGGAATCTCAGGGCTCAGGGCTCGGCCAAGGAATGCAAACCAGATGGGTCTGGGAGCAGACAGAACAGCAGCTCCTCTCCCGGCTCCTGTTTGGGCAACTTCCAAGGCCCCAGATGGAGGTGGCCAGGCCCAGCAGCCTTGTGGTGGGGGCGGAGAGCCCAGCCCAGCCCAGGAGGAGGGGCCGGGGGACAAAGGAGCTCTCCCCAGGGCCCGAGGACCACAATCCCTCGATTCCACCTTCCCCAGCCTCCCTCTGTTTCTTCCTGAGCACTTTCTGGGCTCTGAGCCTCAGTTTCCGCATCTGTTGAATGGACATTATCACAGCCCCCACCTCCTAGGGCAGTTCTGAGCATTAACAGAGTTATTTGGGGCTTTGGAAGCTGGGGACGAATGGGCTTAGGTCCCATCCTGCAAAGGAAGGTCATTTTGTGGTCTGTCCAAGAGGAACTGGGTCTTGGCGGCAAGGGGAGCTAGCCAAGCCCTGTGCCCAGAGAGGAGGAAGAGAGGAATCCTGACATCACAGCGGGGCAGGGATTGGGTGAGGGCATTCCAGCCTCAGTTTACCCTAGCTAGAGGGGGTACAGGAGGGGGTCTTTGCCCTCCACCAGCCTGAGGGGTTCCAAGTTTGGATACAGACTGAGTGGTCTGGGGACCTCAGTCTGCACACCCCTAACAACACCCCCAGTCGTGCTCACAATGACCAACCCCAGAATTCCCCTGTGAGCCCCTTCTAGGGTCAAATTGGGGTGACTGAGTGGTGAGTCATCCCTTTTCCTTGGTCCAGGAAGTGACTCATACACACCGGCCCTCTGGTCCCCCATCCCTCTGCCCGACACCCCCCTCGGGTCTCCCTGGGTTAGTGGGTTAGTGAGCCGCTTCCCCTGTGTTTCCAGATTCGCAGGGACTCAGCGTCTGCTCCCAGCCCTTCCCAGGCCCCCACCTGCTGCTGTGGTGTCCTCCCCGCCCTGCCTTCCCCTTCCTGCCTCCATCCACCTCCTTTCTAATCACTTCTCCCTCCCTCTCTCATGCTGTCTATCTCTCGCGCTCTGTGTCCCTCTGTCCTATCACTCCTGTCTCTTTCTTTCTATGGGTTCCTCGTCTGTCCATCCCTCCCTATAACTGTCTTAACTTCTGCCTCTTTCTGTCTCTCTGTCATCTCTTTATTTTCTCTGCACCTCTGTCTCCTTGTCTGTCTCTCTCTGGTGAACGGCAAGAAGGTCGTCCTCTCTAAAGCCCCTGGTAACTTGAGGAGGACCCCCAGGACCTGCCCTGGGAGTGGGGCACCCCCTGCGCAGCGGGAATAGCAGTGGGGGAGGGGCCTGTTTAGCACAAACCTGACACGAGCCCGCAGCCTCTTCCTGTGGGGGGGAGACCCAGGTGAAATGTCACCACTGGGTCCCAGGACGGGCTGGTGGGACTATTGGCAGCTGTGGGTATCATGTGTGCACCTGTGTGTCTGAGGAAGGGTACAGGGGCCTGAGGGTCTAAGAACCAGGGGATCTGCACGAGCACCTGGCCCAACCCGTTCACTTTTACCTAAAGGAATGACGACAGTGGTAAACATTCACACACACTAGGCACATCCACGTGGTTCATTCCCACGCTACTTTAGGAAGTGGGTACCATCATCACCCTCACGCCACAGAAGGGAAACTGAGGCAGAGAGTGGTGAGGTAACCCGCGCATGGTCCAGGATTTGAACTGGGGCCACCTGCCTCCAGTCTGTGTCCTGAGCTGCTGCTCACAGCCCACAGGTCAGGAGAGGTCGCAGCTGGAGCTGAGACCCCCGCTAGGCTCAGGTTCCCTACCCCACCTCCCAGTTCCTGAAACCCACCCCCGAGGTGACACATGAAAGACCCTCTGGCCGTGGGCATCAAAGCCTGGGGAGGTGCCACCTGGGCTCTCTGAGCAATGGACAGGGTCTGAGCTCAGGAGGCATCAGCAGCCCCCTTCCCTCAAGTGCATGGCCCTTAGCCCTCCTTCCCCTGCTCCAGGGTCCCTCTGACCCCTCCGTCTCTGTGTTGCAGCGCTGTGTGTCTTGCTGACCCTGGCAGGAGGTGAAGCCCAGAGCCCTACAGGTGAGTCTGCTGGGAGCAGCACGGTCCACAGCCAGAGCCTGGGGAAGGGGCCCTGGTCCCCCTCCTGTAGCCCTCAGCCCAGGGAGGTGAGAGGTCTCTTGCAGGGAAGCTCAGGTCCCCCACCTCCCCCAGAGCCCCCTCCTCTGGGGACATCCATGGGGGGATGACATTGTCCCCCCTCCCCAGCCCCTGGCTTTGTCCTCACTTTCTGATCACGGTCTCTGCCACCACAGCCTGTGCCCGGTGTCTTCCAAACTCCACATGCGTCAATGCCACCACCTGTCGCTGTCATCCAGGATTCATTTCTGTGTCTGGGAAGATCATCATCGGCCCCTCGGAGCCTTGTGATGGTACAGAATGTGGGGGCCGCACAGGGGCCCAACAGGGATTATTGGGCATTTTCTAGTGCCTGTGGGGATGAGAGTGGCACTTGGGAGCCACAACCCTTGGCCTCAGGACTGTCATCATGGGCAGAGAGAAGAGAAGGAAAAGATATAGAGGTGGAGAAGAGTGAGCATGGCTGCTGGAGAGAGGGGAGCTACACATGCCCCAGGAGTGTGTCATCTGTGCCTCAGCTTGTCCTTTGAGCACTGGGGAGGGGGATGTGAGCTTCCTGCCCACCCCCCACCTCAGCACTGTCCACTGTGTCCCAACCTGAGGTGTCAACCAGAGAAGTGAGATGAGCAGAGCTGATTGAGTGGCCTTCAGGAATGGCTTGCTCCAGCTGCAGCGCAGCCTCAGCAGGGCAGCCTAGTTCTTTCCAAAAGATACTAAGTATCAGGCCCCATGCTGGGGAGTCAGGTAAGGGATGGGGGGTCTCTGCCCTGAGACAGCTCACGCCTTTGGGAGGTGACCCTTTGCCTCGTTGTGTTCCAGACGTCAATGAGTGTGCACCACCCACGAGCGTGTCCTGTGGAAAACTCGCAGACTGCCATAACACAGAGGGGAGCTACTACTGCACATGCAGCCCAGGATATGGGCCCATTTCTGGGGCAAAAACGTTCAGGAATGAGAGTGAGAACACGTGTCAAGGTGAGGTCCACCCCATGTCCTCCATCTCCCTGCCTGTGAGGTTTGGGGTCACCAGAGTCATTCCTGCAGCATCCAGGGGACAGAACCAGGTTGTAGGTTCAGTGCCTTGGGTCTGAGATGGGACAGGTGTGCACGTGCCTATCCCATCTGCAGAGAGGCAGGTGGCATGATGGCCGAGGACAGACTCTGGGAACAACTGCCTGGGTCCAAATCCTGGTAGCTGTGTGCATGCCATTGTCCAGGATACTTACTTAGAAATCACTGTCAATGTGTGAGATGTGCCAATATTACCATGATTTAATATCTACTTACCTGTCTATATAAAGAGTCCCTGTATTGTAAAGTTAAAAACAAAAGTAGCTTTGCTTTTTGTTCACTGTGTGACCTCAGACAAGTTACTTCACCTCTCTGTGCCTCAGTTTACCCATCTGTAAAAGGAGAGTTTTATGGGGGTTAGTTAACTAATGGGGGTTAGTTCATAGAATTGATGTGAAGGTAAGTGAGCTCACAAAGGCACCTTGACGGTTTCTGGCTCACAGAAAGCACTCTATCTGTGATGGCTGTTGGGCTTTTTTATTGTGATTTCTATGATTCGACACACCCTCTCTAAGATGGGCATCCCCAGGGTGGGCGCTCGGAGAGCAGGTGCATAGCAGCCACCCACCTTGCTGTGATCTTGCTTGATGCCACATTTTGGGCCCAGGAGGAGCCGGGCCTCCATGCAGCACCAGGCTTTGCTTTTTCTCCAGGAGGAGCCAGTTGGGCAGGGAAGGGGGATTCAGGCATCCACAGAAGCAGATGAGAGCCAGCAGCGGGTGGGTGGCAGCCACTACTCACCCAGAGAGAGGGGATTGGTGCAAAGCACAGAGATTAGGGAGGGGAGGGGAGCAGAGTTGGGAGGTGAGGAGGCTGAGGCTGAGTCCAAGGGGACTCAGGAAGGTCAACAGGCCTGGCCCGCTGCAGAGAGAAAAAAGCCTGTGGCCCAGTTCCCAGCCCTGTCCCTCCTGCCCTGTGTGTGGAGAGAAAGCAGAGGACGGCAGAGGGAGGGAAGGACAGGGGGATAGGGAAGAGATGCATGTACTGGGGACATGCACCTGCATGGAGCCCTGCTGGAGGCCTCCATCAACTACACTGCCGGTCCACAGGGGTCCCCTCTGGGTGGACACTGTGCCGCAGGCATGTGGCTTGGCCAGAGGATAGAATCTTCATGTGAATTGGGAAAACGGCCCCTCCTCTCCAGGTGGACACAGCCACATTTGGCAAACAGAGAGCAGACTGGTCTTTAGCCCCCCACTTACCCACTTGGACCGACACCTTTGTGCAGTGAGCAACCTGCACAACTGTACATGTGACCATGGAGTCCTCTCAGTGCGCCCTGGCTGGGGGTGCTGCCCTCCCACTGCTGTGAGCCTCCTGACATGAGGCAGTGGTTGTGGCTATTGTGCAGGTGTGCTGCTGTTTGAGAAGCAGGCCAGGACTGGGAGAGGGGGCTCAGTCAGGCAGCTGGGCAGAGACATGGATAGCAGGAATGAAGTGACAGAGGGGCCCCCACAGACCTCAAGGCAGGTAACAGGGACAGAGCAGCCTGCTGGTTTGGAGCAGGACCTACCACCTTAGGAACCATCTCAGTGAGGGGCTCAGCCCAGTCCTGTCTGCGTGCCTCCGTTTACCATCAGCAGTCTGGCCTTGCTGCACCCAAGAACACATCCACCTGTGTCGCAGCCCATGGGGCCTATGATGGCAGGACACCTGGGACTGCTTCGTTGGCTCCTCGACCCACTTTCTCCAGGCATCAGTGGGCCATCCAGGATGCTGGTTGTTCAGAATCCTCTATGGAGGGACACTTCTGCAAACTCAGAAGACCTCCTGCCCATCTGGGATTTTATTGTATAAAACAAAAAGAGAGCTGGCATTCAAGACACTTCGAGAGCTCACGGCATGGTACACTCCAGCCCAATCTCTGTTCTCCGCTACTGTCAGCAACAGCCAGAATGGAACCTGCCCCACAGGGGCTCAGCCATCCCTGGAACTCTCTGCTGCTGCCCCGCCCCCCCAAGCCATGATGGACCGGGGGACCCCATCCAGAAACTCAGGAGAAGGGCACGCCCACCGTGCCCAGCCAACAACCCTGCCTGGAGAAGATGCTTCCTGGCACCCTGATGCCCTTCTCGGCCACTCAGCCTCCATCCACGTCCCCACCCAAGTCTCTACCTTGACCCTCCCCAGTAATTTAAGTTCATGGGCCTGAGGACAGCTCCAATGACTGAGGCTTAGGAGAATGTTGGGGCAGAATGACATTGACCCCCAAACATGCTCAGAGAATTGGGTGAAGGAAGAGTCTCCGGCCTGGACCAGACAGCAAGACAGGGTATCACTGGGGACCACTGCCCCAGGCCCGGCTGTCTCCTGAGGAAGTCAACCCAGGGCTGGACACTTGGGGATAGAAGGTGGAGGCTGAGCCCCACTCAGTGGGGCCCACAGATCTGCGTCCTTGATGAAATGAGAAGGGAAGAGATGATAGAAGCTCCTGCCACCCCTGCCCTTCAGCACCTGCTCCCGTCTCTAGCCGTGGAGCCGTCGCCTACGGCTGGCCTTGCTCAGATGAGGATTCTCAGCACTTGCTGCCATGTCCATGGGATGCCTTCATGGGGATCAGAAAAAGCCACCTCCGTGGCCCCAGGGCTGCCTGGCTGGATGTCATCTACCCTGTCTACCTCTGCTAGTAGCCACTGTCCATGCAACTCTGGCCTGTCTGGCATTGTCTTCGCTCTCCCCATGCCAACCTTTGAGTTTCACCTTTGGGGGGACTGGCTCAGGGGCAAGTCTTGGCCCATCTCCATGGAGCTGGGCTCTCAGAGTTAGCATGGATGGGAGAGCGCTGTCCTGCCAGGGTCGCAGGATTCCATGGAGAACTTGGCCAGAGAGCAGCTCTGGGTTAATCAGGCCAAAGGCTACCACTGGGAGTCAAGACACATCCTTCTGGGGTATGCAGCATTTTCCCTGCACTTGGCTCCCAGGAAGGCCCACATTGGTCTTTGCTCTGGATCTTCAGGTGGGACACAGGTGGCTGTGATGTCCTCACCCCAGCTGGGAGCTGCCAGGGAAGCAGAGGAGCTTCCGGCCACATCTGCACAACAGAGTGTCTGGGCCACCATGCTCACCATGGGATGCCTCTGTGCAAATGAAAAAGGGAGGAGACAGTGGCACCTTCTGGATGCTTCTGTGCCAAGAAACAGGCCGACTCCCAGCCCTAAAGGCTGCCCACAGATGTCAGCATCTTCACCCTCTCTTTCCTCTGGCAGACGTGGACGAATGTCAGCAGAACCGCAGAATCTGTACAAGCCACGGCATCTGCATCAACACGCAGGGCAGCTACAAATGCCAGTGCCTGCCTGGCTTTGAGCTCAAACCGGAGGACCCGAAGCTGTGCTCAGGTAGAGGCCCCAGGAAGACGCTGTATGGCTGGACTGGAGCTGGGGATGGAACCGAGGCGGGTCTCGCAGCCCAAGGAGGAGGGAGAAGATCGCAGGTTCCCACAAGGCCAAAGGTCTGCTGAGACCTGTCTAAGGACTCACCTTCTAGGAAGGTCCTGCCACAGGGCAGGGGGTTGGCAGGGTGTCCTGGGCCTGGGATGCCCTTGTGGAACTCCCAACTTCCTCACCTGTCATGTGTGAGTAGAAGAAAGCGTCATTTCCGGCTCTGAGAAGGGGAACCTCAGCCATGGCCAGGCAGGGAGCAGGCGAGCGTCCCCAGTCAGGAAGTTCAGCCCCCTGACTCAGTCTCCCTCCTGGTTTCACCTCTTAGAAACTGGGGACCATGATCCCTGCTGTGCCCATCTTGCAGGGAGGCCACCACAGGGTGCTTTGAAGGTGAAGTTGAAGGTCAGCAGGTGGCAGCACAGGCAATAGTTGGGACAGTGAGAAGATGGGGAGGTGTGCGGAATGTGTGGAGTGGGCTGAGCCAGCGAGGGCAGGGTTTGACCCTCTGTTTGTCTTCAGATGTGAATGAATGCACCTTGGGACAAAATCCATGTCACAGCTCCACCCACTGCCTCAACAAAGTGGGCAGCTATGAGTGTCGCTGCCGCCCCGGCTGGAAGCCGATCCCCAGGTCCCCCAATGGCCCAAACAACACCATCTGCGAAGGTCCAGAGCTCAAATCCCACATCCCTGGGGACCCACAGTCCAACATCTGATCACATGTTCAATGGCACCCACACAAACCAAGCCTCTAATGAGGCTGGATGTGAAAAGATCTGGGGGTCCTGGGGAAGGAGCGGGGGAACCCAGTGGGAGCCTCAGGGGGACCCCAGGCAGTGGGTAATTCCTAGCTGGGAAGAGGGTATTCAGTGTTTTCACAACCGGCCACCTGTACGGGGCCCACCTGCTGTGCCTCGGGCTTCTCCTCACTTCTTTTAACCCAACGTGTACCCCTCAAGGATGTGTTGTCACCAGATGGTATCACCTCCAGCCAGTGGGGGGGGGGGGGAGGCATTAATACCAGGCAGGGAGGGGTGGGGCACAGAGAGGAGAGAAAACCCTCACTTGGGCTAGGATGGGGCCTGATCCCCTTCTTCTGGTTCCAGACGTGGACGAGTGCAGCTCCGGGCAGCACCAGTGCCACAGCTCCACCTTCTGCATCAACACTCAGGGATCTTACAAGTGCCGCTGCCGCCGAGGCTGGAGGCCAGTTCCTGGGTCCCGCAATGGCTCAAACAACACCGTCTGCGAAGGTCCAGAGCTCAAATCCCACATCCCTGGGGACCCACAGTCCAACATCTGATCACATGTTCAATGGCACCCACACAAACCAAGCCTCTAATGAGGCTGGATGTGAAAAGATCTGGGGGTCCTGGGGAAGGAGCGGGGGAACCCAGTGGGAGCCTCAGGGGGACCCCAGGCAGTGGGTAATTCCTAGCTGGGAAGAGGGTATTCAGTGTTTTCACAACCGGCCACCTGTACGGGGCCCACCTGCTGTGCCTCGGGCCTCTCCTCACTTCTTTTAACCCAACGTGTACCCCTCAAGGATGTGTTGTCACCAGATGGTATCACCTCCAGCCAATGGGGGGGGGAGGCATTAATACCAGGCAGGGAGGGGTGGGGCACAGAGAGGAGAGAAAACCCTCACCTGGGCTAGGATGGGGCCTGATCCCCTTCTTCTGGTTCCAGACGTGGACGAGTGCAGCTCCGGGCAGCACCAGTGCCACAGCTCCACCTTCTGCATCAACACTCAGGGATCCTATAAGTGCCGCTGCCGCCGAGGCTGGAGGCCAGTTCCTGGGTCCCCCAATGGCTCAAACAACACCGTCTGCGAAGGTCCAGAGCTCAAATCCCACATCCCTGGGGACCCACAGTCCAACATCTGATCACATGTTCAATGGCACCCACACAAACCAAGCAGAATGAACGCTGGAGGCGCCCTGCTGTGCCAGGCGTTAATTCTAATGAGGCTGGATGTGAAAAGATCTGGGGGTCTTGAGGAAGGAGCGGGGGAACCCAGTGTGAGCCTCAGGGGGACCCCAGGCAGCAGCTAATTCCTAGCTGGGAAGAGGGTATTCAGTGTTTTCACAACCGGCCACCTGTACGGGGCCCACCCGCTGTGCCTCGGGCCTCTCCTCACTTCTCTTAACCCAGCGCCCACCCCTCAAGGATGTGTGGTCACCAGGTGGTATCACCTCCAGCTAAGGAGGGCATTAATACTAGGCAGGTGGGGCTGGCTGGTTAGCCCAGTTGGTTAGAGCACAGCCTTGTAACTCCAAGGTTCGGATCCCCATACCGCCAGCTGCTCCCCCGCCCAAAAAAAATACTAGGCAGGAAGGGGTGGGGCATGGAGAGGACAGAGAACCCTCATTCAGGCTGGGACAGGGCCTGATCCCCTTCTTCTGGTCCCAGATGTGGACGAGTGCAGCTCCAGTCAGCACCAGTACCACAGCTCCACCTTCTGCGTCAACCTCAGGGATTTTATTAGTGCCGCTGCCACCGAGGCTGGAATCCCCAAAATGGGAGCCAGAATAACCAATTGACCACTCGCTGTGAGGGTACCTGGCCTGACCTGACCCTAGAACCTCCCCCACCCCAACACACACACACACTCAGCCTAATGAACTGCTGTCCTGTCCCCTGCAGAGATCCCTTTCTCCACCTGGACCCCACCCCCTGGAATCAACAGCCAGGTAAGCAGGCAGCAGCGGGCAGGAAATCCCTCTGGGAGGCACCACACCCAACCCTTTGCCCTAAGCTCCCCACCCACCTGTGAGGCTCTCTCACCTGTTCATCTTCCCTTTCCCCAGACTCTTTCCCACTTCTTTGAAAGAATCCAGGATCTAGGCAAAGACTACAAGCCAGACTCAGCCAAGGACACCATCCAGGTAAGGGCAGGTCCCTCGGGGACCTCAAGAGGTGTGGGGGTGGCTGGACGGTGCTTCAATGTGGGTGGAGAGAGCCCTCAACCCAAGCAGGGGCCTCTGGTCAAAGACACACATGCACACAATATACACACACCACATGTGTGCTCATTACACAAACACAGACATACACACCCAGACACACACGAGAGTAGAAAGGCAAGAGTGGAGCAGTTAAGAACCTGGAGCGTGGCCATAGGAGTTCAAACAACCCCCCCGCCCTACAGCCCACTGCCACTTCTTGCTGTGTGACCTCAGGCATGTGACTCCCGCTCCCTGGGCCTCAGTTTTCCCATCTGTAAAATGGGCATGAATACGGTGCCAGCTTCATACAGTCGGTGTGAAGGTTTAAATGAACAAATAGAAGTAAGGCTGGTAGAACAGTGTCTGACACATAGTAAGCATTATGCAGAAGTTTCAGCAGCTGTACCAGGCTGGCCACTTTCTCAGTGGTTAGAGCCTTATAACACCAAAGTCATGGGTTTGGGTCCCCAAAATGGCCTGCCACCAAAAAAGAAAAAAAAGCCTATATACTTAGCCCAGTAGAATAATGTGAGGCGTTTCATGTTATTTTAAATTTTCCAGTAACTACACTTTTTATGTGTGTGTGACTGGTGACTGGCCAGTATAGGGATCTGAACCCTTGACCTGGGTGTTACAAGGCCGTGCTCTAACCAACCAAGTTAACCAGCCAGCCTACCGATAACTACATTTTAAAAAAGTAAAAATGAACAAGTAACATTAATGTTAAGATTGCATTTAACCCAATAGATCCAAAATATTAGCTATTTCAACATGAAATGATTAAAAAATGACATGTTTTATGTTCTTTTTTTTTTTCCCCCAAAGTCTTTGAAATCTGATGCTTCAGAGCAGGTCCAACCACATTTCAAGTGGTCGATGGCCACACGTGGCTCATTACAACCCATTCTGGATGGTGCAGAGTTAGAACAGAGCATGGCAGGCAGTCTGTGCCTGGTCAACGTTTAGCGCTGTCATTACTGTACATACATGCACACAGCCATATACTCGATTCTCTTACTTGTTTTCTGGCTCCTACATCATTCCTGTGATTCTCTTGTGCCTGTCCCCCAGGCAGGTAACTGGGTAGCTCTCCAGTGTGTCCTCTGGTTGGGGGTGAGACCCAGGTCCTTCAGGCAGCCCCTGTAGTCCAGTGACCCAGCAACTCTGTCACCCACCACCACCCCTAGAACCTCATCAACTTAGTGGATGAGCTGATGACAGCCCCTGGGGACATGGAGACCCTGGACCTACCTGAACGGTACCACATGGCCACCCACCTGCTCTCAGGCCTCGAAAATGTCCTGAGGACCCTGGCCAAGACCTTGCCTGATGGCTCCTTCACCTACCGTTCCCCTTCAGGCACAGGTGAGGCCGCATCCTGTCCTGTCCCAGCCCCAGCCTCCACCCTATACCCAGTGCCCCCAATCACTGCCTGTCTCCCCTCAGAGCTGTCCCTGCTGATCCAGGAGCAGGGGGACAAAAATGTCACCATAGGCCAGAGCCATGCACGGATGCTGCTGAACTGGGCTGTGGCAGCTGGAGCTGGGGACTCTGGTAATGACAGGGGTCTGGAGGAAGGAACCATGGGAGAGGGAAGGAGGCACTGGGATAAGGCCAGGGTGGGGTTCAGAATACAGAACAACTGGAAACTGACCCATCGGGAGGGATCCCAGGCATCACGGTGGCCTGGCAGAGATTAGGACGTCTTAGGAGGGAGGATGAGGAACGCGAGAAGAGAGGGCAGGAGGAAGCTGCAAGTGTGTCTGTCCCCCAGGCCCCACCGTGGTGGGCATCCTCTCCAGCCCAAACATGATGAAATTGCTGGCCAACACCTCCTTGGACCTGGACCACGAGAAGCAAGTCGAGCTGGAAGATATTCATGAAAGCCCCATCCGTGGGGCCCAGCTCGAGCTCCTCTCAGCAGTCAACTCTGTCTTTCTGAGCAACACAAACACCGAAAAACTCGACTACCCCGTCATCTTTGCCATCTCTCACCTTTCGAGGCCTCAGGTGGGGAGAGGGGGACCAGACCTACTGCTCACCCCATAGCCGGGGTCTCAGTGGCCCACTCTGCTCCTTTCTCAAACACACCTCAGGGCCCTTGCACATGCTGTGTCCTCTGCCTGAGACACTGTTCCCCATGTGACTCAGCACTTTATCTGTTTCCAGGCTTGTTCAAATATCGCCTTGTCAGTTAGGCCTTCCTTGACCTCGATATTTAAAATTATAACAAGTAACTATTCCCCACTTTTTACATACTGTTTTTTGTTTATTTCGGTGTTTGGCCAGTACGGTGATCCAAACCCATGACCTTGATGTTCTAAGGCTGCGCTCTAACCAACTGAACTAATCGGCCAGCCCCTGCTTTGTTTCTTTTTAATAGCACTTAATACCTTCTAACACACTATCTAGGTTATTTATTAGGTTTATAACTTATTGTCTGTCACCCCCACTGACATATCAGCCCCATAAGGGCAGGGACTGTGTGTACCCTGTTCACTATTGTGTCCCCAAACTTGATACACACAATAGCTGCTCAGTTAATACTTGTCCAGTGGAAAGCAGCCCTCCCAGGCTCAGTCAGCCCAAGCCCAGGACCCAAGAGCGGGCTCCGGGCCAACCTCTCTGACCACCCCCATCTGCCCACAGTGGAAGACACCTGAGACACGGCAGGAACTGATCTGTGCCTTCTGGAAGGACGACAACAACAGAGGCGGGCAGTGGGCCACCACGGGCTGCCAGATACTGGGCAGCCAGAATGGCAGTACCACCTGCCAATGCAACCACCTGAGTAGCTTCGCCATTCTCATGGCTCACTATGACGTGCAGGTGAGCAGCCTGGGGCCCCACCTTCAAAAGCCCACAGGTAGCAAGGTCAGCTTAGGTGACACAACTGGTTCTCCATGGTGCAGCCCAACTGGTTATTCTAATATTTCTGGATGGACGCACAGCCCAGGTGGCCCCATGTCATGCCCCCCAGCCCCTTCCCTGGGACCCCTCCATGACCTGGCAACTAAACAGTGAAGCCTGGCTCACTGCAGGCTCTGCTGCAGCCAGCGCCCTTCAGCCTGTGCGCCCCACACCTGTTGTGAAATATTCTTAAAAGCTCCCCCTGTATATAACATTCTGGGGGGGGGGGCAGAGTAAAAGAGGCTGGTGGCCCAAGCCAAAGGCCCAGCAAACAAAAGTGTGGGATCCCTATCCCACACCTATCATCGGCTGATAGGTGTGGCCAGGTGTAGGAGGGGCAGAAGAAGAGGTCAGAGAAGTGAGCCCCGTTAGAGGGTTGGAAAGAAAGACCACAAGGGCAGGAAGGCCTCAAGGCCCTATTCAAACCTCGCCCACCCTGTTCTGCTCCTAGGACCCGAAGTTGGCCCTGATCACCAAGGTGGGACTGGTGCTTTCGCTGGTCTGCCTGCTGCTGTGCATCCTCACCTTCCTGCTGGTGCGGCCCATCCAGGGCTCGCGCACCACCGTGCACCTGCATCTCTGCATCTGCCTCTTCGTGGGCTCCGCTATCTTCCTGGCCGGCATCGAGAACGAAGGCGGCCAGGTAAGGTCCCGCCCCTCTCTCACCTGAGCCCTGATCAGCAAGGCCTAGGAGTGGGGTAGCCCCGCCTACTCCAGGGGCTAGATGGGTGAGGTGTCCCTTTAAGGGGCGCTGGCTTTGGAGGCAAACGGCCACGCCCCGACCCCGTCCACCTCCGTGGGCGTTTTCGGGGGCGGGCCCTCAAAGAGCCTAGCCCCTCCCCTCCCCGAGTAGCCCCGCCCACCCCGAGAGCTCTAGCCGGGGACTGCCTCTGACACCGCCCGCCCCCACCACCCCGCAGGTGGGGCTGCGCTGCCGCCTGGTGGCCGGGCTGCTGCACTACTGCTTCCTGGCCGCCTTCTGCTGGATGAGCCTGGAAGGCCTGGAGCTCTACTTCCTCGTGGTGCGCGTGTTCCAGGGCCAGGGCCTGAGCACGCGCGGCCTCTGCTTCATCGGCTATGGCGTGCCCCTGATCATCGTGGCCGTCTCCGCGGCCTTCAACAGCCAGGGCTACGGCCGTGCCATCTAGTGAGTGTGGCATAGTGGGGGCAACAGGAAGGCCAGGGTGCCAGGCCCGCGGCTCGCGGGCACAGCCACACACATTGCCCTGCTTTCCTACTGCTCTGCTCTGGGGTGCTGATGGGAGCCCACTCTTCTCTTCCAGCTGCTGGTTGGACCCAGCCCGTGGCTTCCTGTGGAGCTTCCTGGGACCTGTGATCTTCATCGTTTTGGTAACTGGCCACCCCCCACACCCCCAAAACCTGAGCACCATGGCCCCACTGAGCCCCACTAGGCCCTCTCTCCTGGCCCTCTAATCACACTCTATGCTCCCCGCCCAGTGCAATGCTGTTATCTTCGTGACTACTGTCTGGAAGCTCACTCAGAAGTTTTCTGAAATCAATCCAGAAATGAAGAAACTGAGGAAGGCAAGGTGAGAGGAGGGGCTGAGGGTGGAAGGAGGGAGAGGGGTGGCAGGCAGAAGAGGAATGCCCACACTGCAACTGCCCCTCCCAGGATGCTGACCATCACCGCCATCGCCCAGCTCGTTGTGTTGGGCTGCACCTGGGTCTTTGGGCTCTTCCTCTTCAACCCACACAGCTGGGTCCTGTCCTACACCTTCACCATCCTCAACTGCCTGCAGGGCCTGTTCCTCTACGTGCTGCACTGCCTGCTCAACAAGAAGGTGGGGCTCAGGGCAGCTGCGGGGGCGGGAGCTCCACAGTCCTGGGGCCTGCTCCTCCCATGACCTGGCACCCTGGGCCCGCAGGTCAGGGAGGAGTACCGGAGGTGGGCCTGCATGCTGGCTGGGAACAAGTACTCGGAGTTCGCCTCATCCACCTTTAGCACCAGCCAAAATCAGAGTCGGGTAAGGGGCTGTGCCTGGGGTGGGGTGTGGGTGGGAAGGCCCCAGGGCAGGGGCTCAGGCCTCACGGGGTCCTGTCCTCTCCAGGCATTCAGGAGTTCAGAGTCTGGCCTGTGAAGGTGTGGTTCCGGCCAGGCCAGCAGCTCCTGTGGCCTCAGCAGCTTTTGCACATGCTGAAGACTGTCCTCTCCTCTCCACACCCTCTGCTTCCTCTGTCCTCCCTCCTTGGGCCCCGTGTGCCCCAGAGTGGGGGTGACAGCCGTAGCCTGGCACCAAACCCCAGAACACCCAGCCAGGGTAGAGAGTCGGAGCCACTGGTCCTTACTGCTGCTTCTCTCTGCCCAACCCCTGCTGTGACCCAGGGTGGGGACAGGAGCTGGCCCAGGGTGGCAGCCCATTGCCCTGGTACATGCAGCTAGTACTGGGGACAGATTGAGGGCTCATGCCCCAGCCTGGCCCTTTCCCCTCATCTGCCTTTGCTACAGAATAGGAAAGGCCAGGGTGCTAGGGTTCAATCTCCCCTTCAAGCTAAGACTGATATCAGAGGCCCAGAGAAGGGCAGGGCCCCTCTCGGCACTGCCTGAGGCTGACGGTACAGAGACTTGCCTGCCTGCTCCTGCCTGGGAGTCAGGGGGTTCTCACTGTTTTGAAGGTTGTGGATGTTGTGTAAAGTGTTTTTATCTGTATAAACCTTTCAGTGTAGACACTTAAAATTAAATGTTATACTGATAGAGAAAGTGGTGTTGATCCCTGGTGGGGATTCTCTGGCTAGACAAAGGCCCACGGTGTCCATGAAATGCTGACAGACGACCAAGAAGCATATGGGGTGGGAGCCAGGCTTCCATAATAAAAATTTATTCTTACACAAATCTACAACTTTTGAACATAACAAGAGAGACCCATCCGGTGTCTAGAAAGGGGACGTGAAGCAGCATGTGGGAAGCAGGGCGGCTCCGGGCCACTGAAGCATGTGATTATCGGCTCTGCTCAACTGTAAGACACAGAGGAGGACAGTGAGCAAAGGGAGCAGGGGAGGGTCCCCTGTCCCAGACCCTGGATCCCTGCCGAGCCACTTACTGTATGTGGAGATGTCAATTTCTTCTGGAAGCTCTGCCACATTCACTTCAAACCGGTCTTGGACGTCATTGAGGATTTTGGCATCATTCTCATCCGACACAAAGGTGATGGCCAGGCCTTTGGTACCAAAGCGACCCGCACGGGCCACCTGCAGGGAGACAGGATCGGGGTCAGGGCAGATACCTCAGGATTTCAAGATAAGCAGGGCCAGGGCCCCACCCCACCACCATCCTGGGATGTGGACACTAGGGTGGGGCTGCTCACCCGGTGGAGGTAGGTGTCTGAGTCCTCGGGCATGTCGTAGTTGAAGACGATGTTGACTCGTTCAATGTCCATCCCTCGGCCAAACAGATTGGTGGCCACCAGGATCCGCCGCTGAAAGTCCTTGAACTGCTGATAGCGTGACAGGCTGGGTGCAGGAGAGACAAGTGGAGGCCATCAGACACTGGGCTCCTGGGCGGTGCTCCCTCCGGCCTTCGCGGGTGGCATGCACTCACCGCTCCTCCTGGGCCATGCCCCGGTGGATGGCGATGGCCGGGAAGTTCTGCTCCACCAGGAGCTGGGCCAGGGCCATGCAGCGCTGCACCGACTTGACAAAGATCACCACCTGCAAGGGAGTGACCGACAATCAGGGGCACAGAGTCCCCACGCACTATCCTCCCAAAGACCCAGAACCCTGTGACAGGCTAGTGGAAGCATCACCTGGTTAAACTCCAGCACGTCCAGGAGATCGAACAGCTTGCGGTTCTTCTCGCTGTCCTTGAGCTTGACGTAGTGCTGCTGCAGTCCGTACAGTGTGAGCTTGGTCTCGTCATCCACAAACACCTCCATGGGCTGTGCGGGAAGGAAAGCAGCAGGGGCGAGCAGGACTCACTTCTGGGCATCTCATCTGCCTAGAACCTTCTAGCGAGTGACTCCTTTGCTGCGATGCTCCCCAAAGGGCCTGCTGTCCCAACCTCTGTAAATATTTCTCTAGTAAAAGCTGGATGTAAGCTCTGGTCTGGCTCAGGTGTGGACCCGGCTCAGCTCCCTGTTTGACAAGACTGAGGGGAGGGAGGGAGGCTCTGCCGGCCTCCCAGCATCCTTTGTGCCATGGAGCAAGGAGGGCCAAGCTGCTGCACCGTGGGCAGGCTGGGATCTGGCCCTACTCACATCCTGCATGAACTTCCTGCAGACTGGTCGGATCTCCTTGCCCAGGGTAGCACTGAACATCATGCACTGCTTCTCGTGAGGGGTCAGGCGGAAGATCTCCTGCACATCTCGCCGCATGTCTAGGTGGGGAAGGCAAGAAACAGGTGGGCATGAGTGGGTGTCAGACCATGACACCACCCAAAACCAGACCCAGACCCCTCCCACCCTGTGCCAGGGAGCCAGTGGCACCATGACAAGGGCAGTGTGAGCTGAGGGAGTGGAGGGCAGGGTGAGTCCCAGGTGCCCTAGGGGCTGGGCTCGGGGCCAGCAAGCGCCGGCGGCGCGGGAAGAGCTGCAGTCCACTTACACGCCGCCAGAGTGTAGCAGCCGCGCCCGTGCGCCTCGAGCCACACTTCAGGGAGGGGAGCCTGAGGCAGAGATAGCCGCTGGGGTGAGAGCTGTAGCTGCCTCCCAGGACACAAGCCCCATCTCCCACTGGCTCTGCTGGGGCTTGCTGAGGGCAGGCAGGGGCGGCGACACTCCTAGACTACAGGTACGTGTATGTGCACCTACGTGTCCAGTCAGGGCTGGTGGCTCATGTGGGCCCTGAGGTCCCATCAGCTTGGGCTCAGAAGAATCATGTCACACTCGGCCAACAATAGAACTTTCCCTAACAGCACTACCAGTAGACCTGTATGCTGGCCACCCACGTGACCCCCTCTAGAAGCCTTCGACCTGTTCTGTCAGGGCACACCTAGAAGCTGGCTCTGAAGTCTGGGAGGCTTTGAAGGGGGGGAGGACGTGCTGGGTGGGCCTCTGGCAGCCCCACAGACCTGGTGGAGACACTCACCCAGCTGCTCCAGCATCTTGTCACACTCATCCAGCACAAAGTGCTTCACATTCTTCAGATTGAGGCTCCTGTTCCGTACAAGTGCCAGGATCCGGCCTGGTGTCCCCACCACGACATGGGGACAGTTCTTCTTTAACACTTCTTCATCCTTCTTGATGGAGAGACCTCCAAAGAACACAGACACCTAGGGGATGGAGAAAAAGTTGCTTCCACCCATCTGGGGGCTGCAGGCTTGCACCCCACTCCATGCTGGCACAGGCCCCAGCAGCACGGAGGGCACACAACACCCCAGCCCTGGTGCCTCAGAATAGCAGAGGCCTGAGAGCCTCGCCACAGCTCTACTGAAAGGCAGCCCCAGGCTGGGACTGGCACAGGCCCCTGGGGCCATGCATAATTCATCAGCCTTTTAAGGAGCATAAACCACCGCAAACCTCAAAGGCAACTGCCCCAGCCAAGCTTGGTAAATGCTGGCTGGGCCAGAGCCGAGGCCAGCAAGGCTACAGAAGACCACATGGCACCTAACCCAAGGAGGCTCACCTTGACACTGGGCATGTACTTGGCAAAGCGCTCATACTCCTTGCTGATCTGGAAGGCCAGCTCCCTTGTATGGCACATGACCAGGACTGTCACCTATGCAGGGGGCAAGAGAAAGGTCCTTAAGACAGTGTCCTGAATCTTCCCCCCTCTCCACTGTCCTCACCTGACATCCAGTCCTCACCTGATAAGGACACCTACCACACTGCTCCCCATACCCTGAACCATTTGAAGGCTGGGTCCAAATGCCTTTACCTCCTCACAGCCCTGCACCCACCCCTCACTCCCTACACCCCCACCAAGGCCTCGGTCTCCTGACACCAGGACCTGCAGCAATGCCAACAATGGAGGATGGTCTGGCTAACCGTTAGACACAGCCTGGCCCAAGTGGCACAGCCCCATGCTCTCTAATGACTTCCAGAGTCTCTGCTGTTGGGCTGCCCCACCTTCCCACCTACAATGCCAAACAATGACACACCACAGCCTCCCACTAAGTCCTCAAGGATGACTTAATCCTTCATGATGTAAAGAATCCTCATCCTAAGAAAATAAGGGCACAGATACCACTATGTAGCCCAAAGATGCATGCCCCAGTAAGACTCTTAAGAGCAAAACACCGGAATTCACCTAAGTTATTCCCCAAGACAATGAAATACAATGTTGACAACATGAGAAGATAGCTGTGGTCCATAAGCAATGACAGCAGTGACAACATTAAGTATAATTCCTCCTTCGTAAATATATACTATCCAGGAAAGAAAACACTGAAATAACAGCAATATCTCTGAGGGGTAAATCGTAGGCACTTCTTAGCTCTTTTGGCCAATCGGTATTTTCTAATTTTGTTAAACCAAATGCTACACTTAATTTTAAAGGTCCACCAAGAGAAAGCAGGAACAGAAATTTTTACCAAGGGGAGCTATGGCACCTGCTGCCTCTGGTAGTCTGGGCCCGGGAGGAGAGGAAGGTCACCCACCTGACCATTGACGGGCTCAATCTGCTGCAGGGTGGCCAGCACAAAGACTGCTGTCTTGCCCATTCCAGACTTGGCCTGGCACAGGATGTCCATGCCCAGGATGGCCTGGGGAATGCACTCATGCTGGACTGAGAGAGAAAGAGTGTGAGTGACCAGGAACTGGATGCCGCCTCATACAGGATCCTCACCAGTTGGCTGAGGGGCCCACAGGGAGGGTAGCGGAAGATGCCAAGTCCAGGGCCAGGCCAGACACTTGTGGGTCTAGTGTGTTCTCCTGGTCAAAGCAGAGTGCCACACTGCAAAGAGCAGCTGCTGGACATGTATGGTGCCACAGGCCCCAACTGGGTATAAGTGACCCACAGGGAAGGCAGACACCTCCATCATACAGAGCAGACTGGAGGCAGTGCCACTCTGGGCAGGCAGAGCTGGTCTTGGTGAGAAGACCTAATACCAGGGAGACTTACCCTCAGATGGATGCTCAAAGCCACAGTCCACTATGGCCCTCAGGAGCTCTGGCTTCAGTAGAAAGTCCCGGAAGCCAGAGCTGTGGATGGAAACGTAAGATCCCTTGACATCTTTCTTGGGGGGAGCTGGAGTGCTCTCTGCAGGAGCCTGGGGCTCTTCATCTTCTTCATAATCCAGAAGCTCGTTTTCCACATCCTGTTCTGCCATGCTGCTGAGAACAGAGGAGAAAGGAAGGGCCGAGGGAAGTGACTGAGTTGCACTCAAGAAAACCTACCCTGAAAGAGAGAAGGGGCTGCGTGGAGACAGGTCCTGTTCACAGACAGAAAGCTGCTGAAGCTATTCTGAATCCACTTTCCCCAGCAGGGCTCATCAGCTCTACCTGTGCAACGTCCCCACATTTCCAACCACATCGGCTCTCCCTCACGCCCCCTGGCCACACTCACACATGTGAGCATATCCAATGTGGCCCACTTCCAAGGACTTCCTGTGGCTCTCAGAGTGAAATCCCAATTCCTCACCACAGCCCTTACAACCCTCCTGGTTTAACCCCCGCCCACCTGGTTCTACACCACCACGGAGACTCACGGAGCCCCACTCCAAGCTTTTGAACCCTGCTGCCATCATTGAGAATGCTCTGCTCCCAAGTCTGTGCACAAACGCACCCTTCTTAACACTCATGTCTCAGCTCTAATGAAGCTGCTCAGACCACCGAGCCCAAAGGAGTCCCCTTCCTATCACTTTCCAAGGACCCCAATGTGCCTGCATGGGACAGGACCCCAAAGACCCAGAGGTGTGGCTGCCAGGATGCTGGAGAAAACCGAGTTTGTGAGGGAGCAGGCAACGTCTGCCCAGCCCCACTCCTCCCGCTATTTGTGGTCTGCACAAGGGAATAATTAAGTGCCCTCATGAAAAGGCCTCCCGTTGGGCCCAGGGCCAATAAAAGTAAAGCTGAGACGGTAAATGGAATTAATACAAGCTCTCTCACCTCCTGGCTTTATTTAATCTAACACATACCGAGTGCCTACTGGGTGCAAGGGACCCAAATGTGAGAACACTTGTCTTTGTCCTTACTACCCCACACCAGCCTCCATTCTAGGCCGGCAGAAGGGCTGAAGCAGTTCCTCTTCTCCTGAGGCTGGAGGCTGAGGGCCCCAGGTCCAATTTCTGGCTTTCCTGTCACTGATTCTCTATGACTTCAGGCTCAGAGCTTTAATCATCTCTATGCTGATGCGTTCCAAACTTGTGGCAACCTCTCCCTTCAACTCCATCCATACCCAGCAACCAGCTGCCCTCCTCCACATCCTTGGGGGACTTTGGAAGTTGAACTCAAAATACCTAGTGCAAAACTTTCCATTTCCCCCCGAGGGCCTGCTTCCCCGATCTCAGAAGGGCAAATCCACTCTCTCAATAGCTCTGTCTTCTCTTTCTCAACCTCCCTGTCCCATCAGACAGTGAATCTCCCTGTTCTCATTCCACCCCCATCTCCCCACAGCAGCTTGAGACAACCTACAAAGCTAAGTCAGAGCATGTCACTGCTCTGCCCAGAACCCTCCATGGGCTCCCACTGTGCTCAGAGTAAAACCCAGTGCCCCCACCTTCACTACCTGTCCCCTCTATACTCAGACCCCATCTCCCCCATTTCCCCTCACTCACTGGCTTTGCTGCTTTACATCGAACATGCCTCAGCGCCTTTGCACATGCTGTTCCTGATGCCTGGAACAGTCACAAATTCCCCACTTCTTTTTGGCTTCCCTAGCTCCAGAAGGGCATTCCTTACAGCCCCAAGTAAAAAAAAAAGCACTCCCTCCAGTCAGCCCTGCCCTGTGTCCAGAATAGGGCCTGGCACACAGAGATAAGCACTCAAAAACAGTGGGTGAATGAATGGAACCAGAATCAAGGCCTTATGGCAGAGTTCAGCCGGTCTCTTTATCTGATTCTTAAAACAGACAATCTGCTACCAGCCCTGAGGATCCCGATTGGCAAACACAGGAAGGGGTCATTTCCTAGACTACAGGGAAAAGAACAGGAGCCAAGAAAGGTCAGTCCAAAAAGCACCAGACCCTTTTGGGGTATGGAGAGTAGGACTGGCTGGCTGAAGTAGAAGCAGAAGGCAAAGGTGGAAGAGCTGGTCAGGCCCATGGCATTTGTACTCAATGTGCTAAGCACTAGGGAATCGAGATTAGGTTTCAGAGTTGAGTGACTCAATCAGGATTTGCCCGAGAGTAATTTACTCCACAGATAAAGTGGACGATGATAAGACCAGCGGCAGGGAAAACGAGTCACCAAACGAAAGAGAGTTAACAGGGTGGGGGAGCCAAGTTGGGAAGGAGAAGGTGGGACAAGCCACAGGGCTGGGCCACCACCCCCTGAGGGACCGGCGGGTAGAGAAGAGCCAATCATCTACTCTGAGATCCAAACCCGGGTGACCCAGAAGAGATGGTGTCCTTAAAAGATGGTAGGAAGCCGAAGGAAGCCGAACGAAGTTGCTTTGTGTCGGTGGGGACACAAAATTGGGGTCAGAATGAGTTTGCTGAGGCACGAAAATTTCCAGGAAGTGGCTAGACGACATCTAGATCTCAAAACAAATCAGATTAGGAGGAAAGATTTGGCGGGATCTGCCCTGCCCAGAGGGGGTGGCGGCGACGGAAAGACCTCTAGAGCGGATGTACTTGAACGCTGACACCGGGAGA
The DNA here is from genome assembly GCF_027409185.1 of Cynocephalus volans. Lineage (NCBI taxonomy): Eukaryota > Metazoa > Chordata > Mammalia > Dermoptera > Cynocephalidae > Cynocephalus > Cynocephalus volans. The sequence goes on from NC_084469.1 coordinate 105,850,633, forward strand.
AGTGACAACCCAGACGTGCCACGCGTACCGAGTTATCCTCAAACGCCCCAGGCAGGTGTTCCACCCCAGAGTTCGTTCCCCACTGGGGATTCCTATTTCCAAAAGATCTTTTATGCCTTAAACCCCTGGAACCCGAATCCCCTAAACACAGAGCAAAGACAAGGCAGAGTGGGGGAGGGGAAGCCCCTCGGACTCGGGGAAGCCGGTCCGGTTGGGAGGTCTGGCTTCTCCAACCGCAGCCCCAGACCCCGGCGTCGTCCCCGAGTCCCTCCCCAAACGACCCAGGCCTCCTCTGGGTCTTTTCAGACAGACAGACTCTAGCTCCAAGTCGGGTTCGGCCCGCGGGCGGCCATGACAGCCCCTCCCGGAAGTGGCCCGCGAGCCCTGCGCTCCGCGCGCCAACTGCCAGCCCGCCCCTTGCGCATGCGCCCCAGCGCTCAACGGCCACCACCCTGCGCGCCGGTCGGCCCAACCGCTCCGTTCCTCCTGGTCTTGCGCCCCTTCCTCCTGGTCTTTCCCTCAACTCCTGGCTTCTCCCCTCGCCCTCAGGTCCGACGTCCTCGCACCACGGACCCGCGCCCGGGGACCACCTCTCACCTTGCTCCCCCTTCGACTCCGCGTGCTGCGAGAAGAGCTCTGCGACTCGGGTTATCCGTCGCGCGCCCGGACACGAGCTGCCGCGCTTCCTGCCTCCTGCGTTCGACCGCGACTCTGCTCACTGGGCCGCTGCCTTTTCACTCAAGAGAGGTGAAAATGGTGATTGGATTCTGAGGGAGGCGGCGAGATGCTATTGGTGGAGAGGGGAAGAGGGGGCGTGCCTCACGCCTCAAGTTCATTGGTTAATCTAAAAGTAGGCGTGACCGAGTGGGCGAACCGAGACGGGCTCCGGCCACGGCGCTGTCACGTGATCTGGGTTTAGCGCTCGATGGGTGTTGCCATGTTTAGTACTGGCAACTGAATACGAGATGATTGGCTGAGCGCCGAAACCAAAGTCCTCAGAGTCGGCATTAATCCGCAGGCTCGGGGTCCTCAACCGTGGAGGCTCTAAAGGGCTCTGAGGAGGATTGGGAACCCCTAGAGTGCCTCTAGAGTGGGGAGGACATTTTGCACTCTTTGAATTTCTATTATGAAGAAGAAAAGAGGCCAGGGAAGGAAAATAAAAGAAAAGAACCACAGTGACTCCATTTTTTGAACTTAATTGACTTGTTCTCTTTTAGTCCAAGAAGCTGACCTTCCATTAGAACTTATTGCTTGACAAACTCTTTCCAGGAATTTATCACCAAGAAACATTGCTTAGATAAACGTAGATGACATTGTTTAGAGGAATCCTGGGAAAATAGGATGTTAACCTGTTTTTTTTTTTTGTTTTGCGTTTTGGGGGGCGTTTGGCCGGTACAGGGATCCAAACCAGTGACTTTTGGGTTATAAGGCTGCGCTCTAACCATAACCTGTTGTATTTTAAACAAGTGGGAATTACTTAGGAGTCGAGTAGTCATAAATATTGTAAAATATATATATATATTTTTTTTTTTAAGTCATAAATACTGTAAGAAAAAAACCCAGTACTCAATGTATCATAGTCAGTTATCCATTCTATCTTTATATAACGTTTGGAATTTTTTACTACTTAGACCTCCCTGAATTTATACTGTAAAACCTCCTCGCCTTTTCTGCTTGTTGGCAGACTCACGTCTCACACTGGAAGGTGGTCTCCCTGATTTGCAAATCGAATAAATACCTCATTTAAATTTACTTACAGACTCAAGTGTTTTGCTTCGACACTGTTACTATTGATTAGATTTGTCTGTTCTTGAATTTCGTATGAATGGGATCATGCAATAGATTGTCTTTTGTGTCTGGCTTCTTTTGTTAACAAAATGTTTTTGAGATTGTCCATGTTGCTGAGTTCTTTTTTATTGCTGAGCAGTGTCCCATTTAGCCAGTATAATTTCTCCATTCATCTATTGATGGACTATTGGTTGTTTCTCTTCTTTAGCCATTGTTCATAAAGCTTGTACAAGAATTTTTGTGAATATAAGTTTTTATTTCTACGGAGCAAAGACCTAAGAGTGAAACAAACAAACAAAAGACCTAGGAGTGGGATGGTGGGCTATAATAGGTCGTGTGTGTGTTCAGCTTTAATAGATTCTGATATTTCTTAAGTGGTTACTCCACTTTACACTTCCAACCAGCACTCTGAAAGTTCCAGTTACTCCTAATCCTTGCCCACACCTGGTAGTGGCAGTCTTTTGTCAGCTGCGTATTGATCCGTGGAGTTGGAGGGGGTGGGCTGGAAGCAGGTCAAACATGATAAGCCTCCTTTGGCATTCCAGTCTCCCTAAGGCGCCTGGCTACCTTCCTTCCTGGTTTTATCAAGGAGGTTCTAGTATTTCAATTTAATTTAGTGTAAACCACCTTGGGGGTCTAGGTTCTAAATGACAGACTCAGAGCTGAAGTTACCAGAGGTATAACTTCAGCCAAAAAGCCCAATGAAGAGAAACCAGTCAATCCAAACCAACCAGAGGGAGGCTTTACATAACATTAAGTAGATATTGTATGTAATCATTATACCATAACACACAGCACCCCCTGTGTGCTCAGCAGGGCCAGAATGACGGTGAAGTGAGGCACTTGCCTCTGGTGCAAAATTTAAGGGGTGGCCAAAAAAGAGTCATCAAGATAAATAACATTTTAATGCAAAATTTTAAAATTGAAATTAGGGCTGTCTAGTTAGCTTGGTTCATTAGAGGGTGATTCTGGTAACACCAAGGTCCAGGGTTCGATTCCTTGCACTGGCCCGCCGCCAAAAACAAACAAGACAAATTGAAATTAATTTTAAGGGGCCGGCCCGTGGCTCACTCGGGAGAGTGTGGTGCTGATAACACCACGGCCACGGGTTCAGATCCCATATAGGGATGGCTGGTTAGCTTACTGGGTGAGGGTGGTGCTGACAACACCAAGTCAAGGGTTAAGATCCCCTTACCGGTCATCTTTAAAAAAAAAAAAAAGAAATTAATTTTAAAAATCGATGATGAACAAAATAACAAAATTCCAAGTAAAGACAGAATCAGGGTTGAGCTGAGCCATACTGGCGCCTGAGATAAAACAAAAAGATCAAGAATATTGATCCTATCTTTATTTGGATTTTTTGCATTAATTTTTTTTTTTTTTTTTTAAAGATGACCGGTAAGGGGATCTTAACCCTTGACTTGGTGTTGTCAGCACCACGCTCAGTCAGTGAGCTAACCAGCCATCCCTATATTGTGATCCGAACCCGTGGCCTTGGTGTTATCAGCACCACACTCTCCCAGGTAAACGATGGGCTGGCCCCTAATTTTGTTTTCTTAATGGCTGGCTGGTTAGCTCAGTTGGTTAGAGCACAGCCTTGTAACACCAAGGTCAAGGGTTCAGTTCCCTGTACCAGCCAGCTGCTAACAAAAAATCTTTAAAAATTAAAAAAATAAAATAAAAAAAAAATATATATATGTATACACACACACACACACACACACACACACACACACTGCATTAGCACATTGTGTATCTTGAAGCTTCTGGCTGCCTCTTAAGTTTTGCACCAGACGGTGACACCCTAGTCCCAGCCCTACGTGCTTGGCTTTGTCCTGACAAATCTAAATATATCAACAGATTTAATCTTCATGTACAGTAGATAAGGTGAGGTCATTAGCATAACCATTGCCAGGTGAGTGACCAGAAACCCAGGAGTAATCTCAGGCCCAGGGTTACACAACTGGCAGGGATCCAAATCCAGGCCATCTCTGTTGGACTGCAGCTTCCAAAGGTAGAGACAGAGGCCAAGACCAGGTAACTTGGGATCCTGGGGAAAAACAGACCCTAGGGAGAGTGGAGGTGCCCAGAGAAGCAGGAGGAAGGAGATCTTGGAGTAATTAGATCATCTAAAATGATTTACAAGGGCCAGTCCGTGGCTCACTTGGGAGAGTGTGGTGCTGACAACATCAAGTCAAGGGTTAAGATCCCCTTACCGGTCATCTTTAAAAAAAAAAAAAATTAATAATTAAATAAAATGATTTATAGAAGAGGCGGTCCAAGCCATTTGAGTCCAGTTGAGAGGTCTAGGAAAACAACTCTGCACACCTACCATCCATGAACCCAGGAGGAGCTTCTACTTAAAAAATAATAATAATAATTATACACACACACACACGTATATATATAAAGATATATAAATTATATATTTAAAAGATATATATATCTTTTAAATACAGAAAAGATCAGAGCCTCCTAAAGTAAACTCACAATCGGAGATGTTAACATTTTTCATATTGGCTTGATTTACTTCAGAATATTTTAAGATATAAATGATTTAAAACACACCCACTTGAATGACTAAAATGAAAAAGACTGTACCAAGGCCTGGAGAGACTGAAACAACCGGAATGCTCATACACTACTATGGGCAAGTAAACTGGGAAAATCACTTTGAAAAGTGATTGGGGGGTTTCCCATAAGGTTAACCAGGGTTTCTCAAACTTAGCACCTGTGACATTTGGGCTGCGTCTTTCTCGGTGTTGAGGAGTGTATTGTGGATTGTAGGATGCTGAGCAGAGTATCCCTGGCCTCTAGGTGCCAGCATCCATCCCTCTCCTCCAGTCATGACAATCAAAAATGTCTACAAGACGTTGTTAATGTCTCCCTAGGAGAGAGGCAAAATGCACTTTGACCCCTGCCCTCCATGAGAACCACTGGGTTAAACAGACACCTACGTCATGACTAAGCCATCTTCCCGGGTATAGACTCAACAGTTAATGAAACCCTTTTTGCCCACAAAAAGGCACGAGCGGGAAATATCCTTTATTCAAATAGCTCCAAACTAGAAACAACCCAAATGTCCATCAAGAAGTGAATAACTAGTGAATAGAAAATTCGTCCACACCATGGAATACGGCTGATACATACGACATTATGGCTGAGTCTCAAAACCATCTTGTTCTCAGGGGCTGGTGGGTTAGCTCAGTTGGTTAGAATGCGGTGTTATAACGCTGAGGTCAAGGGTTTGGATCTCCATACCAGCCAGCTGCTAAAAAAAATATTTAAAAAAACCCCAAACTATCATGTTCTCTATAAATATACTAAAAAGTACTAGATTGTACATGTAAAAAAGAGATGAATTTTATGGCATGTTTTATCTCAATAGAAAACAAGTCAAAACATGTTGAGTGAGAGTAACGATACTCAAAAGAGTACATACCGATGATTCTATGCCATGAAAAATTCAAGAACAGGAAAAATTAATCTATGGTGATGGATTCTATAGGAGGAGTTTGCCTGGGAAGGGGCATAAATGAAACTTACGGCAGAGTGGACTGGGTGGTGTCTACACATATAAAAATTCATGGAGCCATACATAGAAAGATCTGTGTACTTTACCACAGACGGAATGTACCTCAATCAAAATAATTAATCATTAAAAGTTAAAAGAAATAACACACTCTAAAGTTGAAGTCACCTGTGTTCACTGCCCCAACTCTATTCCCCTCCCCAACTACAAAAACAACACCCTAAATAAAAATAATGATGTTGGGGCCGGTCTGTGGCTTACTCGGGAGAGTGCAGTGCTGATAACACCAAGGCCACGGGTTCGGATCCCATATGGGGATGGCCGGTTAGCTCACTGGGTGAGCATGGTGCTGACAACACCAAGTCAAGGGTTAAGATCCCCTTACCGGTCATCTTTTAAAAAAAAATAAAATAAAATAATGATGTTGAACCATTACTACACCCTGTTCTGTTCTTTACAAGAATTCATTTGAGCCTTCCAGCAACCCTATGAGGTAGGAGGCTGCTGTGATCATCCACTTTTACAGATGAAGAAACTGAGGCAGAGAATCATAAAGAATAACTTGCCCAAGCTCTCACTGTTAGCATGTGGTGGTGCCAGAATATGAACCCAGGTAGCAAGACCTGCCTCAGCCAGAAGGCCAGGCTGTGCCCAAATATGTGTTTTCATAACCTGGTACATATTTTCACTTTATATTTTTAAGGAATTTATATAAATGGTATCAAACTGTATCACTTTTTTTACTTGCTTTTTTATCTCCCCCTTTAGGTAATGTTTTTGACCTAGCCTTGTTGATATATTTAGTTTGTCTGGTGTGGGATTAATCTACTCCCATTTCTTTCTCCAGCCCCAACTAGTGGACACTTCGTTTGCAAAGAAACTTATCTTTTGAAAAACACAATCTTCTCTCAGTTCTTCCCCTGATAAGAATTCATCAGTGGCTCTCACTGTCCTCATGATTAAGTCCAAACTCCATGGAGGTGCTGGAGTCCCCTGCCCCCACCATCTGCAGCACTGGGAGTCTGCCCCCCACCCGAGGTCCATCAACACTAAAAACTCCAGCCATGCTCTAGGGTGCCCAGTTTGCTCATTCATTCATTCATCCCACAGCTATTTATTGAGCACCTACTATGTGCTAGACACTGTTTTAGGAGCCAGGGACCAGCAGTAAACAAAACATATCTCTGCCCTTGGAAAGCTGACATCCTCTTGGGGGAAACAGACAAGAAACAAGAGTAGAGAAAATGTATTAAAATTTGCAAGGATTCCCATACCAGCCAGCCACTAAAAAAGAAAAGAAACAAGTGTAAGGAAGAAAATCAAGGCATATAAAGGTAGAGTTTGGTAGGGAAGGGATGGGGCTTTTTTATTTTTATTTTATTTTATTTATTTTTTATTTTTTTTAAAAAGATGACCGGTAAGGGGATCTTAACCCTTGACTTGGTGTTGTCAGCACCACGCTCACCCAGTGAGCTAACCGGCCATCCCTACATGGGATCCGAACCCATGGCCTTGGTGTTATCAGCACCACCCTCTCCCGAGTGAGCCACGGGCCGGCCCAGATGGGGCTTTTTTAGGTGGAGGTGCAGTCAGAGCAGGCTTCTCTAAGAAGGCGACATTTTAATTTTTTTTTTTTTTTTTTTTTTTGGTGGCTGGCGGGTACAGGGATTCAGACCCTTGACTGGCGGGGGGAGGGGAGGGCGGGTATCAACACTGTGGTCTAACTGGCCAGCCCCTGACATTTGAACAAAGACTTGACATTTAAATGAGGAAGAGAAAATGTCAATATGAGAAGGAAAGCATTGCAGGCAGAGGGAACAGCCAGTGCAAAGGCCCCGAGGTGGGACAAGCTCCATGCATCTGAGGAGTAGAGAGGAGGCCCAGGTGGCCAGAGTGGAGTGATCGGTGGCTTAGGTGGGAGATGAGGGTAGAGGAATCAGCAGTCCGCAGAACATGCAGGCTTTCCTTACCCATCTACGGGCCTTTGCCCCTGCTGTTTCTTCTACTGGACACCTTTTCCTCTTTAACCTTGGCAATTTTGAAACTTGTCCTTCACAGCTCTATTCCAGTAACAGCCCTTTTGGGCAGCCTGTGCTGGCTGCCCCCTCCACAGTGGGATGGCAGCCTCCACAGGCATCCACAGGCCTGAGATACCTTTCGCCTGATATGTCACCCTGTGTCCATTCATTCATCCCACAAAGACTGAGAGAGCACAGGCATTGTGCAGTTTCAGAGAGGACTGCCATTCAAAGTAAGTCACACGGGACATCACAGTGCATGGGGGTGGTCTGGGAAGATCTCTCAGAGGAGGTGACATGTCTTTTTCTTTTTCTGTTGTGGTGGCTGGCTGGTACAGGAATCCGAACACTTGACCTTGGTATTATAACACTGCACTCTAACCAACTGAACAAACCAGCCAGACCCCGTCTTCTTTTTTTTCTTTCTTTTTTCACAATAGCTAATTTAAGCTAAGGAGATAACATTTAAACAGAAATTCAAGTAAGCAAAAGGGACCAGACTTGGGGAGATGGGATGGAAAGGCATTCCAGACTAGATAACAGCCAGTGCAAAGGCTGTATGGTTGGAAGTAACGTAGGGATATTTGAAGAACAGAGTGAAGGCTGGTGTTGCTAGATGGGGAGAGGAGAGTGGCCAAGGTGGGCAGAGTCCTCACAAGACCACCTTGTACGGTTAGTTAAAGCATGGTGCTGATAATACGAAGGCCCAGGGTTCGATCCCTATACCAGCCAGCCACAAAAACAAAAAACCACCTTGTAGACTAGGTGAGGGGTGAGAAGTTTTTCATATGACTGCTGGGAAGTCTGGGGCAGGTTTTCCAGCAGGGAGAGGCAGGGTGGTGGTGACAGTGTGATTTAGGGTTTCCAAGGCTCCAGAGTGGATTGGAGAGGGGCCAGAGCAGCTGCAGGGATGTGCCGATACGGTTATCATATTTTGTTGAGATTGTACAATTAGTTCTTTAACTCCCCCTGTAAAGGCCAGAGCACAATTCTGTTTCCAGTGCCGCCAAAGTTCCCAGTAGGCGTCGATAAATGCTCACTGAGTAAAGGAATGCTGGAAGGTTGGAGTTAGAATTTGGCAGATTTCCCCAGCTTCATCCAGGAAGGCAGCCTGGGACCTGGCAGGCGGGAGAGGACCCATCCCTGGCCAAGGTGGCTCCTATCAACCCAATTGGGCTCGCTGGAAACTTGGCTCCACCTTGTCCTTTCCATCTGTAAAATGGGTGGGCTGGAGAATTAGAGAGAGATGCCACATCCCTCAGGGCAAAGGCCATAAACTTCCTGGCTTGATGATTGGGATAAGGGGCTTCTCAGTTTTCTCTTCTGCAAATCAGGAGCAAAAGAACTAACTTGCAGAGTTCTTTAATTCAGTCAATAAACATCTAAGAAACAGCTGGGAGGCCAATGTGGCTAGAGGGAGCGAGCAAGGGTGAGAGATGGGGTGGCAGGGGTGGGTGTGAAGTCAAACTGTGCAGGGCCTTGTGGCCTGTGGGGAGGACTTGGGCTTTTTCTCTGGGTGAGTTGGGAGCCATGGAGGGTTCTAGCCAGAGGAGGGACGTGTGCTGACTCAGTTGTTCATAGGTTCCAAGAGAACCATAGTCCAAGAGACTGTTGTGGGAGGAACTGACCTTGGGGCAAGGACCTAACCAGGAGACAGGATGGAGTCGACTACAGTGATGCAGGTGAGCAATGTTGGGGGCTGGACCCGGTGAGGGCCGTGGAAGGGTGGATTCTGGATCAGTATAATTCTCCTCCTCTCTTTCTCTGTGAAAATCCCCCAAAGAGTTGCCCAGAAGGGAAACGAAGAGAGACAACACGACAACGGAAACCCTGCACAGCTGCGCGTAACCAAGGTACCCATACAGCCGCCCCCCGCCCCCACCACCCGAGCTTTGGCGGGTCCCGGAGGGCGCAATGTTCAGGCACCGTCGCCAGTGGGCGCTCCCCGCCCGGAGCCCCGGGGACCAAGGCTTGACTCTCACCGGGTTTCTCAGGGCCACGAACCAAGCAAGCTACACTCACCGAGACTACTCCAGAGACCTCGGAGAAACTACGCAGAGGCTCCCACCCTCCGATTGGGCACTTATCTGCATTTATGGAGTGCCATCTGCATGCAGGAGGCCCGAAAGAGAGGCTGTTCCCTGTTTTACAGCGGGAAAAACTGAGGTTCTGGAGCTATAGGGGTCCAGAGGGCCAACAACGAGTCGGGGGCCGAGTTGGGATTCAAATCCTTCTGAGTAACAATGACAATAACATTAAGAGTGACAGCAGCTAACACATTGATCGCTTTTTGTATCCTAAGCATTTGGCATACACCACCTCATTTTATTTTACCAACACCCAATGGGAAGGTGGATGAACCCTTCCCATTTCACAGATGTGGCACTCTCTTGGGGGTCTGGGGCTCCCCCAAGGCATGGCGCGCTGAGATTTGAACCTAGATCTGCCCAGAGCTTATCTCCAGGCGATGGGAAAACTTCCATGCCCTTGAACGGGGACCTGAGCTTGCAAGTGCAGCAGGGACAAACGACTGTTCTTGTTTATGGAGGGATCCCGGGAGGCCCAAGTCCTCCGTCGGCCCCCTCTTAAACGCGGCTCATCCTTCTCTTCCGACTCCCGCGCGGTCCCACGGGGGACCCCTCGTCCGAGTGCGGTCGACGCGAGATCCAGACCCGGGCAAGGATGGGAGCAGACCGGGTGTTCCTGGCTCCGGGGCGGGGGGGGGGGCCTGCAGGCGGGACCCCGCAGCCCCGGGGGCCGCCGGGAGCCCCGCCCCCGGCCCCGCCCCCTCCCCGGACGCCGACCTCCGAGGTCACGTGACCGGGCCGGGCCGCTGGGGCCGGAGGGCGAGGCGCGCGGACACCGCGGCCTGGCCAGGCGGGGCCTGGGAGGTGCAGGCCGGAGCGGGCCGCGCGCCGGGGGTGGTCGAGCCACGGCCGCCCCCTGCCCGCCCCGCGAGGGGCGCACGCGCGTTCCTCTCGCTGCCCCTCCCTCCGCGCGGGGACCCCTGGCGGGCGACGGGAAGACATGGCCAGCGACGCCGTGCAGGTAGGCGCACCTGCGTCCGCAGCAGCGCAGCGGCCGGACGGCACCGGGGACCTCCGCCCGCGCGCTGCCGGAGCTCCCCGGACCCAGGCGGCGAGGGCGGGGGCTTCCTGGGCATCCGGCGCCCCCTCTGTGAGCCGGGACCGTGGAGCCAGCACGGGCCCCTTCTCAGCAGGTGGAGGTACGGATGGACTGGGGGGACCGGTCCCGGAGGCCCCCGCCGCACCCCCAAACTCGGCCGTCCCTGAGAAGTAGAGGGGGTGCGGCGGAAGCGCGACTTCGGGTGTCTGTGGCTGGCGGTGCGTCCCGGTGCCTCTCGAGCCCCCCCGCCCCCCGCACTCATCCCCCTCTCTCCAGCGGTCGGTTCCTGGCAGGTGCCGCTCCACCTAGGGCAGGTGCCTGGCGCGGTGCCCCGGGAGAGGAGGAGGCCGCCCGGCCCGTGCCCCTCCCCCGCACAACAAAGCTCTAGCCAACCCCAACTCCAGACAGCTTTACGATGGTCCGGACGCCACCCAGATTGGCACCTGTTGGCGGAAGTGCCCGAGTCACCTCATTAGATCGGGAGACAGGGGACCCCCACGCCCACCCCCCCGGCTGCCAGGTGGAACCTTATCCCAGGTGTGGAGTTTCCGGGTAAACAGGCTGGGGATGCTCCTATACCTAGAATCCTACCTATATGCATCGGTGGCAGGGCTGGGCCACCCCCCCCCACACACGTGACTGACACAAGCCTGCCTCCCAGCCAGTTTCTCCCTGTGCCACCTTGTGGGCATCACTGCCCTGGACTCACCTTCCCCATCTGTGACAAGCAGGACCAGGGTGACCTACCTTCTTTGGTTCAGTGACCCAAATCTGAGACATGTTTGTTCCTGTGGTGCCCCCATTGTCGCCTCACCATCCAGTCTATTGTCCTATGGTTGCTGTGTAACTGGGTTCTCATCTCCTTCTGCACCTGCCCCTGTCCCTTGTGTCTCCCTGTGACCCCCTGTGTCCCCCCAGTCCTGCTGATGGCCTGCCAGCCTTGTCGAGGAGCTGGGCGTATCTGGTGTTGCCGATCACACAAGGTCAGACCTTGGGGCTGGGAAGGGCCGGGGTCCCTGCCTCTACTCCTGGCCCAGGGAGGGCTGTGTAGGAATCCCCTGGTGCATGCATGCTCTTGGCACCACATATGACCTAGACAGGCTGTGATTCCTGGAATGAGGCTGGACCCATGCCCTGGTCCCCCTTCTCATCTCTTGCCCACTCTCTTCCCCACTCCTGGTCATCCCTTTCTCGTGGCTGCTTGGGCCTGCCCCCTGTCCCTCTGTCTGTCCCAATGTGTGCTTGTCTGTTCTGTGTCCGGCAAACGGATGTCCTGTCCAGATTCCGGAAACACCCAAGGCATTGAAATCTCCGGATGTGGGGGTCTGGGTCCCTGGCCACTCTGGGAAGAGGGGGATTCTGGGAGGTTGGTGCTCTGGGTCTGGGGTCTCCTGCTCCTTTATGGGAGGTGGTGGAGTAGTGATTTTCCAAGGCCAGGCCAGGCCCCTGATTCCTGCGTTTGCCTTGCTGGCCCTCAGGTGACCCCTCACCCCTGCGTAGAAGTGAGTCACCCAAGGGAGGAGGACCCAGGAGTCCCAGCCTCGCTCCCTCCCTGCTTTACATATTCTCAGGACTCAGCTGCTGGAGGTGGGGCTACGGGAGGCTGCTCCTCCTCTCTGTTGGACTTACTTCCCCCATTTGAGCTGACCCTGCTCCTGGCTGTATCCCTGCTCTGCCTGCTGGGGATAGGGTGGGGCTGACAGCGGGGTGGCAAGGATGGGGGGACCTGGTTGGGCCAGGATGGTATTAAGTGAGCCTGGGTTTCAATTCCAGCGCTATCATGTCCTCACTGTGTGCCCTGGGCCAAGTGCCTACGCCTCTCTGAGCTTCGGTTCTGCCATGGGAAAAGTGGGACTAAGGGTGTTCATGGGGGAGAGAGATGGGGAGAGAGATGGAGATGGGGTCAGTGCTTGGCAGGTGGGGCTGCTGTTAAATCGTTACTGGTGAGCATCATGGTGGGCAGCGCAGGGTGTGAATCCGTGTGCTTAACCCAGGGCTTCTCAGCCTCAGCACTATGGACATCCGGGCTGGATCACTGTCTGTGGTGGGGACCTTCCCGTACCTTGTAGGATGTTGAGCAGCATCCCTGGCCTCAATCTGATAGATGCCACCTCCCTACCTCTAATCATGACAACCACAAATGTCTCCACATTGTCACTTATCCCTAGAAGTGCAGACAAAATCCTCTCTCCATTGAGAATTACTGCTGTCACTTCTCTGAGCCCCAGTTTCTTCACCTGTAAAGTGGGGAGAATAATGGTAGCTACTCTGGTGTATAGTGAGGGGTTGGTAGGATTATGGGAATGATGCTCTTGGCCTGCGGTAATCCTCCCTGGGCACAGCTGCCCCCCCGAGATTGACCAGGAGCCAAGGATGACTATCTTCATCTGTGAAATGGATTCTCACAGCTGAGGAGTAAAGCACCCGGGTACTTCCTGGACAGCATTCAGATTCTGGGCATTCTTTTAAATATCTACCTTGCCTCCTGATTGCTGTGGGACCTTGAGGCAAGTTATGTCATTGCCCTAGGCCTCAGTGTCCTCATCTTGAAGATGGGGTGATAACAGTGCCTGTGTTGTGGAGTTGCATTAGGTGACCTTGGTGACATTTGTCGTAACTACTGTTACTAATAGATGTACTTGAGCATTAGTGTGTGCTCAGCAAGCAGTTTGCAGGCTGCTGCTTTGCGGGGCATTCTTGTCCCAGCCCCTCAGTGCCATCTCCTCATGGTGGTGGCCTCAGGGAGGTGCTGCTGGGTTGGCCAGGACCCTAGGCCTCTGAGCTGCGGTCAGCAGTAGTGGACGACTGGACTGAGAGGAAGCAGGAAGTTGGGACGGGCTGTCTACAGGAAGGGGGCCTCGCCTCTGCAGAACTAGCTGTTCTGACCCTGAAAGGGAAGTCAGGGACGGGGTGGGTCTGGCTGCAGGGACACAGGCAGGTACTAGCAGGGCTGGAGGCCCGTGGGAGCATGGGCATGTTGCGAGGACCTTGGGCAGTGTGCACATGTGTGTGAGCATGCACACATGTGTGAGCACGTGGGTTGTGTCCACTTAGGCAGGTGGGAGTGTGTATTGTATGTGTTCTGGAGTGACCCAGAGAAGCACTCATGGGTGTTTGTATGTAAGTGTATGTGCGGGTAGGCATGGGAGTGTGCATGCCTGTAAGCCCGTGTTCAAGGCACACCCCTGGAGGTATGGGAGTGTGCACACTTGTGTGAGCCCCTGTTCCATATCTGCAGGCCCAGGAGTGTACACACTTGTGAGCCCGTGTTCCGTGCACACACACGTGTGGGAGTGTGCATACATGTGAGCCCATGTTCTAGGTACATACCTGCAGGCCTAGGATTGTGTACACAGTTGTGAGCCTGTGTTCTGTGCACACACCTGCAGGCGTGGAAGTGTGGGTACACATGTGATCCTGTGTTCCGTGCACATACCCGTAGGTGTTGGAGTGTACGCACTTGTGAGCATGTGTTCCATGCACATGCCTGTAGGTATATGAACTGTGTACCCTCATGAGAGCCAGTTCGCCATGTACACACTACAGCCATGTGAGTGTGCATACTGTGTACGCCTTGGGCATTCTCTCCAGACAGGGAGTGAGTGCTGTCCCTGGGTTGCCCCATGGTCTCCGCACTGTAGTGCATGCTGAGGGGAAGGTGCCCTAATGCCCCAGAGCTGGGCCTGCGCAGGGGGTGCTGGGAGCTTACAGGAAAGAGGAAGTGGCAGCCCAGGGGCCCTGGCAGGGCTGAGGTTCAGGAAGAGGGCGGGGCTCTCAACCAGGACCCAGGATGGCGGAGGCCGATCCCCCTTTGGAGCAGGAGCAAGAGGTGGGGGCTGGGGTCATTGGGGGACAGGCGGAAGGGGACCTCAAACGACACAGGCCAAAGGCCCTCCTTTGGTTGGCTTTTGGTTTGAAACTGGGGAGAAGAGATGGGGTGGTGGCCACAGAGTTCTCTGTTTGGAGGATGAACATATCTGGGGCCCTTTGGGGCTCCCAGATTGAGGAGATAGAAGAAGAAGGAGACGGGACCCTATTCTTTAGAGTCCCAGTTGTAGAAGATAGGTGGAAGGAAGATGGGGCTTCCCCTCAGGACCCCCTGGTTTTGGGGAGCAGAGAGGGAAGACAGGGCCTGCTCTCAGGAACCCCTAGTTTAGGGAACAAGAGGGGGAAGATGGGGTCTGCCCTTGGGAACCCTTAGTTTGGGGAACAGCAGAGGGAAGATGGGGCCTATCCTCAGGACTCTCTTTAATTTAGGGGGTCAGCAGAGGAAAGAAATCTTCCCTTGGGGTGCCCTAGTTTGAGGGGGCATCGTGGGGGAGCAACAGGGTCTGCCCTCCAGAATCCTGCTGCATAAGGGACAGACAAAAAGAGACAGGGCTGAATCTGAGGGGTCTCCTAGTGTGAGGGGGCAGAGAAGGAGGAAGGCCCTTGGGATGCCCCAGTTTGGGAGAGTCAGGAAGCAGGGAAGTCCTGTCGCACCTCCCAGTTGCAGGGATCAGAGGAGGTGGAGCAGGCCCTGTCTTGGGAGTTCCAGCCCTGGTGGAGACTTGGCCAGGCTGGCTGTGTGAGTCTGCACCCCAGATTCCTCCTGGCTCCACTGACCCCATTCCAACCCCTGCAGAGTGAGCCACACGGCTGGTCCTTACTGGAGCAGCTGGGCCTGGCAGGGGCGGACCTGGCGGCCCCTGGGGTGCAGCAGCAGCTGGAGCTGGAGCGAGAGCGGCTGCGGCGGGAAATCCGGAAGGAGCTGAAGCTGAAGGAGGGTGCTGAGAACCTGCGGCGCGCCACCACTGACCTGGGCCGCAGCCTGGGCCCCGTGGAGCTGTTGCTGCGCGGCTCCTCGCGCCGCCTCGACCTGCTGCATCAGCAGCTGCAGGAACTGCATGCCCACGTGGTGCTGTCCGACCCTGCAGCTGCTGCCCGTGGTGAGCCAGGGACCTGGGGGTGCAGGATGCCAGGGGTTCCACTGCCTGGGGGCTCAGCCACAGTCTCCAGAGCCAGGCCACCTACCTCTCCACTGACCCCCAGGGAGACGCACTCAGTCACCGCCACTCCTGGTGTCATCATGCAGTCATAGCAAACACCAAACTCGCACAGCCCCCAACACCCAGAGAGATGCATACACAGTCACCAGTGCCTGGACAACAGTCAGAGATGTGCACACTGTCACACAAATACCTACACACACAGCCGCACCAACACCCAGGGATGTGCACACTGTCACCGAATACCTAAAGACACACAGTCATACCACTGCCCGGACATCACCCAGAGAAATATATATTGTCACATGAATACCCAGAAACTCTCACATAGTCATACCAACACCCAAAGATGTACACACTGTAACAGAAATACCCAGAGACTGTCATACACAATCACACCAACACCTGTATGACACCCGAAGACTTTTAAAAATATTTTAAATTTTTTATTTGTTTTTTAAATTTTTAATTATGGTTAATGGTTCAAGAAACACATAACATAAAATTTACCATTTGAAAGTGTACAATTCAATAGAATTAAGTATATGCACATAGTAGTGCAACAGATCTCTACAACTTTTTCATCTTGCAGCCAAAGACTCTTACAGTCATACCAACATCTGGACAGCACCCAAAGACTTACACAGTCATGAATACCCAGAGAAACATATAGTCACACCAGCACTCAGACGACACCCAAGGACTTAGACACGAGTGTATGAATCCCAGAGACTTTCACACAGTGCCACAACACCCAAAGACTTACGTACTGCCACGCAGCACCCAAAGAAACATACACATTATCACACCAACACACAGACACCACCCATAGACTCTCACAGAGTCACACCAAGCACCAGAGATTTACACACATAGTCCCCCAACCCTTATAGACTTACAGTCCCATCAACAGCCAGAGACCTGTATGCACAGTCTTATAAGACCTGAAGGCTCTATCAACATTGCTTATACCAATACCCAGCCCTTCCATATGCATAAGCATGTCAACAACTAGAGACCGACCCTGTCACCTCAACACTCAGGGACAGAGTGAAACCAACACCCAGAATCTCATACAGTCAGTTCTGCACCTGGATCCCCCCCATGGTCACACCACTCTTCAGAGATGCACATAGATGTGCGTCTGTCTGTACCAACACCCAGAGACTCAAACACAGTCACACCAGCACCTGGAGATCTAAACTCACAGTTGTGCCAACAGACAGAAACATATCCATAGAGTCCCCCAACCCTAGCACCCGGAATCACACAGTCATTCAAACATCTGGCATCTCATGGAGTCACAATAGCACCTAGGGAGACACATGCTCAGTCTTGGCAACACTCTGTGGTTCACAGACGTAACTACACCCACACCTCTGGACACACACAGAGCTGTGTGAGTCATTGAGGCCTCCCATACAGACTCACGCCAATACCAAGGACTTCCACACACCCGGACACTTGCCAGTGCTCATCTAGGCTGGGTCCTGCCCCAGCCCTGAGGGCTTTCACTGGGAGGGTGGACCCTCAGGCCTGGCTTCCCACCTGCCTGTCTGCTGGCTCCTAGCTCCTCCTCCCCTGGCCCCGGGGCAATATCCAGGCTGGGCTCAGGGCAGATCCCCTCAGCTGGGGCACAGCCTCCCGAGGTGACTAAGTGTTGACTCTCTCCCCCACCTGTCCCCTCTAGATGCCCCCCAATCCCCAGGGGCAGGTGGCTCTGCCTGCTCAGCCACCAACCTGAGCCGTGTGGCAGGCCTGGAGAAGCAGTTGGCCATTGAGCTGAAGGTGAAGCAGGGAGCGGAGAACATGATCCAGACCTACAGCAACGGCAGCACCAAGGTGGGGCAGCGTGCATACACACCCACACCCACCAGCACATGCATGCACCTGCACGTCACATACCTGCCAGCATGTGCACACAGACCAGCACATGCACACACATACACATGTGCACCACCCAAACATTCAGACAAGCACCAGCACATGTGCATACCCACCAGCACATGCACACACCCATACCCGCACACACTCCAGCATGTGCTCACACACACATATGCATGCACCCACCAGCACATGGACATGCCCATGTGCATGCACCCACCCACCAGCACATGTACATACCCACCAGCATGTGCACACCCACACCTGTGCATACTCCAGCATGTGCTTGCACACATATGTGCACACACCCACCAGCACATGTACACACCCCACCAGCAAACGTGCACCCACCCACACAAGCACACACCCACATGTGCACACCCACCCTTGTGCCCACACAGAACATTACATGTGTGCACACACCTGTGAGCAGATCACAGGCTTGGGGGGCAGGGTGCCATCTACAGCTGTCCCCATGGGAGGCTGGGACCCACTGGGTTGGGGACAGAATGGCTGATGGGTGACTTGGTGATAGGACTAGGGTACAGGTAGTTCATGGGAGCATATGGAAAACAGAATGACTGTGGATGCTGTCGGATAGACATGGCAGAGATCATCCCCTTTCCCACTTAGTCTCCCCCAGAGACTCGAGGGCATCCATGGTCAGGGCAACATGCAGCCTCTCACTATTGATGGTGTGTTCTGACACAGGTACACACAGTTATATCCACACCTTGACATACACATGCCATCATCATAACATCTAGAGACACACACAGACATGCAGAAACACAGAGTCCTGTGAACACCTAGGCACACATATGCCATCATGACACCTAGAGACACACAGCAGGAACAACTCTTAGCAACACGCATAGGATCACCACCATAGCCACAGCCAGACACCTCGATGCACACACCATTACGTACACACCCAGAGATTGGTGGTGTCACACAGACACACGAACATCTCCAGTCATGCCACTCCGAGGAACACACACACAAGTCTGCACCAACACCCAGAGATTCCCACACCCACAAGCACAGTCACACCTACAGCTAGAGACACAGTGTGTAGAGATCCCATGTGCTTGTGTGTGTGCACACAAATGTAAGTATCACAGGGGAAGACAGACCATGCAGGTTGTTTTTTTACCTGTTGTTTAGGTGTAACATACATATGTAATGTACAGAAAGCTTAGGTGTACAGCCCGATGAATTTTTACCTGTCTTTGCACCACCCACATCAAAGTACAGAACATTCCCAGTCTCCCAAAAAGTTACTTTATGCCCCCTGCAGTCAGTACCCAAACTTATGGGTATTTCGAACCACGGGTTAGCTTTGCCTGGTTTTGAACTTCATATATGGAGTCAGGCCGTGTCTTCTTTCCCTACTTCGATTTGCACATTTGTGGCGGTGTATGCACCCACCTTGGGCTGAGGATTCCCCCGAATGTCACAGCTCTCAGCTTCTATGTCACGGCTGAGATTCCTTGAGGGTCAGATAGTTCAGCTGCATGACAAAGTTCAGACTTTGGCCCGGAGAACACTGCATCTTAGATCACGCCAACTCAGATGCAGCACGTGTGTGCCCAGCATATAACAGGCGCTAATAAATATGCTTGCTGAAAAAATAAAAATACACCCTAAAATCTGGTGAGATGTTTCTCAACCTTTTATTCATTATCATTCCCCTAAGGAGACTCTTCTGACACTTTTTCCTAATCTTCTCACCCCATAAATTATTTTCTTATTGTGGTAAAATACCCATAACAAAAATTTTATCATTTTAATCTTTTTTTTTTTTGGTTGGCCAGCCAGTACAGGAAGCCGAACCCTTGACCTTGTTGTTACAAAACCATGCTGTAACCAACTGAGCTAACCAGCCAGCCTTCATCATTTTAAAGTGTACAATTCAGTGGCATTAGGTACATTCACAATGTTATGCAACCACTACTTATGTCTCATTCCAGAACATTCTTATAACCCTGAAAGGATATCCCATACCCATTAGCAATCGCTTCCCCTTACCTCTCTGCTGGCAACTACTAATCTGCTTTTTGTTTCTATGGATTTCCCTACTCTGCACCTTTCATGTAAATATATGTGGTCTTTTGTGTCTGGCTTCTTTCACTTGGCATACTTTTTTTGAAGCTCATTCACTTTGTAGCATGTGTCAATGCTTCATTCCTTTTTATGGCTGAGTAATATTCCATTATATAGTTGGACCACATTTTGTTTATCCATTATCAGCTAATGGACATTTGGGTTGTTTCCACCTTTTGGTGATTTTGAATAATGCAGCTATGAACATCTGTGTACAAGTATTTGAACACCATCCTATCAAATTTTAAAACACAGATCAACTGTCCATCTCTTTATGTATATCTATGCTGTATACACCGAAAGAGTAAAAGTTTTGCACCTCCCAAGAACCAATTTCTATCCCCTTGGGGTGACATTGCCCCCACTGAACATGAATAGAGTAGACATGAATCCCTTGCAGTTTCTTATCCGAATGTTAACGCAGCACAAAGAGGATGGAAAAATCCACAACCAGTTTCCGACACTCGTACACACAGAGGTCACGGGCTATACCCAGATGTGGTCATAACTTGAATCCCACATCCAATCATGTGGTCCCTTGCTTACTGCAGACTGTGTCACACACCTACCCAGTCACCCTCGTTGGCTAACCCATATAGCTACAGTCAGGGCTATATCCTCCACGGGGACCATCCACCCACATGCACGCCATTCTGACAGCTAGTGCAGACATAGCACCTGCTGGTTCCAGGCACAGCTCTGAGCCCTCCACGCAGATTAGCTCCTAAAGTCCTAGTCCAGCGGGGGGTCGGCACTTTGAGCACAGTTGGCCTTCTGTATGTGTGGGTTCCACACCCGTGAATTCAACCAACCACGGATCGAAAATATTCAGAACATTGTGTCTATACTGAACATGTATAGATATTTCTTCCTTGTCATTATTCCTTAGACAATACAGTGTAACATCTATTTACATAGCATTTACATTATATTAGATATTGTAAGTGATCTAGAGATGATTTAAAGTAGACAGGAAGGGCTAGCCACTTAGCTCACTAGGTTAGAGCAATGTGCTGATAATGCCAGTATTCCTGTAGTGGCCAGCTGCCAAAAAAAAAAAAAAAAAAGAAGTAGACGAGAGGATTTGTGTAGGTTATATGCAGGCACTATGCCATTTCATACAAGGGGCTTGGTCCTAGATCCAGTCCCCCATGGATACCAAAGAATGATTGTACTCCCATTCTGTGGATGAGGAAACTGAGGTCCAGAGAGGTTGAGGGGCTTACCTGAGGTCACACGGCTAAGTGGCAGAGCCAGGATACAAACCCCATGGACTACATCGCTCCACTGCACCCAGGAATGCATAGAAGTGCATGCTGTGTGCACTCACACACACAAGCACTCTGTCACATAGTCACCCAGGACCCTCATGGTGTGGGCAGCAGGGCTGGTAGCCAGACCCCAGCTGCCCAGCCTTCCTCTCATGGCCCATCTCCATCCAGGATCGGAAGCTGCTGTTGACAGCCCAGCAGATGCTGCAGGACAGTAAGACCAAGATCGACATCATCCGCATGCAGCTCCGCCGGGCACTACAGGCCGGCCAGCTAGAGAGCCAGGCAGCCCCAGAGGAGTTCCAAGGTGAGTCCTCACCCTGAGATAGCCTAGCCTGCATCCCACTTTGCAGGGCTCAGCCTTTGGCCTCAAAAAGGATCCCTTTCTGGGGCAGGGAGGTGGGTGTGTGACACACTATGTGACTGGAACCTATTCCTGATCCTCTCTGGGCCTCAGTCTCCCATTTTGTCCCATGCAAGGTTTGGACCAGATCAGGTATCGACAAACTACAGACCTCAAGCCAAAATCGACATGCTGTCCTTCTTTTGTTAATAAAGTTTTATTGGCACACAGCCACACGCATTCATTTACTGTGGTCCAGGCTGCCTGTGAGTTCCAACAGCAGAGCAGAATAGAGGAAACACTTTGTGGGACGTAACACTGATAATATTTCCTGTCTGATTCTTCACATAAGAAATCTGTAGACTCCTGGACTGGATGGTTGCCTTGACACATTGGCCCCTGTGTGTGTAGAACTGTGGGTGTCCCCAGAATGTGTGTATGTGTGTTTCTGTGTGTGCGTCTGTGTGCATGAATGCCTGGGAGTGTTTTACAAACTGAACGTGTTGGCATTGTCAACCTGAATTTGTGACAGGGTCTTGGTGTATTGTGTGAGGGGTTGGCAGTGTTTGTACTAATGGTGTGTGGCAGTGTTAATGTGACTTTGACTATAGGGACCTCAGGTTGTATGTATACCCTAGTAACTATGACAGTTTGTTTGTCACCATATGGGGTAGAGGAGTGTCAGCTCTTGGTGGAGTTTGTAACTCTGATGACAACATGTATGTTTTGCAATGTGTGTGTGTGTCAGTGCAACTCTCTGGGTGATTGTGTGTCTGTACTGCGGACATACGTGGTCTTTGCAGTAACTTTGTGATGGTACAATCACATCCCTCTGCCTCTGGTGGTGGTGTAACCATGGAGGACTGTGTGACTTTGTCCCTGAAAGTCTCGGTGACTGATTGAGCATTGTGTGACAGTAGCCCTACATCCTGGAGTGTGACGTGTTTCTAGACAATGTATCTGTGAATACTAGGGTCTCAGTGACATTGTGTCTGAATTGTTGGTGTCCGGATGAGTGCCACACACCTGTGGGTACAGTGTGACTGTGAGTGTGACCCTCTGTGAGGAAGTGCCAGGGTTTGAGTTGGGGTCATTAGGTCTGAGACTGTCCTAGGAACCTACAGTCATGGGTAAATGTGATCATGACCTAGTGCCTACAGCTGACAGATTTCCTAGACCTGTGTGACAGTATGTCCTTAGGCCTCTCCCTGTGCCACTGGGCAGCTGTGTGCTGTGATGGGCTGTGATTGGGTCCCTGAGACTTCACAATGGGTATGCCAGCCGGTCTGTTGCCCTGTGACATTGAGTCTCTGTGTTTGTGGGTGTCGTTGATACTGCCCCTTTGTATGACAATGTGATGGCATTACTGTGATTTTGTTCCTCTGATTCTCCCTGGGCCAGAGTTAGAGCCCTGGGACTTTTGCCACAGTGTGACTCTGTCCCTTTTTTTGACCCTGTGTTTGGGTATAAGGGTGTTTGTGTCTTGTAACTGTGTTTCTCTACCCCTAGAATGGTGTCCCTATGTCTGAGATGACAGGGCTATGTCTGCATAATGACAGAGCCTGACCCATGGACAGTGACCCTGTGTGGCAGTGTGACTGCATCTTTGTGACAGAGTGTGTGTTCCTCTGCGGGTGACACTGGTAACAAAGTGATAATGCCATTGTGTCCCTGTGGGCAACAGGGTGACAGTGACTGTGTAACAGTGTCTGAGTCATCTCAGGTTGCCATAACAAAGTCTAAGTGGCTTAAACACCAGGAATTTATTTTCTCACAGTTCTGGGGGCTGGAAGTCTGAGATCAGTGTGCCAGTATGATTGGGTTCTGGTGAGGGCTCTCTTTTTGGCTTGTAGACAGCAGCCTTCTTGCTGCGTCCTTACATGGTGGAGTGAAAGAGAGAGGGAGAGACCAAGGTCTCTGGTGTTTCTTTTTATAAGGGTACTAATCCCATCACAGGGCCCACCCTTAGGACCTCATCAAACCTTAATTACCTCCTAAAGGCCCCACCTCCTAATACCATTACATTCAGGGTTAGGTTTTCTACATATGAATTTGGGAGGGAGACACAAATATTCAGTGTCCCTGTGAATATTGATGAATCACTTTCTGTCAGGACAAAATAGAGCCGGGAAAAGCATGAAGGAGGAGACTCCTGCTTGCTTGTGTGAGATAAGAACTGTTTCCATGGACTTTTCTAAAATCCCTCAGAAATCCCTTCATGTCTTTCACATCTGTCAGGCATCTCCTGTTTGCATGTATGCACATGTTTCTGTAACAAAGTTCATCAGTAGACATTCTTTAGAACTGCAGTAACCAGATAAGATGCTCCTAGAAGAAACTGCCCAGTAATGGCATCTCAACCAGTGAACTGACGACAAATCAGACTTTGAGCTCCTGAAACCAATGAACTCCGTTTCCAAGCAGCTTACACGAACCTCTCCCTTTTCATCCATAAAAGCTTTCTCTTACCCTTCCCTTGCTGAATGCATTTGTAGCTTGCCATGGTATGCATTCAGATTACAGTCCTATTTCTTTTCTTTTCTTTTTTTAGGGGGAGGGGTCAGCTGGCCAGTACAGGGATCTGAACCCTTGACCTTGGTGTTATAGCAACATACTCTAACCAAGTGAGCTAACTAGCCAGCCCCTATAGTCCTACTTCTATTCCCAGATAAACTCAACATACTTGGAGATATTTTTCTCTAATGTATTTCTTCTAGGTTAACACCCTGTGGCTGACACCGTCTGTGTGGCAGTGTGATTATATCCCTGTGGTTATCCAAATGTCCATGGATGTCGCTGAGCCTGGTTGATAATGTAACTGCATGATGGTGACTGTTCAGTGGGGAGATGTGTCAACATCTATATGACAGTATGATTTGTGATCCTGTCCCTGTGGGTGACAGACTCTAGGTGAAAAATGTGATGGGGTCTAGGTGACAGTGACTGAATCCAGGTGATAATGTGACTGTCCCTGTGGGCCACAGCATGCCTGAGTCTGTCCCTTGGCTAACCTCTGGGAATGAAGAGGGACTGTGACAATGTGTTTGTCCCAAAGCCTAGGTTGACAGCATGCCTCTCCCTCTTTTCCAGTAAAAGCTCTTACCCTTCCCTCACCCAATGTGCTCGTGGTTTGTCATGGTAAGCATTCCAGATTATAATCCTATTCTTGTTCCCGAATACACTCAACATATTTGGAGATATTTTTCTCCAAAATATCGCTCAGACTCTCCCTGCATAAGTGGAACTATGTCCCTGGGACTGTCCCTGTGGGTAATTGTGTTTGGATAAAAGAGTGACTGGGGAGCAGGCCGGTTAGCTCCGTTGGTTAGAGCACTACCTTGTAATACCAAGGTCAAGGGTTCGGTTCCCCTTACCAGCCAGCTGCCAAAATAAATACCTCTGGATGCAAGTGTGGCTGACTGCCTACCACGTTCTGGGAGAAACATGAGGCATCTTGGTGGCGGTATGCCTGTGGCCAGTGCATGTTCCTGCGGATGGCAACGTGTCTGAGACCAGGTTG
Organism: Cynocephalus volans; assembly: GCF_027409185.1. Lineage (NCBI taxonomy): Eukaryota > Metazoa > Chordata > Mammalia > Dermoptera > Cynocephalidae > Cynocephalus > Cynocephalus volans. The sequence goes on from NC_084469.1 coordinate 105,875,209, forward strand.
GTTGAACCTGGGCCCAGGGCTGCTCTCACTGCCCCGTGTTCCATGCCCGCAGGCGGTCCAGACCTGGGAGCTGTAGAGCTGCGCATCGAGGAGCTGCGGCACCACTTCCGAGTTGAGCACGCGGTGGCCGAAGGCGCCAAGAACGTTCTGCGCCTGCTCAGTGCGGCCAAGGCTCCAGACCGCAAGGCGCTCAGCGAGGTGAGGAGAGGGGCCTCGTAGGGGGCGGAGCTTCGTGGATGGGCGGGACTTCTCCAGAAACGGGCCGTGGTGAGGGGCGGGGCCTCAACTAGGGGTGGGGCATTAGCCTGCATGGGTCACTGTAAGGCGTGGAGCCTTACTGAGAGGGTGGGGTCTCAGCCTGGGATGGGCCACGGTAGGGGGCGGGACCTCGGCGAGGGGCGGGGCCTTAGAATGATAAGGGCCACCTTGAGGGGTGGGGCCTTGATGAGGGGTCAGGGTCCCAGGCAGGGATGGACCTCGGTGAGGGTTGGGGAATCAGCAGGGTTGGGACCAAGTTGGTTGAGATTTAGGCTTCTAGGGAGGAGCCCAAGGTAGGGGCGGGACCAGAGTCTGCAGCCCCACCCTTCCCTCCGCAGGCCCAGGAGAAATTGACGGAGTCTAACCAGAAGCTGGGGCTGCTGCGAGAAGCGCTGGAGCGGAGGCTTGGGGAGCTGCCCGCTGACCACCCCAAGGGACGGCTGCTGCGAGAAGAGCTCGCTGCGGCCTGCTCTGCTGCCTTCAGCGCCCGCCTCGCCGGGCCCTTCCCCGCCACGCACTACAGCACCTTGTGCAAACCTGCGCCTCTCACAGGTGGGCCTCAGACCTGGCCCCACTTCCTGCAGCTCTTGGGTCTGTGACCCCTCTGATTTCCCCAGCCCTGGGACCCCCAACCCAAATCTCCATTCTCCCCAACCCTGGGCTCTCTCCTATCCCACTGTCCCTTCCTCTCTCCAGTCCCCCAGTCCTCTTGTTCTGGACTCTGTTTCTCTGGCCAGACTAGCCCCATGCACCCTGGACTGTCTGCCCTGCTTTGTCCTGTGATTCTAGGCTTCTGCCCAATCCCCACTTCTCCCCACTTTCTCCACCCCTCCCTACCAGGCCTGGTCTTTTTGCACTAGCCGTGGTCCCCCAGCCCACCCGCATTTTCAGAACCCTCAGCCCTGCACCTCTGACCCTGCCAGGCCAATCAGCCCTACTTTCCCTGGACCCCTCAACCTTTGTACCTCCAGACCAGCCCTACCCTAGACCCCCAGCCTATCTTATACATCACATCAGTCCACTGAATCAGCCCACTGGACCCCCTAGTTATAACCTGTTCCTCCGTGCCTTGAGCCCTGACCTCTGCCCTGAACCTATCTTCTGTCCCTAAACCTCAGCACCCAGAGCCCCTCCCCACTTTGGTCCACCCCAGCCCTGCTCACAGCCCACCCCTGCTCACTTCCCACCCCCCAAACCACTTGTCTCATATTCTTACATCCAGGCAAAGGCATCCCTGCCTCAAACCCCCTGCCCCTCCCTGGTTGTCCCTTATCAGCACCCACTTCTATGATGGCAGCTTCTGGATGTGTCCCCTTCACCTACGACCCCCTCCCCTCAGCCTGCCCCAGATGTGGCTGCCCCTGAGCCTACCTGCCTTTGCTACAGGGACCTTGGAGGTACGCGTGGTGGGCTGCAGGGACCTCCCAGAAACCATCCCTTGGAATCCTTCACCCTCGGTGGGGGCTCCTGGGACCCCAGACAACCGCACCCCCTTCCTGAGCCGCCCATCCCGGGGCCTTTACAGCCGAAGTGGGAGCCTCAGTGGCCGGAGCATCCTGAAAGCAGAAGCCGAGAACACCAGTAAGTGGGCATCATGGGCACTGAGAGATGAGGAGGGGAGGGGGCCCTGATGAGAAGGGGAGGGGGTCCACATATTTGTAACCCTTTAAAAAATGAATGCATCACACCCATTAGGAAGACGACTATAAAAACAACAACTGCAGCAAAACAAAACAGAAAATAACAAGTGTTAGTGAGGATGTGGAGAAATTGGAACCTTTGTGCACTGTGGGTGGGAATGTAAAATGGTACAGTTGTGAAAAACAGTATGGAGATTCCTCAAAAATTAAATTACTAAATTAAATTTAAATTTTATTATTATATATATCGAATTACGGTATGATTCAGCAACTCCACTTCTGGATACCCAAAAGAATTAAAAGCAGGGTCTTGGCCATTCCACTATGTAAACATATTTCAAAACAACATGTCATATAATAAATATATATGATTTTTATTTTTCAGTAAAAAATAGTGATACAAGGAATTTTAAAAGTAATGAAAGCAGGATCTCAAGATATTCATACACCTGTAATTATAGCAGCACTATTCACAATATCCAAAGGTGGCAGTAACCCAAGTGTCCATGGACAAATGAATGGATAAACAAAATGTGGTAGATCCATACAATAGAATATTATTCAGGTTTAAAAAGGAAGGAAATCCTGTCACAGGCTGCAACATGGATGAAATTTGAAGACATTATGATCAGTGAAAGAAGCCAGTCACAGGACAAATATTATATGATTGCACTTACGTGAGGTCCCTAGAGTCGTCAGATCTGTAGAGACAGAAAGTAGAATGGTGGGTGCCAGGGGCTGGGGGCAAGGGGGAATGGAGAGTCATTATTTAATGGGGACACACTTTCAGTTTGGGAAGGTTAAAAAGAGTTCTGGAGATGTTGTGATGGTTGCACAAGAGTGTGAAATGTTCTTAATGCCACTGAACTATACACTTAAAAATGGTTGCAATGGTAAATTTTATGTATATTTTACCATAACTTTTTAAAAACACTAATACGTACAAAAAAAGTGTGCATAAAAAAAGAATAACAGTAGACCAAACACTCATGTTACCACCTTCCAGTTCAAGAAATAAAACATGGCCAGCTCTCTAGAAGACCTCTCAGGCCCCCTCCCCAGTTCCAGCCGTTGCCTCTGTCCTAGGGGTAGTTGCTCTTCTGAGTTTTATAGCTTTCGTTTCCTTGCTTTTCCTTGTAGTTTTAGCACCCGTGTACACATGTCCAAACAATGTAGTTTAATTTTGCCTGATATTTCAACTTTATGTAGATAGAATCACATGGGTGGTATTCTGTGGCACTGGCTTACTTCATTCAACATGTTTGGGAGATTCATGCACATGGTTGTGGAAACTGTCACTCATTCATACTTATTCCTGTTGAATAGTCCATTGTGTTAGACTGAGTCATATCAAATTGCCTTTTTTTTTTTTTTTTAGGTAAAAAAATCATTGAATATCAACAATTTCATAGTTCAGCTGCTAAGACTGTTATCACAGTTTATATATTAATTCTCGTCTTAATTGACAATGGGATGTTTCTAGTTTGGGCCATTATATAAGCACAATATGTATTCATCTACTGATGTACACCTACATGCATTTTCCCAGACAGATACTTAAGAGTGTGGCTGGCCAGTTAGCAACTTGGTTAGAGCACAGCCTTATGATGATACCAAGGGGTTCTGATCCCCATACAGGCCACCTGCCAAAAGAAAAAAGAAAAAAGGAGTATACTGCTGGGACTTCCATGTAGAATAAAAGTGAATTTGGATCCCTACCTCACACCATACTAAAAAAATCAGCTGGATTAAAGCTTTCTTATCGGGCCAGCCCGTGGCTCACTCGGGAGAGTGTGGTGCTGAGAACACCAAGGCCCCAGGTTCGGATCCTATATAGGGATGGCTGGTTGGCTCACTGGTTGAGTGTGGTGCTGACAACACCAAGCCAAGGGTTGAGATCCCCTTACTGGTCATCTTTAAAAAAAAAAATAATAATAATAATAAACAAATAAATAAATAAAGCTTTCTTATCAAAGGCAAAACTATAAAGCTTTGCCAAGATAGCATAGCAGAATGTTATTGGGGGGAAGGGAGGTTTGTTAAGAAGATACTAGAGACCCTCCTCCCCCAGTATTTCCTGGCGGTGCCCTTTCCCACCTTGTTTTAGGTGAGGTCAGCACTGTGCTCAAGCTGGATAACACAGTGGTGGGACAGACGTCTTGGAAACCGTGTGGCCCCAGTGCATGGGACCAGAGCTTTACCCTGGAGCTGGAGAGGGTAAGTGGAGTTGGGGCACAACAGGGCTTAGAGGAGAAGGTGTCCTGGGCATTGGGCACCCCAAGAGATGGCCCTCTTCCTTTCCCTCAAGGCACGGGAACTGGAGTTGGCTGTGTTCTGGCGGGACCAGCGGGGCCTGTGCGCCCTGAAATTCCTGAAGTTGGAGGATTTCTTGGACAACGAGAGACATGAAGTGCAGCTGGACATGGAACCCCAGGGCTGCCTGGTGGCCGAGGTACAGCCTGCCCCCTGACCCTGAGAAAATGCCTCCTGTCTCTCCTGCTCCAGTTTTCTGGAAGGGGAATGTATTAGTTTATTTCTGTTGCTTATAACAAAATACCTGGAACAGGATAATTTGTAAAGAAAAAAAAATTTATTGCTTACAGTTTTGAAGGTTGGGAAGTCCACAGTCCAGGGAACAAGTCTGGTGAGGTGACTCTACAGCAATACAAGGATCTCACATAGCAGAAAGTGGCGGAACACAGAGAGAGAGAGAGAGAGAGAGCTCCTCATGCACTCTCCTTTTAAAGCCCTCAGAACCACGCCCCTGACCAGCATGATTAATCCGTTCAATATGGCATGGTCCTATAATCCAATCACCTCTTCAAGTCCCCACCTTTCAATTACCATAATAGGATTTCCCACCCTCTTAACACTGTCACAGCGTGGATCAAGCTACTAATACATAAAACTTGGGGGATACAATTCAAGCTTCAATGAGTTTGGGGGGGACATTCAGTCCACAGCAGGGAAGATACATTTTTAGATTGGTCTCTGAATCTTGATACTAATAACACCAAGGTCCAGGTTTCGATCTCTGTACCAGCCAGCCGCCACCAGCCGCCAAACACACACAACACAAAACAATGACACAACGACTTTAGCTGGGATTGGTTTTGTTCTTTGGCAAGATATTTTTAAAAAGAAAGAAATCACGAAATTTCTTCAAGCCAGAAAAGAAAAACAAAAGGTGGTAACATATCGCAGGGATTGCTCCCAGAGATACAGTCGTGTCAACAGAGATTCCTTTCACAGTGTTCTTTGGGTTAGGGTCTAAATCAGGGTTTCCCACCCTTGGCATTGTGAACATTTGGGGTTGAATCATTCTCTCGGGTGGGGCGTCCTATGCACTGTAGGGTGTTAAGCAGTGTCCCTGGCCTCCACCCACCAGATGCCAGGAGCAACCCACCCTCCCAACACCAGTTGTGACAACCAGACATCTTCAGATATAGCCTAGTGTCCCCTGGTTGGGAACCCATGGTCTAAGTAACATTCCTAGCCAATACCTTGTAGTATGAGCCAAGCCCTGTCCTAAGTGCTTTGGTGACATCAGCTCATGAATTCTCTCAACCACCCAACAAAAGAAAGAATGTTGTTTGTTGAATTTGACAGAAGAGGAAACTGAGGCACAGAGTAGGAAAGTTACTGGCTCCCTCCTTTAGCGAAATGATCCTCAAAAATTATTTTAATTTGCCCTTAACCTATATGTGTGCCCCATTTTACATCTATTTCTATCTATATATCCATGTGTATCTATCTATCTATGTCAATATCTATATAATCTATGTATTTTCCTATCTGTCTACTATCTGTATCTGTCTGTGTATCTATCTATACGAGGGTACTTGAAAAAGTTTGTGGAAAAATAGAACTAAAGGATAATACGAGTCTTTCCACAAACTTTTTGAAGTACCCTCATATCTATCTGCAGCTCTCCATCTATCTCTCTCTCTATATATATCCATATGTATATCAGTATCTGTCCACCCACCTACCCATCCTTCTATTCATTCATCCATCCATCCACCCACCCACCCACCCACCCACCTGTTTCTCCATGTATCTATATCCACATGCAGAAATTCTTACATGATCTGATCATCAGGGGCCTCTGAAAGAAAGGAGCAGAGAGAAGGACTGACTTCACACGATGGGGCAACAAAATTGATCTCCTGTGAGGAAAGCTGTCCAAAACCAGGTGTAGAATAGCAGTAGGTGGCCTGAGGTTCAAATTCTGAAACGTTCCTGCTGCTTTCCAGGTTTACTTAGAGCGTTCTGTTTGGTTCTCCTGCCTCTACAAAAGCACCATCTGATAGTTTTTTTTGCGGAGGGTGGGTGGCTGGCTGGTACAGGGATCTCAACCCTTGACCTTGGTGTACAATGCTGCTCTCTGACCAACTGAGCTAACCAGCCAGCCCCACTTCTGATAGAACTTTCTGTGATTCTGTTGTCACCTCGGCTGCAATAGTTGAGTTCTATTATAGATGGAAATGTTCTCTATCTGAAATGTGGCTAGTGTGATGGGGAACCAAAGTTTTACTTCAATTTTAACTAAATTTTTTTTTGGGGGGGGCGACTGGCTGGTACGGGGATCTGGATCGTTGCCCTTGGTGTTGATACTGTGCTCTAGCCAACTGAGCTAACCAACCAGCCCTAAGTTTAACTAATTTAAATTGCCATGTGTGGCAACCATGACTGACACTGCAGTTCTGTGACTTCAGCATCTTCTAGAAGTTGTGTTGGAGTTGGGAGAATTAAACTAGACCAAGAGTTTCTTTACAGGGGTGGGCACCAGCATTGCCTGGGGGGCTTATTGAAACACAGAGTGGCGGGCTCCATCCCTGGTGTTTCTGATTCAGTAGAGCAAGGAGTCTGAGAATCTGCATTTCTAGCAACTTCCCAGGGAATTCTGATGCTGCTGGTCTGGGACCACACTTGCGGATTCAGGGCACTAGATGATGTAGGGCCCATTTGCTGGACTTGTCTGTTTATCTTGTTGGGTTGGACCCCCGCCCCACCTCTAGAGGAGGGTGTGCTTGTCTATGTTTTGCTTTTCCAAGGTGGCACTTAAGGAGGTGATCAGTGAATTGGATTAATGACCCCTTTATACATCACATGGTCCTCTGGGGTTGAATGCAATGCCACAGCAATGGGAACCCCAAAACATCTGGGTGCACACACCTATACTCCTAAGGGCTTCCTCACCCAGCCACCTGTGGGTGGGCAGGACCCTCACAGTTTGGCCCCTCCCCCCAGGTCACCTTCCACAACCCTGTCATTGAGAGGATCCCTCGGCTCCAACGGCAGAAGAAAATCTTTTCTAAGCAGCAAGGTGAGGGGTACTTCAGGGCTGGGGAGAGGACAGGGGTCCTGGGAGTGACACGGAGGGTGACACCTGTTCCCATCCCCCCAGGGAAGGCATTTCAGCGAGCTCGGCAGATGAACATCGATGTTGCCACGTGGGTGCGGCTGCTTCGGAGGCTCATCCCCAATGCCACAACCACAGGCACCTTCAGCCCCGGGGCATCTCCAGGACCCGAGGCCCAGTCCACAGGGTAAGGAGGGAGGGCCCGAGGGTCCCTGCGGCCCCTCGTTGCTTCCCAGGGTGCTGGGTTCCAGACATACCCTGCTCCCCTCTACTGCAGTGACATATCTGTGGAGAAGCTGAACCTCGGGACCGATTCGGACAGCTCACCGCAGAAGAGCCTGCTGGGTCCTCCTTCCAGCCCATCGAGCCTGGTGAGCATCCCCCTTCTCTGTCCCCCCAGGCCTGCTGCAGGCTCAGAGACTGCCAGGAACTTCCCCAGGGTCATACAGCACCTGTCTGGCCGAACCAGGGCCCGGTTCTCTCTCCTGGTTCAAAACGTGAGTTTGGGAGCCAGGCTGCCTGGTCTGCCACCTCCTGACTGTGTGACCCACGTCAAACAGCTTCACCTCTCTGTGCCTCAGTGCACTGCCCTGTCAAACAGGCATGTTTCAAACTCATGTGAGTGACAGCAGTCGAGACGGCAGTGTTCACTAGGCAGGGGTTACAGAAAGAAGGGGGACACAGGAGAGCCTGCTGGAGTGGTGGAAATGCTCTCCATTGCAATCTAGGTCAGAGGCCTCCATGTGTTTTCCACAAGGGGACAGATAGGTGACAGTTTTGGTTTTGTGGGCCAGACAATCCCTGTCTGCATCATAGAGCGAAAGAGCCGCAGACAAAATACACGTGAATATGCATGGCTGTGTTCCAGTAAAACCGCACTGGTGGACACTGAAGTTTGAATATCATAGAACTTTCATGGGTCATGAAATATTATTCCTCTGTAAAAATGTTTTTTCCCAACCATTTAGAAATGTAAAAACCATTCTTAGGGTGGTGGTTACCTGTGAGGATTCGTATTATCTTCCAATTCTATTTTTTCATGAACTTTTTAAAGTATCCTGGTACGTGTAACAGCTGGTTCCTTTGCCCACCTCGCTGAACGCACAATTACACATCTTTATTTATTTTTTTGGCAGCTGGCCGATATGGGGATCTGAACCCGTGACCTGGGCGATATAAGGCTGTGCTCTAACCAACTGAGCTAACTGGCCAACCCTGGTTGAATGTTTAAAACAGTGTCTGTAGTACCTGCTTGTGATGGACCAACAGGTCATTTTTTTTTTCTGTTTTAAAAAGTGATTTTGATTCTTTTCAAAGTTATATGTGCATGTGGTATAAAGAATTAAGACTAATACCAAACAAATAGATAAAATACATTTGGAATATAAAATGTGCTGGGGAGAAAAATAAAGCAGAAAAGGCAGATGAGCGCTGGCTGGTTAGCTCACTTTGGAGAGGGTGATGCTGATAACATCAAGATCAAGGTTCAGATCCCCGGACTGGCCAGCTGCCAAAAACATAAAAAGAAAGAAAAAGGACAGGGGGTGTTGAGGGGTTCCATTATTTAATACCGTGGTCAGCTGACCACCTACAGAGGTGACATTTGAGTAAAAGCCTAGGAGGAGGGAAGAGCCATGTAGGTGTTGGGAAAGAGAGTGGTCCAGGAAGAGACAACAGCCGTGCACGGGTCCTGGGGTAGGAGTGTGCCTGGCGTGTTCAGGGCACAGGGAGGGGAAGAGTGTGGCTGGAGGGGAGGGGGCGAGTGGGAGGGGAGGTGAGGAGAGAGAGGGGAAGTGACAGATCATGCAGGGACTCAAAGGCTACTGTGGTTATGCGGAGGGCAGAGGTGACTGACATCCCCACTTTGACCTCCTCTCTCCGCTGCAGAGTTCCCCAATCCAGGAAACCACCACTGCTCCCCAGCTGCTTGCAGAGACCCAGGACACCCCAGGACCCACCCTGTGCAGGTGATGCCCCTGTCCTGACCCCCCACTCACCACCTCACCCTGCTGGCCCCGTCCCTACCAGTGTCCTCTTTCCACAGCCCTCTAAGGAAGTCACCCCTGACCCTCGAGGATTTCAAATTCCTGGCAGTGCTGGGCCGGGGTCACTTTGGGAAGGTGAGGTGGAGGGCAGGGAGTTGGGGGGCTGGGAGTTCAGACCCCTGGGTCCTGGGCTGGCCACTCAGGCCATCCTTACCCACTGCTGTTCCAGGTGTTGCTCTCCGAGTTTCGGTCCAGCGGGGAGCTCTTCGCCATCAAGGCTTTGAAGAAAGGGGACATTGTGGCCCGAGACGAGGTGGAGAGGTGGGCACCCTGCTCCATCCCTCTGGGGACCTCTGTCTTCTGGGAAGTGAGAGACAGAGCTGTCCTCTCCTTGGAGCTGCAGGCAGAGCAACTTGTTATAGTCCCTGGCGCTTATTAGCCTAGAACTTAAGATAATAATAGCTCTTAGAAAGTAGGTATTCAGTAGCTCATTTGTTCCCCATGCACCCTATAAGATAAATAATGTTAATTTCCCTATTCTGCTGATGACACAGAAAGGTTGGACAATTTGTGCAAGGCCACACAACCAGTAAGCAGCAGGTGCAGGATTTGAACCTAGGGACTCAGGCTCTGAGGCCTGTGCTCTTAATGGTGCCACCTCACTGCCTGTACTTTGGGATAAGGGCCCTGGGTTCAAATCCCAGCTCTGCCAGATATGCTTGGAGATCCTGGGAAGTCATTTCTCCCTTCAGAACCTCAGCCTCCTGATATATAAAAGGGAAGTAATGCCTTCTTTGCAGGGTTGTCAGGTGGATTAAATGAGAGGATATATCTAAAGCACTGGCACAGCGCCTGACCCCTGTAAACACTCAGCAGAAAAGCAGTGAGATTGTCTTCAGTCCTCTGAACATCTTTTTAATAATCAGGAAGCCAACTCAGAAAAGGATTAAGCAAGTAAAGGAATTTATTGGTCTGGATCAGAGAAGTCCAGGGGTGGGCTGCCTTCAGGCATGGCTGTATCCAGGTGCTTGGATGATGTTTCTCGGTTCTGCTTTCCTCTGTGTAGGCTTTTCTTGCAGTCCTCTTGTAGGGGATGAGATGCCCCTTACCCCAGCAATTTCAGGCTCATCCACCAGCTTTAGCCTTTCTTCCTTAATAATTCCAGTGGAAATTCTGGGATTGTGCCCTGTTAACTTGGTTCACCTATCCCCAAATCAATCTCTGACCAGAGAGATGGGGTGCTTCAATTGGCCTGGGCTTCCTGCCCACCCCTGGTAGTTCCCCAAAGAGAAGTCAAGGGGCTGTTACTACGATGATGGATGGATTCTGGGTGCCTGTTTAGCAGACAGGGCTGTTGAGGTTCAGAGATATGAAGCAACTTGCCTAAAGTCACACAGCCATGTGATGCCCTCAACAAACATCTGTTGATTGAGGACTCTTGGGAATTTGAGTCAAGAGTGGAAGGCAGCTATGGTCTCTGACCCCTGCCACCCGCCCCCTCCCCTCCCAGTCTGATGTGTGAAAAGCGGATCTTGGCGGCAGTGACCAGAGCACGACACCCCTTCCTGGTGAATCTCTTCGGCTGTTTCCAGACGCCGGAGCACGTGTGCTTTGTAATGGAGTACTCAGCCGGTGGGGACCTGATGTTGCATATCCACAGCGACGTGTTCTCCGAGCCCCGTGCTGTGTGAGCCCAGCCCCTGGGCCCGGCCTAGCACCCTCACCCTGCCTCCTGCCCCAACACCCCAACAGCTTGGCCCCAGGAGGCTGGCAGCTCCCTTCCCACCCCTCCACCCTCACCGTCAGGCTTTGCCTCCCCGCAACCGCCTGGATTTGGGGGGCACTGGGGAAGCTTTTGAAGATGTGGGAGCCAGACTTATTGACCCTCTGCCCTTGCAGGGGGCCCAGCGCCCTCACACCAGCCTCTCTCTGCAGCTTTTATTCTGCCTGTGTGGTGCTGGGGCTGCAGTTCCTCCATGAACACAAGATTGTCTACAGGTGGGTGCATGCGTGTGCATGCTCTGCCATGATGGGGTGGTCCTCAGGCTTCAGGCAGGGCCCAGACCCCCCACTCATCCTTCTTTATATCCCCTGTCCCCTCACAGGGACCTGAAGTTAGACAATTTGCTCCTGGACACTGAGGGCTATGTCAAGATCGCAGACTTTGGCCTGTGCAAGGAAGGTGAGGGGCTGGGATCTGAGAGGGCTGACCTCTGGGGATGAGACGAAAGACGGGGGAAGGAATGGAGTCCCCAGCCCTACTCTGGGTTACTCCCCACCTGATCGGGGACAGGTCTGGCTGTCTGGATGACCCCATGCTGGGCTGAGCTAGAACTGGGAGCCTAGAGCTAGAGCTTAACCCCCCAAAACCTCACATGGCCTTACTGCCCCCAGGGATGGGCTATGGGGACCGGACCAGCACATTCTGTGGGACCCCGGAGTTCCTGGCACCAGAGGTGCTGACGGACACGTCATACACACGGGCTGTGGACTGGTGGGGGCTGGGCGTGCTTCTCTACGAGATGCTGGTTGGTGAGGTGAGGCCCCAGGTTGCCCCCACCCTGCCAGTTCCTTGGATGGCACTGGAACCTGCGTGTGCCCAGGGGTGAGGCTGATTGGTGCATGGGTGGTTCAGTGGTAGAATTCTTGCGGGCCGGGGGTGAGATGGGAATCTGCCCCCGCCACATGCCGTGTGACTGGGGGCTGTTGACTTCACCTCCCTGGCCTGTTTCCACATCTATAAAATGGGAATCCTTGACTCCCTGTGCAAGCCAGCCCCCGAGTGAAAGGTGCAGCCACAGCGGAGGGCTCAGGTGAGGTGGACTGGCCAGAGGAGGGGCCCAATTCACCTGGCTGTCCCTGTCCCCAGTCCCCATTCCCAGGGGATGATGAGGAGGAGGTATTCGACAGCATCGTCAATGATGAGGTCCGCTACCCCCGCTTCCTGTCGTCGGAAGCCATCGGCATCATGCGAAGGGTGAGGACCGCCCTGCGTGGGGTGGGCCTAGGGGAGGGGCTCTGGGGCCCAGGAAGTGGACAGACCCTGATGCAGCGCTTCCCCCTCCAGCTGCTGCGCAGGAACCCAGAGCGGAGGCTGGGGTCCAGCGAGCGGGATGCAGAAGATGTGAAAAAACAACCCTTCTTCAGGGTGAGGTCCCCCCAGGTCCTGGCCATCCCCCCACCACCCGGCCATTCCTCCCACCAAGAACCAGTTCACACCCCCCACCCCTCAAGGCCTAGTCACTTCACCTCAAGGGTCTCATTGCCCCCAGGCCTTGTCATTCCCCTCAAACACTGTCAATTCCCTTTGATACCCTCACTGCCTTCCCTCTTGCTCCTTGCCCACCCCCACCCCCACCCCCATGGACCCTCCTACATCCACATCGACTCCAGGCTGGCCTGGTGGGGGGCATATCCCTGTGTATAAGCCCAGGCTCCCCCACTGACCACCAAGGCCCACCCCCACTGTGATCCTGAGCCCCCAGGCCCTTCTACTCCCCCCCTCTTTTCTTCTGTCTTGTGGCTCCTCATGCTGGTCCCCCAGACCTGGGACTGACTCCTCCTGCAGCCTGCCCCTTCTACTGCCCACGCTGACCCTCTTTCCACCCTCCACCCCCCAGACCCTGGGCTGGGACGCTCTGCTGGCCCGGCGCCTGCCACCGCCCTTTGTACCCAAGCTGTCGGGCCGCACCGATGTCAGCAACTTCGACGAGGAGTTCACGGGGGAGGCACCCACGCTCAGCCCTCCCCGCGACGCGAGGCCCCTCACCGCCACCGAGCAGGCGGCCTTCCGGGACTTCGACTTCGTGGCCCGGGGCTGCTAGCCCCTCTCCTGTACCTGCCCCCGCCCCCAACCAAGAGCTCTTAGTTTTTAAAAAGGCCTTTGGGATTTGCCCCAGCCATGCATCCTTCGTGTCTTCTTGTGCTTAGAAATGGGGTGGGAGGTCTTGTTTGGAGGTGGGGAGTGACGGGGAGGTGTCCTGGGCTATGATGGGGGTCATTTGAAGAGGGTTACGGGTAATCGGGGCTGTTACTTTGGTGGGGAGTGTGGCTAAGCCGTGATGGCGGGGGGCTCGGAGTTGTGTTGGGGGCATCGGGGTTTCAAGGCTGTGATGGGGAGTGATTTGGGGATTGGCTCTTGGGGCTGTGTTGGGGAACTCAGGGCCATAATGAGCAGAATGGTTGCGGGAATCTGTCCTGGAGGCGCAGGGGCAGGAACTGCCCCCCGCCCCCTCCAGGCCCTCCTGCTCTGCTCCTAGCTGGGCCCCAGCCCCCAGGCTGCGGCCGTGGCGTTGTGCGCATGCTCTTGCGGCTCTGACTCCCCGCGCCGGGCACCCGAGCGTCCGGTGTGACTGCGCCGTCGCGTGGCAAGTCACAGAACTGCACTCGCCTCGGATGCACCTCTGCCGCCCCCACGCTGCGACCGTGGGTCGTGCAGCCCCGACGGGACACACAGCCCCGGACTCTCAAAATGGCTGTATTCCCTAAAGGCTCTGCGCCGCGCACCTGTGCCAGGCCAGGGTGGACTGGCTTAGCCGCTGGGTCTCCGGGCACGCTTAGAAGTGGCTGAGGCCACTGTGCCGGGAGCTGCGCAGCGAGCTGGCCTCCCAGGCGCTTGGGGTGAGGCCCAGCCCTCCGGGGCCGCCCTTGGCGCCGGCCCTCGGGGGCAGGAGGCGAAACAGCTGGCGCAGCACAGCCTGACGCAGCAGGATGTACACCCAGGGATCCAGAATCTGGTTCCAGGAGGCAAGGCGCACGGCTAGAAACAGCGGCCGCTGCAGCGAGCTGGAGCTCCAGCCCCCGACGGCCAGCACCACCAACACCTGCAGGAAAAGCCGGAGTGAGCGTGGGGTGGGTGTAAGAGGAAGGGGCGGTGAAGGGTGGGGCTGGGGTGGGTGGGGACGTGGCTGGGATGGAAGAAGGACGGGTGCAGGGGCGGAGCGTCACAGGTAGGGTAAGTGTGGGAGCGGACTATGTAAAGGGGTGCAGAAGCAAAGGCCTTCGGTGGGTGGGGGCTCCGGCAAGAAAAGAGAGAAGTCCCAGGTATCCCGAAGGTCACGGGAGAGGAGAGAAACGAGGTGATGGCGTGGAAGAGGGTTCGGGAATGAAGCGTGGGGCTTAGAAGGGCGGGGCTGGAGAGAAGGCTTGTGTGGGTCGTAGTGGGCTACAAAGACCCCCGGGAGGAGGAAGGTAAGGGGGCTGGGAGGAAGGATGGCACGTCAGATGGCGAAGGCAAAGGGCTCTCCTCGCAGGTGGGGCCTCCAGGGGACGGAGCCATGGCTGGGTAAGGGACAGAGGGCCCGGGTATCCTAGGATGGAGAAGGGTGGGGGGGTGGGAGGGAGGGAGCGGGAAGGGCCGTGGCTGGAGAGGCAGGTGCGCCCCTCACCAGCAGTGGACTCCAGCAGATGCACGACACCATCATGATGCCCACGAGCTGGCCCACCATCTCCACGTCGTGGGCGCGGGCTCTACGCGATGAGCCGCGGCCCCGGGAGATGCCGAGGGTGGCGGAGGTGGAAACGATGGACGAGGCGGACGAGGCAGAGGCTGAGCGGGGTCCGCGCGGCCCCCCACGACGGCGGCTGTCGGGGCCCGAGGCCGGGGGCAGCTTTCGGGAGCACCGGCGGCGCCAGCGGGCGCGCAGCAGGGCCAGGCCGCTGAGCGTGTTGCACAGGAGCGCGGCCACTAGCGCGGCCAGGCCGAGGCCGGCGAAGAGGCCGGCGAGCAGCGCTTGGCGCCAGCCGCCCGGGGGGCCCAAGCCGATGAAGCACCAAGTGCCTGGGTACTGCAGCTCGTAGCGGCCCACGCGCGCCAGCGGCAGCAGCGCCACGGCCAAGGCCACGGCGGCCAGCGCGGCCAGCGCCAGCCGTGCGCGGGCCGCCGAGACGCGCGCCGCGTGCAGCAGTGGCCGCGTGACGCCCACGCAGCGCTCCACGGCCATGCCGCAGCCCAGCAGCAGCGGGCACAGGCCGAAGAAGACCATGCAGCCGCCCAGGAAGTGGCAGGCTCCACCAGCCGGTGCGCGCCCCGCCGTGTACAGGCGCAACACCAGCGCGCCCGGGATCACGTGACCCGCCAGGTCGGTGGCCAGCAGGCTGGCGACGAACAGCAGGAAAGTGGTGGCCGAGCGGCGGCGCCGCAGGCGGCCCGCGGCCTGCGCCAGCAGCGCCAGCGCCAGCACGTTGGACACGGCGCCCAGCGTCATGGAGAAGATGGGCAGCGCGGGCGATGCGCCCGAACCGCCCGACGGCGGCACGGCCGACGCGTTGGGGACTCCGGGCGCCGCACACGTGGTCGCCTCGCTGGCCAGGCTCAGGTTGAAGGGCATGGCTCATGTCCGGTGCTGGGGGTGCTGGGCACAGGACAGGAGGGCAGAGTGAGGCGCGCGACCAGCCGGTGGGCCCATCTCGGATCATCGGAGCCCGTTTGACCCCGTGACGTCCTTATGTGGCCCCTGCCCATGGCAATTCCAAATGACCCGGCTACTCCATTTCTGACCCCTCCTCGTCCTTCTCTGCCTTTCACCACCCCCCCTCCTGCTCCCGGGCTTCGCTCTGCCACCACTGTCCCCTCCTCTGTCCACCACGGGTCCCTTCAGGAGCTCCCTGGTCCCAGCCCTCAGTGTCTCTGCCCCCACCTCCCATTTTTACACCACAGCAAATCCCAGGCTCCTCTCTCCATCTGATACACACTGATCCATTCTGACTCCAAGGCTCCACCTTACCCTGCTGTCCCATCTGCTACCTTCACCGTGTCACCTTTACTCCAGTCCCATTCTTGACGCCCACAACCCCATCTCTGCCACCGTGGACATCTCTCTCCCCATGGCCTCTCGCTCAGGCCCTACCACTGCCTCACCCTGGATGCCCATGGTTCCACTCCCGCCCAGCCCATGTCCCTGCCCCCGAGGCTGAAGGCTGACCCAGGGCCACCCACTCCTGGATACCCTGGTGGTGAGGACTGAAAGGGCAGAACTGCCCACTGGACCAGATGGGAAAGGAGGAAGGACAAACAGGAGGACTGACAAGGACAGAAACACAGAACGTAGCCATGGCCCCATCCTTCCGTGCCCCTCCTCCCCCACCAGAGACCCTCATGTGCCCCAACCTTCTTACCCAGCGCTGCCTGGGGTGCCGGGTCCCCATCGCCCACTGCTCAGCCCCGCTGCGCCCGCGCCTGCTGCGCCCTCGCGCTCCTGCAGGCCGCTCCCTTCCTCCCTCTTCCTGGGGCGGCTCCTCCCGCCGCCCTTGCTGGCCTCCAGGGGCCGCTCCACCCCGCGCACGCCCGCTGGGGGCCTGGAATGGCAGAGACCCCCTTTTTGTGCTCCTGGCAATGGGCAAGGGCCACTGCTGGCGCCAGCTCCCCCCAGGAGGAGGGAGGCTCCCTGGGAGTTAGCCTGGCCCCCTGTAACTCCCCCTCCTCCCAGCGGGGAGGGAGCAGCCCCCTTCCCCCAGGCTCCAGCCTCATTAATAAAGTGGATAAAATCTAAACACTGGAAAATATGAGTGTTGCCCGGGGCAGGCTGGGGCGGCTGCAGTGGGTGCCGCTGCCCCCACTGGGGGCTTTGGGATTGGGGGGGACTAACCCTGTGTGAGGGTAGCAGTGTCCCCTGCCCTGCCGGAGCCTTCATGGATGGCAGGGTGGGTGGTGGTGGGCTGTACCTTGGGTGCACCAGCTTGGGTCAGGCCCAGCCTGGCCAGGGGATCCGCCCACTATTTACACAGGGGCTTAAGCCCAGGCCAGGGCCAAGCGAGTCATACCCATTCCTCAGGAGGGCGGGGGAGGAGGCTGCAGAGAGCAGGGGAACCGGAAGTTCTGGTGACCTCTCTTCCCCCAGCACCCGGATCCTGCTTCAGGATGCGTTGAGCAACACCTGGGACACACAGCCCAAGCCACAAAACAATCACACCCTTAACCCTGGACCCACAGCTGCGGCCTCACCTCCTGCCCTGAGAAGGAGGGTCACAACCCTGAGGGGCACACACACGTCCTACACCCTAAGACATACCATCATATCACTGAACGCCCTGAGACCCAACCACGGTGGCATCCTGTCCCCATCTCAGCAGCAGCCAGGCTGTCATCATTGCACCCCTGAACTCACCGAGATTCTCACCCCCAGCACTGGAAATGCACCAGTTACCGCTGGCACCAACCACTGCCCTTGAAATACCCCTCCCCCTGAGAAAGCGCCCTGAAATGACCCCCCCCATCACACCCCTCAGTGCTGGGAGATACTCTCACCTAGCATTTGAGACACACAGTCCTTACAGCTGAGAGCCCCATAGTCACACCCCATAACACCCACAGGCACCCCCTAACATGCCAAGACTGGCCCCACAGACACACTCCATACACCCAAGACAGAAGGAGTGGCACTCCCTGAACACCCAAGACCTAGCTGGTCACCCCCTCGCCCCAGAAACAGCAATATACCCTTGAGACACACACTCACACCCCCTGACGCCCCAAGACACAGCCACATTGTCGCACTCCACACCTCCAAAGACACTGCCGGTTACATCCGCCAACACCCTGGAACACAGAGACAGTCGTCACACCCCTTACCCACAACGCAGGCACAGGTCACAGCCCTCCCTCAACATGGTCACAAGCCATCAACACTGATATACACTCTCCTACTCAACACCCGAGACCCACACAGCCACACCCCTTTGCCACCTGAGCCATCTACTAGCACAGACACATGATGCCTACAATGCCCAGGGATGCCCCGAGTCCCCCCGGCAGCAGAGCCCCCACTCCACCCCGCGGACACAACCCCAGGCTGTGCACGCACCTAGCCCGTGGGCCCTCCCCTCCTCGGCACCCCCCTGCTGCAAATGGGGACCGGGCTGGGCTCACCCCCAAACATTCCTACAGGGACCTCTGGCCTGGCTTCAATGCTCTCCCTTCACTCCAGGTCTGGCCAGGGTCCCACCCCCACTTCTCTGGTTCCTCCTCTATCCTGGAGCCTGAAGTACGTTGTCAAAACAAGTGCTCAGGGTTTATGTCCAGTGCGAGGCATCTGGGCCATGGCCACCTGCGGACCCTGCATGGCCAGCAGCAGCTGGGGTGGGGGCTGCATTGCCACTGTCTCCCTGCCCCCCCTGCCCTGGGGGTGGGTCTCCTCCCCATCAGCAGTCCTGCGGACCGCCTTAGGTCCACCCCATCTGCGTCCTGGGCTGTCACCGGCTGTGGACAGGAGCTTCATACCCACTGCTCATGTGGGGCTCAGGCTGGCAGGAGGCCTTGTTCGAGAGGGGCTGGACTTGAACCCTCTACAGGCCAAGCAGTTCCAGCCTTGCCTGGAAGCCTGGTGGCCTGTAGCCAGGAGGAGGAACGGTGGGAGGGGGCGGGCGGCCCAGAGCCAGCCACTAATTCACTTTGAAGCCCAAGGAAGATGGATTTCAGCTGCTGCATTCCTTCCCAGCTCCGGTCCGCCCCCTCTCCCACCCGCAGCCACACAGGTCCGACAGCAGAGAGATTCTTTATGTCCAAGACAGCAAATTCAGATACAAAAGCCCACCGCCATCGTCCCTCCCTCCCTCCCGCTCCGTCCCAGGCTCAGCCGTGAGGGAGATAGGGGGGTGGGGAGGAGGTTGGGGTTCACAGCAGACACTTTTCAAATGTGGAGGTAACAAAATCCACTTGGAGGGGGGCTCCACTTGGGAGGGTGGCGGCAGAAGGGGAGGGGATTATTGCATTTGCTGAGGAGGGACGTGCCCTATTCTGCATTCCCCGCGGCAGGAATCTAAGGAGGTCACGACCCCCAAACAGAACCCGAGGCCCCAGGGAGACAGAGGGACCAGTTTGGCAGCTGATGGTGGAAAGTGTTGGGGGTGGGGGTGGCCGTCCAATTTAGCCAGTCCCTCCCCACATGCCTGAGCCGGCTGAGGTAGGTGGGGAACAGGGTAGGGGGGCTGGGGACCCCAGCCAGGCTGGGAACTGGGGAGGGGGTGGTACCGATTGGAGTGGGGCAGGGGCCCGGCCCCCCCTCCACTCCGCATCGTCCTTGGGCTGCTGAGCTAGGCCCAAGTTGGACGCTGGGGTCTGCGCTGTGGTGTCCCCTCTGGGGACCCCCACCAGACGAGTGGGCCCAGGTCATCATGAGGTCCAGTGGGAGTCCTAGTAGCGGCCAACCTTGGCATCCCCAATGGCGCCCCAGACGTCAAAGACAAACTCGTCCGGGAAGGCAAAGTCACCGAGCCGTTCATCCAGGGCCTCGGCCAGCTCATCTGGGTTCCTTTTGTCTTTTCCCAGCTCCACCATGGTGGCCGCTGTCAGAGGGGAGGGTGGAGAAGGGAGGCACAGATGGCACTAGCAGCAAAGGGATTCAGGGTAGACCCAGTCCCCGTGGGACCTAGAATCCCCTCTCCCCCCACCCATCCCAGACCCAGGCGCCCCCCACTTACCCAACTCCGTGTCCCTGATGCCCATGTAACTCTCCAGCAGGTCATCTACCTTCTCAATCGCCTTCTCCTCAAAGGCTGAGGGCTGGGGTGGCAGGGAGGGGACAGTGACATCATGATATGACTATAATTGTACTTATTAAGTGCCAGGTGCCCTTTTCACCACATCGCAGATATTTTATCTGTATTTAATCTTTATAGCAACCATGAGAGGATAGCATCAGTATTTGGTATTAACCCCATTTTACAGATGGGGAAACTGAGGCCCACTTGCCCAAGGAGTCCAGAGCTGGGAGCCAGCAGAAGTGGATTTGAATTCAGGTAGTCTGTGCAGAGCCCCTCAGCCAACAGGTAATGCTGCCACCTATGAAGCGGAGCTGAGCTGGGCTCCCACAGGAACACTCACCAGATCCTCCACTGTGGCAGGGCCCCGGGATCGGAGCCGGAGGGTCCCTCGGCCAGTGCCCAGTTGTGGGCCGGAGCCAGGGCGTCCACTCCCGGAACGCTGGCTGATCATGTCTGTGGGAGGAAAGTAAGGGGTAAGAGTGGGGAAGCTCGATGCAGCGTGCTCTGGGCAGTAACCCAGGCATCCCTGCCTTCGACAGGGCCCTGCCAACCTTCTCCAATCTTCTGCAAGCTCCTGGGGTTTAGGGGCTGAGGTGACCCCAGCAGGGCATGACTCCTGACTCGGACGTGGCATGGATGTGGGAGGGGCAGCTAGGGGCCAGGAACAGAAAAAGCTGGAGGAGAGACTGAAGGGGGCCACTTCTGCTCCCAGGGGCTGAGGGACAGGGAGAGGGTGGGGCCTGGGTCTCCAGCTGATTTCCTGATGGCCAAGGGGGTATAGCTGCTGGGCCACAGACCAGCGCTACCTGCCCAGGGAAGTGATTTAGTCCACCACCCCTACAACAAGGGACCTCAGGCCCATTCCTGAGAGTTAGTGAAGCCAGATGGAGAAGTGGAAGGGCTAGAACAGGGCAGCCAAGCCTGGCTTGCCAGGGCTGGGGGACTGGCCAGGGTTGGGGGCTCTTGGCTGGGCTAATAGCTCCTGGAAGCTGGGTGTGGGGGCAACTTCCTCCATGCCTCGGCCCTTTTCCCAGGCTGGGCCGAGAGCCACACCCCCTCCTGGCGCGGGGCGGAGCTGCCCCCTTCAGCTGCGGCGGTCTGGGCTTGGGCGCCACCTGCTGGTAGCTCCTGGTACCGCAGCAGGAACGCGCATGAGCAGGGCCACTATGGTGGTCCAGGCAGCAGCCCCTCACCAAAGGCCTTGCGAGGCTCCGTGAGCTTCAGCGTGAAGGTGCGGCCTCGGGGCAGTTCCTTGAGCAGCCGGGCCACCTCGTAGTGCCGGCAGCCCAACAGGCTCTGCCCATTGATGGCCTCAATCATGTCGCCCACGCTGATGAGTTGGATGTGGTCGATCACGCTGCCCTCCTTGATGCGCTGTGGGGAAGGGAGTTGTCGGCTCCCAAGGCCCCGCCCTGGATCCCGTGGCCCACCCTTGGCCCCAGTACTCCAGAGTGCCCCGCCCACCCCAGCACCTTAATGAAGGCATAGCCAGCTCCATTGTCAGTGATGGTGAGCCCTAGCGCGTCCTCTGACTTGAACACTTCCACCTCCTTGCGCTGCCCCTTGATGTGGGCGAAGATAAAGTCCTCCAGCCCTATCTGGCCCCCCAGAAGCTTGTCCATGTCCACTTTGTGGGTGTTGAGGGTGCAGAACATCACCTGCAGGGGTGGGAGACATTCAACCCTCATCTCCCTTCGCTAACCACCACCTGAGGGGGAAGGGAGGAGAGCCGGGAAAGGGCTGGAGGGTCTTCATCCTCCTAGCGTGTCAGCTCTGCTAGGACTAAGATTTCTGTCCTAGCAAAATTTCACTGTTGTTTCCAGGGAACAGAGCCTGGCGCACAGAGGATGCTCAGTAAATGCTTGTGCTGGGCACAGGCTCTCACCCCGCATACTGAGACGCCTGCATCGACCTCCCACCCAATCCCACTGCTGCCCCCCTTGCCTCCCTCCCTTCTGCCCCCACAGTCCTTGGGGTCAGGTCTCCCAGTGCATCATGGAGAAGAGCATCTTGCACCTAACCTCCAGCTCCCACAATCTGCTGGGGTGCAGGCCTCCCAGTACCTGATGGGAACTCAGTGTCCAGCCCTGACCATTGGCCCCCCACAATCCACTGGGGTTCAGGCCTCCCAGTGCCTGATGGGAAATCAGCTTCCAGCCCTGACCATCGGCTGCCCACAATCTGCTGGGGTGCAGGCCTCCCACAGCCTGATGGGAACTCAGCATCCAGCCCTGGCCACTGGCCCCTCACAATCCACGGGGGTCCAGGCTTCAGCACCTGCAGCTTCAGCATCTGAGCCCCAGCTCTGCACAGAATGCCGCCCAGGCCTCTAGCCCACCATCAGGGACCCTGGCGCTCAGCTCCCCAGTGGGTACCTCAGCAGCAGGCAGGTGAAAGGCTTCGGCGATCTTGCCATACAGCTCCTTGACGTTGGTGAAGCCCTCGATGCGGCCTGTGGGACTGCCGTGGGCCAGCTGGGTGTGGAACACAAGGCGGGGCCGCAGGGCCGGGGGAGGGGGGGGCAAGCCCATTTGGGGCCCTCCTGCTCCACCTCCACCCAGGGGCCCTGGCTCCCCCACGCCCAGCCCGCCCCGGCCTGGCTCAGCCTCCTCATTTTCCACCAGAGGTGGCGCCTTTTTCCGCCGCCCCAGTCCCAGCGGCATGAGCAGCAAGAAGTGCGGGCACGCCCAGGAGATCTGCGGGGCAGGAAGGGGGGATCAGGGCCTGGGCGGTGGCCTTGGGGCTCCTCCACCACCACTAGCACCAGACAAGCCCAATGAAGTCTTTATTATTAATTTTTTGGCGGCTGGCCAGTTCAGGGATCTGAACCCTTAACCTCTGACACAGTCTTTAGAGAACAGACTGGCCTGGGTTCAAATCCTCATCTTAATACACACTTGTACAGAAGCAATAACAGCTGTTAATATCGATGACAACCCACGCTAACAGCTCTGTGACTTT
Organism: Cynocephalus volans; assembly: GCF_027409185.1. Lineage (NCBI taxonomy): Eukaryota > Metazoa > Chordata > Mammalia > Dermoptera > Cynocephalidae > Cynocephalus > Cynocephalus volans. The sequence goes on from NC_084469.1 coordinate 105,897,897, forward strand.
CCGTAATCCTCACAGTACACCATAATGTAGGGACCATATCACGCTATAATTATGCCCATTTAACAGATGAGAAAATGGAGGCCCAAAGCAGTTAATCTTCTCTTTATTCTTCTATAGGATGCAGTCATTAATGCCATGTGCAAAAAATTTCTGACTCTTCCCCCTTCGAAGCACATAGAGGGATGGCACTTACTGACCCCCTGTGACTGAGTAGGCATATGCCTAGTCTGGCTAATGAGTTGTGAGAGGAAGCCACACAGCCACACGTGACCTTTCTGGGTTGAAGCATCTAATTGCTGGAGAGCCCTACTTCTCTCAGGCAGAGTGAAGAGCCACATTTGATATGGTGGCGGCTCTATCAGGCCAGGCCCTGAGCCTGGAGCCTCCTGCTGAGCTGCAATAGAAACGCAGCAGGAATTAAAAACAAACCTTTGTTGTTTCAGATCCCCGCACCAGCCAGCCGCAAAAAATAATAATAAATAAATAAATAAAAAATAAAAACAAATCTTTGTTGAATTCAGCCAACAAACTGAGTTGTTATTGCGGCAAAGCCTGTTCTGATAGACATACTATTTCTCTTTCCTCTCCCTCCGTTTCTTTGTCTCTCTCTTTCTCTCTCCCTCCCTTCCTTCAAACATTTTTTGGGGTACTTACTATATTCCATGCACAATTTTAGATACCGCTTTCAATAAGACAATCAAGGTCCACGACTAGGGCTACCATGTGCAGTTACACAGGTTGTTCACCACACAAATGCACCAGACCAAGGTGGCAAGTGGGACTGAAATTCAGCCTGGCTCTGACTGCCAAGCTACATTCCTGGAGTGGTGATGTGCTGTGTCTGCCGGAAGGAAGGGTTCCTCTTTCTAATTCACTCACATGTGCTGTCTAGTCTAGCTGGGACCCTGTCTGTGCTCTCTAGACGCGTACAGTCTACAGGGGCAGATGCACAGCAGGCAGGTAAATATGTAAATATCTGACATAATTTCTGATGGTGCTCTGATGACAATAAAGCCAGACAAATTCTACAGACAAGGCCAAGAAGGGCATCTCTGACACCTGAATGACAGGAGGAAGCATTCACGCAAGGATCTGGGACAAGAACATTCTGGGCAGAGGAAACAGCCAGTACAAAGGCCCTGCCTGGCTGGTTGTTAGCTCAGTTGGTTAGAGAGCATTGTTGTAACACCAAGGTCAAGGGTTCGGGTCCCTGTGCTGGCCAGCAAAAAAATTTAAAAAAGCCATGAAGTGGGGACATGCTTAGCACATCTGAGAAACAGTGAGGAGATCCATGTGAGTGGGGGGGACAGGGAGGTGATGAGGGTAGAGCATGCAGGGCTTATGGACCTCGGAGAGGACGTTGGCTTTTACCAAGTGAGATGGGAGCCAGGGAGGGTTCTGGGCAGAGGAGGGATGTGCCCTGAGTCAGGCTCACAGATCGGCTAGGAGACCAGTATGGCTACAGCGGAGTGAACGAGGGGGAAACACGAAGAGGGGAGGGAAAGAGGTAATGGGGATCGATGGTGCGGGGCCTCATCAACTGTGGAAGAGTTCCGATTTCATTTTCAAGTCATACGTTCAAAGTCAGGGAGGCCAGATGCACCCCTGGGCCTGCCTGACTCCCCAGCTGAAGTTCCTAACCACGGAGCTGTCCCCTGAGCGACTTGACCTCCCTGGGCCTCAGGTGAGTGGTCTGCCAATGGGGCAAATATATCCACTTCGCCGGGGTGTGGTGAGGATCAGATTACATGTCAAATCATATTTTCCTGTGTAAAGGGCGACTTCCTGCTCCCTCCTTTCAGATCATCTCTTCCAGGGGGCCATTCCAGATTCAGCTGAGTCCACTTGGCTGCACCAGTCTGTGTGGATCCATTTGTTCATGAATTCATTCACTCATCTGTCTTTTTTTTTTTTGGTGGCTGGCAGGTATGGGGAACCAAACCCTTGATCTTGGTGTTACAAGGCTGCGCTCTAACCAACCAAGCTAACCGACCAGCCCTCATCTGTCTTCTAACACCTCCTTTGACATCTCCTGGCCCAGCCCCATCATCACTCACCTAGATGAATGCAGCTGCCTCCTCCGGGTCAGCTGGCTTCCACCCTCACCCCCCAACAGCTTCTTGTCAAGAAAGCAGCCAGAATGACCCTATAAAACATTAAGTCATTGTGCATCTGTCTTCGGCTCTGACCTTCCCTCCCCAGGTTCTCATCTCACTCAGAATAAGAGCTGATGGCCACACACCCTCCCAAAGGACCTACCTGTGTCACCTCCCTGCCCCTCGCCTCCTCCACTCTCCCCCTCGCTCACTCCTTCCTCACTGTTTCTCCACCATGTGACTCACTCCTTCACCTTTTCCAGGTGGAATATACATTTTATTCATTTACCTTGTCAATGGTCTGCTTTCTGAGACAGCAGGGAATTTTGTCTGACTTAGTCATCCCTACATCCTTAGTACATAGAACAGTGCCTGGTGCACAGCAGGTGCTCAACAAATATTTGCTGAAGGAATGAATGGATAAATAAATAATCCCAGTACTCACCAGCCCACCAGTCCCTGTGCCCAGCTCTGGGGTGACAATGGGGCACAGTTTGTAATGCCTGCCCTTAAGAGGGTCTTGTCTCCCCAGCAAAAGCACAAGCCCCACCTCTGCTTGTGCTTTGCTTCTCAGCCTAGTGCTGGGCACGTTACAGGTGCTTCATCTAGCCGTGAAGGCAAGGAAAGCATCCCATGACATTCCACTGCGGCTGTGTTTTTCACTCCCCTGATAATCAATGATGCTGAACACTTTTTCATATGTTTATTAACCACTCGGATTCACCTTTTTGTGAATTGCCTGGTTAAGTCTTTGCCCTTCTGGGGCTGGGTTGATAGCTCAGTTGGTTACAGCACAGCCTTGTAATACCAACGTCAAGGGTTCAGCTCCCCGTATGGCCAGAAGCTGGGGTGGGGTGGGGTGGGGGGAGGGAGGGAGTAGCTGCCCTTTTTCCTTTTGTTTTTTGTGGTTTTGTTTTTTTTTTTGGTGGCTGGCCGGTGCAGGGATCTGAACCCTTGACTCTGGTGTTATTAGCATCAAGCTCTAACCTACTGAACTAATTGGCCAGCCCCCTTTTAAATTTTTTTTCTGGTGACTGGCCAGTATGGGGATCCGAACCGTTGGCCTTGGTGTTTGTGGTCACCAAGAACACTGTGTTCTAACCAGCCAGCCCTTTTTTCTTCTTCTTCTTTTTTTTTTTTTTTGTCTTTTTCGTGACCGGCACTCAGCCAGTGAGTGCACCGGCCATTCCTATATAGGATCCGAACCCGCGGCAGGAGCGTCGCTGCGCTCCCAGCGCCGCACTCTCCCAAGTGCGCCACGGGCTCGGCCCATTTTTTTCTTCTTTTTAATACATAGTCTGTCTGTGTTAACTGCATGGCTTGACTTTTTTCATATTGATTTGTGAGAACTCTTTCTATACTGTGAATACTAGTCTTGTATTGGTTCTCTTATCTCTATCCGTAGTGCCCATCAGAGTCTAGCACACAGTAGGCACTCACTGAATATCTGACAAAAAAAAAAAATTCTAAAGGAATAATCCAGTTATTGCCCCCTCAAGCTATTTCACCATACTCAGTGATGCTAAAAAAAGAAAAGACAGGGCTGAGTTAGCTCAGCCTCATAACACGAAGGTCGTGGGTTCGATCCCTGTGCAGGCCAGCTGCCCCCACTGCCCTAAAAAGAAAAAACAACCCTCTTCATTCTTTTTTTTTTTTTTTTTTTTAAAGATGACCGGTGAGGGGATCTTAACCCTTGACTTGGTGTTGTCAGCACCACGCTCAGCCAGTGAGCTAACCGGCCATCCCTATATGGGATCCGAACCCGGGGCCTTGGTGTTATCAGCACCGCACTCTCCCAAGTGAGCCACGGGCCGGCCCAACCCTCTTCATTCTTCATCATTACTCCCCCACCCCCGACTCTATCCACAGAGGAGGCAAGATACTAAGAACATGAGTCTGGAAAATATGGAATGCTCACAAATTCACGTCATCCTTGCACAGAGACCACACTAGTTTCTGTATCATTCCAGTTTTTGTATATGTGCTGCCAAAGCGAGCACCTGGCTTCACCTCCTACTAGCTGTGTGACCTTGGGCAAGTATCATAACGTTTCTGAACTCCAAGGAAATCATGCATGTGCCCGGCAACAGTTCCTGCTGCACAACAAGCATTCTACAAACATTGGTGATTATTGCTAGCTCCATCTGTACCGTCTCTCAGTCAGTCACCAAGATGCAAACTTCCTCCTTTTCCCAGGATCCCCACATCCTGATCATCAATTCCTAAACTCCTTACTCCCGCTACCCACAAACATCATTCGTTCAAAAATACCCTGGTTTGGGCTGGCTTCTGTGTCCTCATCTATGAGGCGGGACTAACAGGGGTGAGGAAAGTTTGTAATTAATGAATTTGGTTTTTTCTAGGCCACAAGAAGCCTCTTGGCCTGGGTTTGAATCCCATGCCTACCACTTACCAGCTATGTGCCCGTGGGCAAGTCACTTCACTTCACAGGGCCTCAGTTTCCTCATCTGAAAAATGGGCAGGAGCATTGCTGTCTCTCAGGGTTCTTGTGGAAATCCAGAGAGGATACGTGTAGCCTGCCTAGCAGTCTGCCTTGCACAAAATTTAAGGAAGCTGTAATTATTGTCACCTTCTGCCCTGTCCTGCCTGGGAATATCCCAGTCCCTCTGCCTGCCAAGGCCTACTCTAGGCCAGCTCCTCCAGGCAGCCTCCCTAGCTTGTGTCATACTGTTGGAACCGCCCCCTGGGTTCCAGACTGCTAAGGGCCATAACTTAATTATATGCTGCCTCAGGAGAATGGGAGAACGCTTGTCTTCCAGCCTCAGGCTGTTATTTAACTTCATGTCTCTACTTTAAAATGTAAACCAGATGGTATCACTCCCCTGCCTCAAGCCTTACAACGGGTTTCCCACCTTTCGGGGGGGTGGGGGGGTGGGGGGGTGGGGGGGTGGGGGAATTCCCAGCTCCTTACTGTGATCCACAGACTCCTGAAGAATCACTGCTCTGGCTTCATCTCCTGCTTCAGCTGCACTATTTCAAGCTTGGTCAAGCCTCAAGGCTTTTGCCCTGTCTGCATCCCTTTGCCTGATCTTGGCAGGGCCAATTCCTTCTCATCATTCAGGCCTTGGCTCCAAAATCACCTCCTCGGAGAGCACCCCCTACCCAGTTACTCTGCATCATACCACCCCCTCATATTTTATTCATAGCACTTAGCGTGCAATCTGAAATTATCGTCTTTTTTTTTTTTTTTTTAAAGATGACCGGTAAGGGGATCTTAACCCTTGACTTGGTGTTGTCAGCACCACACTCAGCCAGTGAGCAAACCGGCCATCCGTATATGGGATCCGAACCCGGGGTCTTGGTGTTATCAGCACCGCACTCTACCGAGTGAGCCACGGGCCGGCCCTGAAATTATCTTCTGTATTTACTTAACATTGCCTGTTTCCCCCCACTAGAATGCCCGCTCCCCAACAGCTGGAATTTTTGTCTTGTTCACTATTATATCCTCTCTGCCAAGAACAGTGCCTGGCACATAGTAGGTACTCAGTAAATATTTGTAGAATGAATGATTGTGTCTTATGTCCCCATTCTGACAGCTCTCTGAGCCCCACAACATGCCTGCTGTGGAGCTGCTGTCACTGCCTCCCCACTTTCCCTGTCTCCCCTGAAAGCTGAACACAGGAATGAATACGAGGAGCTTCAGCTTGGGCCCCAAGTGGGTTGGCTGGAATCTCAGCATCCCTGGGAAAGGCCTGAAACTTAGCAACCCACAGCCACGCAGAAGCACAGTGGGGAGGAGGAAATGGGGAAGGAGGCTTCTAGGAGCTCATATAAGCCAGGAGAGGGGGTGACACCACGTCCAGGATCCCACTTTCACCAGGATATTGCTCTGGAGAGGCAGGCAGGAGGCCTCTGATTCACTCTTGAAAAACCGGCTCCTGGGTGTTTCCGGGGAGGACGCCTACTGCCCGGCCTTGGTCCAGGCTGCCCAGGGGGCCCATCTCCCCTGAAGGTGTCATTGTCTTCTCAGGACCCAGGTATTTGGGCCTTGCCTTTCCAGCTCAGGTGAGAAGGGACATGGGGGCAGCTTCCTGTTTGAGTGGCTGGTGTCTGGAAACCTCTGGGGGTGGGGGAAAGCAAAGACCAGCAGGTGTGGCCCAGATGGTGGGTATGGGGGTGGGAGGCAGCAGACCCAGGAGCCGGTTAGGAACACCTGAGCCACGGAGCCACTGGGCACCTAGTCTAGAAGTTGAGACTCCAGTTCTGGAGTTTGAGGCTTGGGTTCCAGTCCCAGATCTTCCACTTACTAGCTGTGTGACCTTGGGCAAGTCACTACACCTCTCTGGGTCTGCTGCCTCACCTCTAAAAGTAACAGCACCTCCCACGAGGTGTTTTGCTTCAATGACACGCACGGGATATGCCTAACACGGAAGCCCTCAATAAATGCTAGGTGGTGGGAATTTTTTCATTATTATTATTATTATCCGGATCTTGGTCATTTCCGCGTTTCCCCAAGCTCTGGAGGGTTCAGACACAGCCAGCTCAGGGGAGCTGCCCGGGCAGGGGTCAGAAATACAGACCTCGCGCCTGTCCCTGTCGGGATCGGGTCTGTCCAGGGGGATGGGCACGGCCGGAAACCCCTGCCCGGCGGCGGGAGGCGTCTGCCCCCTGCCCTAGCGACAAGAGAGTTGCCCCACTGAGAAGGGTCCCCCGGCATCCCCGCGCCCAGCCTAGACCTCCAGCGGCGTCCACGGGGCCGGCCCCACCCTGCACGATCGGCCGGATCCTCGAGGGTCCGCGACCTTCTGGGACCGCGCCGGGGTCCCGCACAGAGGCCGCACCTGGCCTCCAGGGATCACTCACCTGAGCCGCAGCCGCCGCCAAGCCGCGCGCGCCGGGCTAGGACCTCCGCAAACTCCGGCCCGGGCCTCTCCCGCAGCCGCGTCCAGGGGGCGGGGCCGACGCCCAGGGAGGGCCAATCAGCGGCGGCTCCCGGCGCTCGCGGCCAATCCGCGCCGCTCGGCTTCGGGTGGCACCGACGGAAACATTCCAAAGGGATCCCTCCGCCTCGCCCGGCTCCTTCCGACGCTCCCCCACCCCCCCATATCGCAGCGCAGTGGACCGTTCCGCTCCGCTTAAGCCGCGGCGGCCTGTACCACGCAGAGCTGCGGATGGGGGGGGGCTGCGGCTGGGCCACAGCCAATCGCAGGGGTGCACCGAGGCGAGCGGCCAATGGGAAGCTGGGGCCTCTGGACCACGTGCTGTTGGCTGAGTGTCCGTCCCGGGTGCCGTGGGGGGTAAGGGGCGGGAGACTGGCCGTGGGAGTCAGGTGACCGAGACCGAGTTTCGGGGAAAGGATGCGAACCCCCAACGTCCGGAGAAGCGTACCCTTTAGAAGGCCTGGGTGGGGGACGAGGGCAGCTCCCAGCCCACTGCCCGCCCCGCCTCCTCTGCCCCAGCCCGGCCATCCTCGGAGCGGATAAAAAGATGCATTCATTCTAGGCGGACGGGCGGGGGACCCAGATGAATAGGGAGGGTCCCGAGTGTCCCTGCTTCCTGGGGTTTACAATGAACAAAGACATTCATTCATTCACTCATTCATTCACTCACTTGTCAAATGTTTAATATGCCTCCTGCTCCGTCCAGGCTCTGTCCTACCTCTACATACACATCAACCAGTAAGGCTGAATGTGCTCCTGGTAGAGGGAACAGCGTGTGCAAAGGCCTGGAGGCCGGACAGAGAGATACAGCACACTTAGGATAGTGCAATAAATATCGTGGGAGCTAGCAAAGCACTGAGAAGAGGCACAGTGGTTTGTTGGGCACCTACTATGTGCCAGATCACAGAGGGTACTCAACCAGCCCAAGCCCCTGCCCAAAGGGAGCTGACCTTTCATGGGTCTGGCTCTTCCAACTGACTGTGAGGGTAGAGGCTGTCTGTCTTGTCAACCCCTCACCCCCACTCCAGGCTAGCACAGAGCAGGAGTTCAGCAAACCTGTGCGGATGAATGAACCAGGTAGAGTTTATGAGGAGATAGTCACACCTTCGACAGTCTTGGCTTGTAACTGGGAATTCTCAGGAGGGTGCAGGTCCAAGAAGCAGTCATAAATGCACCTTGAGCAAATCGGGACGTTCAGTTCCCAGGACAGGGGAGATTTCCTTGTTCTAGTTCAAAGCCATCCACTTGGGCAGCCGGGGCTGGACCATGCGTTCGCTGTGTGTTAGTTCTTGGAGGTCTCTAGTTGCTGCCACCCTGCTCAAACTTCACTGACTGACTGGGTCTTTGCAGTTCCCAGGGTGAGATGCTGTACACCCGAACCAGTTAGTCTCTCCAGGATATGCAGAGAGGCAAAGCGAAAGGGGAGATTGGGCCTCGCTGGGCTTAGCTGCAGAGAGCCGCCTAGCTGGCCCCACCCAACTGGCAAATACCTAGACTACCATGGTGGGCTGGGCAACAGGCATAGTTATTGTTCCTTCTTTCCTGTTCTGCCGATCTTTGCCACCCTTACTGAACCATCAATCATTTGCCTGGGCTGGGCTAGTTCCCTCTGTGGGACTGTGCTGACTATCCTGAGCCAGAATCTACCCACCTCCCATTGACTGACGAGGAAGTGCCCAGAGAAGGGGTGATGGGATTACCCCAGGACACAGAGCAGCACTGGGCACCTCCTACCCAATTTTATAGCTCAAGAGGCATGCTTGAAAACTGAGATTGGGAGACCCGGCTGGTGAGGAGCTCAGGCTGGTGTGCCACTTCTGCCCCTTCGGGGAAAAAAGAAAAAAAGCCCCATTCTGGAATGCCAACTAATACACCAGAAGAAAAGATTGAGCTAGGAAATCACCATATTGCAGCCACCAGAGAATAATTGATTCAAGGAAAGGCTCTTAATGGGAAAGTGGATATTCACCCAGTCTCAAAGGAGTATCTCACAGGTTAGTTATTAATTACACTGGGGAAAAGGTACCTTGTATAGTGGATAAATCTGGCAGTCACCGCCTTAACCAAGTGATCAGCATTAACATTGGCACCTTAACCAGGTAATCAAAATGGCATCCTCACGTGCCTTCTGCTGTGATACATTGAGAAGGACACAACATCACCCTCAATGTGGCTCTGCCCGAAGTGTAGAACCTGAATCTAATCATGAGAAACAACCAGACACATCCAGATTGAGGGACATTCTGCCAAACAATTGGCATAGTCTCTCCAAACAGATCAGAGTCATAAAAGGCAAAAATCAATCAATGAATTGAATGAATGAGTGAATAAAAGGGTGGGAAACAGTTTTAGAACTGAAGGAGATGAGGAAGAGATGACAACAAATTTTGGTGTGTGATCCTTGATTGGATCCTCCACAAAAGTTTCAAAAAAAGATAAAACAACAATGAAGGATATTCTTGGGATAACTGGGGAAATTTGAATGGTGAGTGGATATTGAATAATAATATCAGATCCAAGTTACGCTGGGATATCGAGCCCTTGTCAGTTTCAATGATAGATAATGTTTAAATAGAGCTTCCTGTGTGGCAGGAAGTGATCCAAGATCTTTCTATTTAACAATTTAACCCTCCAAATGACCCTGAGAGGTGAGTACAGTTTTAAACATTGATGTACGATCTTTCACTGTCACGTGAAAATGCACTTCACCCGTGATATACTTTGTTAGAAGGTTATTTTTAATTTTGACATAATAGAGCTCATTTACAGTGTAGTTTATGCCTATGAAGTTTCATTAAGAAGGCCCTTTTCACCCCTAGATCACAAAATTATTCTTCCACATTTTCATTTTTTTGGTATGGGGATCTAAACCTTTGTCCTTGGTGTTACAACAGCATGCTCTAACTAACTGAGCAAACCGGCCAAACTCACATTTTCTTCTGTTCATTCTATGGTTTTATTCTTCCTGAGTCTATTCTATCCCTAGTTCACCTTAGATTGTGGGGTGGAATCCAATGTTATTTTTTCTCCATCCTGAGCCACTCTCTTCTCCTTCTTTGCCTCAGTCTCCTCATCTGTAAAATGGGGATAATAATAGTATCCATCTAGTAAGGTTATTAGGACCATGTTAGGATTAAACGAGCTATTTCTGATGGTGCTAGACAGATAGTAAGCACTTAATGAACACCAGCTGCTATTATAGAACTGTGCTGAGCATACATCAGTGAATAATATGTGTGTCCTAATAGGAACACAATAGAAATAGAAACCCAAATTGAACCCTTGCTGTGTGCCAAGTTCTGTGCTGGTTGCTTTTCATATGTAACCCCACTGGGTCATTCTGAGCTTCTGAGGGTGGTACTGTACTTGCTCCCATTCTACAGAGGAGGCGACTGACGCTCAGAGAGGGGAAGCCACTGGCTTGAAGATGCACAGTGACTCATGGGGGTGGTGACTTAGCTCCAACAGGGCCGAGGGATATCACCCCAGCTGGGGTGATCCTGGAGTTTGATTGATTGCCTTACCCTTTGTGGCCTGTCAGGACTGGGCTCAGAGGAACGGGCCTAGAGGGGACACAGGAAGGGTGGCCCTGGCCAGCTGAGTCTTGTGGCCTCAGGTCACAGTCCCTGCCTTTTACTGCTGGGTTTTCAGGAAGTCACAATGAAATGTGGCAGCCATGTGTCACTGTTTTGTGGAGGACCTATGGACAGCAGCAAAGAGAAAAAACTGGCAACAAAAGTGGTAAAGGCTGAGGGGCCAGCCTGTGGCTCACTCGGGAGAGTGTGGTGCTGATAACACCAAGGCCACGGGTTCGGATCCCATATAGGGATGGCCAGTGAGCTTACTCGTGAGCCTGGTGCTGACAACACCAAGTCAAGGGTTAAGATCCCCTTACCGGTCATCTTTTAAAAAAAAAAAGTAGTAAAGGCTGATATGTGCAGACTTATAACACCAAGGTCATGGGTTTGGACCCCATACCAGCCGGCTGCCAAAAAAAAAAAAAAAGAAAGAGAGAGAGAGAGAGAGAAAGAAAGAAAGAAAAAGAAAGGCTGATAGGTACTGAGCCCTGGCATGCACTAGCCTTTCTCTCTGAACTCCTCTGGAGTGTCTCTGACTTGCTTTCTCCGTGAGGTTGTCTTAGGGTACCTCAAACTGAACCAGAATCGAGGTCCTGACTGACACCCCAAACCTGCCCTTCACCCTGTCTTCCCCAGCTCGGTGATGGCGATGCTGTCCTTCAGTTGCTCAGACCCCAACCCTGGAGTCAGCCTTGACTTCTGCCTTCCTCTCACATGCCAGCTCTAATCTGTCAGCAAATCCTATCAGGTCTACTTTTGTTTGTGTTGGTGGCTGGCTGGTACAGGGATCGACCCCTGGACCTTGATGTTATCAGCACGATGCTCAAACCAACTGAGGTAACCAGCCAGCCCTGAGCTCTACTTTCAAAAATACATCTCGAATCCTTTGCTACCCCCCTCCCCAGCTCTCAGCTAGTCCAGCCCCATCATCTCCAACCTGGAGGACTCTGCCCTTACTCCACACAGCAGCCAGAGGGCGCCTACAAGCCCCTGAGTCAGATCACATCCCTAGGCTGATGACCCCCTGCCCCATGAGGCCATGTGCCCTCAAAGAACCTGTCCCTGTGTGCCAAAGTTTTTCTTCTGGAGTCAGGCTTGGCCACGATGATGTCCAGCATAATCTTCCTGAGGAAAGTTGGGCCTCTATTAAGGTAAACCACCCAGGTCCTAGCTGTGACTCCCAGGCAAAAGCAAATGGGGCTGTGTCCCTCCTGACTCAAACTCTCTCAACCAGTTTCTCTTCTAGCTCAGGCACGCAGGGCCTGCCTCAGCAGGGCCCTGACACCTGGCTCTCATCTCTGGCCATGCCCTGCCCTACTCTCTCTATTCCAACTACACCAGGCCTGGAGGGGGGAGGCAGGAAAGTGCCTCCTGGTCCCTGGGTCCACCCTGTCTGCCTAGGGGCCTCACTCCCGGGGCTCTACTGTCCCATTCCTGCACCCTGAGAAGCTTCTATTCTGCTGTGTGCCCAGTGTCTGCCAGGCCTTGTTTCCTCTAAGCTCTCTGCCCATGGGAAGTACCTTGGTTAGTATAGTGCGCTGAATGGTGGCTTTCCCCTCAAAAGATATGTCCGTGTCCTAGAACCTGTGAATATGACCTTACTTAGAATAAGGGTCTTTGCAGACGTAATTAAGTGAAGGATTTTGATATAATCCTGGATTAGGGTGGGCCCAAAATCCAATGATGAATGTCCTTATTAGGGATTGAAAAGGGGAACACACAGAGACAGGCAGAGTGTAGGGCCATGTGAAGACGGAGGCAGAGACTGGAATGATGCCTCCACAGCCCAGGAATGCCAAGGATTGCTGGCAGCCACCAGAAGCCAGGAAAGTCACAGGATGGATTATCCCTCACAGATTTGCTGACACCTTGGTTTCAGATTTCTCGCCTCCAAAACTGCAAGAGAATAAATTCCTGTTGTTTAAGCCACCCAGTTCCTGGTAATCTGTTATGGCAACCAAAGGAAACTGAAACTCCCAGGTTTGTGTTTCCTGGAAGACTGTGAGCTTCATCAAGTGTCACTGGGATTGCCACGTTTGTTGTGACACCTTCTGTAGTGTTCCCTTGAGGTCGTCTCTCCTGTCCCCTTGACAAAGAGAGGAGGTGTCTGGCTGAATAATCACAGTTTGAGAATTCAGAAGACATCACACTCCATCGCCCCGGGGCTGGCGCGGAGTCGGCAGATCGTGAAAGCGTTCTCAGGTCCACGTGAGAGAAGATGAGTTAAAAGACTAGATTTTACTAGCAAATATAGATGCTTAGTGTTTGCATTGTGCTATTTTGAGATGCAAGTCTGGTGCACTGAGATTTCAAGAGACCAATGACATAGCTCAGGGGCTTGAAGTTATCATACAATCAAATGATACGTACACTCCCTCCCACCCATTCCCCACCACAAGCAGAGGAGAACTAAACCCAAACCAAACCCCAAACCCTTGCAAGCTCCCATCTCACCCAGAGGAAAAGCCACAGCTCTGCCTGCAGCCCACCAGGCCCGCTATCATTTGCCTGGTCGCCTCCCCACCCTCGCCTCCTCCCACTCTCTCCTCCCTCACTCTGCTCAGCTCATTGGGCTCCTTTAAACAACTCAGACACACTCCTGCCTCAGGGCCTTTGCACAGGCCATTTCCTCTGCCTGGAACGCTCTTCCCTCATTATCCACACAACTCCCCCTTACCTCCTTCACATCTTTGCTCAAATGCCACCTTTTCAGCAAGGAATTCACTGACCATATTATTTAGAAGTGTACCAAGGGCTGGCCGGTTGGATCTGTTGCTTAGAGTGTGGTGTCATAACATCAAGGTCAAGGGTTTGCATCCCCATACTAGCCAGCCACCAAAACCAAAAATAAAATAAAATTGTATCCAACACTCTCTACCCATTTGTTTTATATTTCTCCATTACCCTCATCACTCACTATTTAGCATATTGGATGTTTTGTTTATTCTTGTTTTCTTTTTACCCCTGTTCAACTATCAGCTCCGCATGGACAGGAACTTTTGCCAGGTTTGTTTATAGCTATGTTCCCAGCATTAAGAACAGGCCAGCATATGGTAGGTGCTCAATAAATGTTTATTGAATGGAGGAGTGCTAATTTTGTGGCAGGCACTGCGTCACTATTGGCAATATTTTTTTTTTTTTTTTTTTTGGTGGCTGGCCAGAACAGGGATCCAACTCTTGACCTTGGTGTTATCAACACCACACTCTAACCAAGGGAGCTCGCCGGCCAGCCCCATTATCGGCAATTATGAGAATAGCTAATACAAAGGAACTTCAGGTTTCCTGCTAAGAGCTTTAGAAATACTTGGTAATGTTAATGTTACCTGCACACTTGCTCTGTTCCAGGCACGTATGAAGCAGCATTTCTCAGGGGTTAGCTGTCTGAGTTGTAGCTCTGGGAGAGTGAGAAAGGTGGGGCTGCTGCATATGATTAGCCCCGTTTTGCACAGGAGGAAACTGAGGCTTGGTGAGGTTTTGCATTTGCTGAAGGCAACGCAGGGAGCAGAACTTGAACTGGCACCACCACCCTCCGGAAGCTGAGTTCTTAATGGCTATGTTCTTTGCTTCCCTGGTGCAGTACCTCACCCAGTTGTCACAACACCTCTTTGAGATCTGTATTCTCATTTCCCCTGCTTTTCAAAGGGGGCCACTGAGACTCAGAGAGGTGAAGTCACTTGCCCAAGGACACACAGCAGCAGAGTGATACAGCTGGGATTCAAACGCAGGGCTGCCCTACTGTGGAGACTTATATTTTGCTGCTTCTGTTGAACAAGCAGATTGTCAAAAGGCAGCATGGGAGCGATCGTGCTTCAGGTACAGCCTCTCAGGTGGGGTGAGTGCCAGGGCTCCGCTGAGGGTTTCAGTAGCTTGCCTGTGGATTTGATTCCTGGAGCTCTGAACAGAGCCCTGACCCAAGACCCCAGACTCACCTCAGTCTTTGGGGTTATAAGCTGTGGGCTACGAAATCTTCACATAGGGTGTAATGATGATAACTGGCACAGTTTTATTCTATGTCAGTACCTTCCCAGTGCGTGTGCATGCGTATCTATCTTGAAATCGTTACAAACCTAGAAGAGAGGTTTGTAACCTTTGGGGTGGGTGTGTATCTATGTATCTGCAATTTCTTATAAACTTGGAAGAGAAGTACTATTGCTATACCCATTTTACAGTTGAAGAAATGGAGGCACAGAGAGGTTAGGTCATTTGTCCGAGGTCACACAGCTACAAAGTGGTCAAGCTGGAACTCAAATCTGGAAGCAGGAACAAAGGCTAAAGAGACAGGGGCCAATAATGAATTGGCTCTTTACAGCCATCTGGAAAGGCTGGACAGAATCTAGGTGTGGAATAACAGAAATGAGGAAGCTGTTTATTTCCACATTATGTGGGAGAAAAAGCAGAGTGCACAGTTATGCATCATTTGTGTGAAAAAAGAAAACTGCATTCTGTGCATCTCAGGAAAGGCACATGGGAAACTGGGAACATTCGTTCCCAGTTCGGGGGTGTGGAATTGAACAGCAGGGTGGGAGGGAAGATTTTCACTCTATGTACCCTTCCTAGTTTTGTACTGGGACTACACAGACCAAAAATTAAAATGAAAATTAAAAAATTATGCTTATGCTTATAAGAGTCTCTCTCCTGGAGAATGCACAAAAAATGCTTAAACAAAATCTATAATGCTGTTGCTTGTCTACACTTATGCGGTGGGAAAGGGAACCTCAGGCCCAGGAAAAGGAGGGGCTGAGCTTTTCATCAGAGGCCAAATGTGCATTTTGATTGTTGTGCTGTGTTTTAATCATGTAAAACTGAAACACTGCTGGCGTAACGCATTAGGACGCAGAGGGGTTCAAAGATTGAGGCCGCTCCCCAAGCACTGACGTGGAAGAAGCTCCTAGACATGCTCAGAGAGGCAGCATGGGGAAAGTAAGATAGTCCATTAAAGGACAGCCCAAGAAGGGGGGAATGAAAGGTTTGCCTGTAGACGCGCCAGATACCTCTGGATGCTCACAACCAGGCCCAGTGGGGGCCCCTGAGCACAGTACCATGCACATGGGGACAGACTTTGCCAGTTGAGTCCTTTTTATCTCTTCTACCACAAGCATTTTCCCCAAAGAACCCCACTGCCCCACTGCCCTGATCCTCACCCCGGGTAGGCTGCTCAGCTGTTCTGCTTGAGGAAGCTCCCAGAATTGTATGTACCTTGAGGCTTCATGCACTTTTGGGTTTGTGGCACCTCAATACGAATACGAAGTTCACAAAGACCTGCTGTGTAATGCAGACTGGGTGGGGGAGGAGCGGGGGATGGCAGCCATGGGGATACGTGACTCTAACAGAGGCCAGGGCCAGTTCTGCAATAAATGTGATCTTAGCATCTGAAGTAGTTCAGTAAACACCTGTTTTGATAAGGTCTCTTTCGGCTCCAATATTCCAGGGGTCCTGTCTTGACTGGAATGGCACCTCCTGGCTTAATGTGGCTGCTCTTTGGAGGTGACCCACGTTCTATACTAGACGAAAAACCCCCTGGACAGCGACCTGCGTTGTCCAATAGTTGCCACTAGCTACATGTGGCTGCTGAGCACTTAAAATGTGGCTGGAGTTGGGGGCTGACCAGTTTACTCGGTTGGTTAGAGCTTGGTGTTGTAACACCAAGGTCAAGGGTTTGGATCCCAATACTGGCCAGCTGCCCTCCCCCCACAAATAAATAAAATAAAAAATAAAATGTGGCTGGAGTAACTAAGGAACTGAGAGTTTAATTTTATTCAATCTTGAAAGAATTATTTAAATTCCAGTCATTGCAGAAAGTTCTCTTGGACAGAGCTGCCCCTTGACTGTTTTCAGTGGTTAAATTGTTTCAGTGGAAAGGGAAAGCAACTCTTTGGTTGACTTTGCTACAGTGCTATTTAAGTTTTTATTTTAAAACACTTTGTAGCAAAGTAGCAACACAGTACATTGTTTAAAGACTGTGTAATTACTTACCTTATAATAAAACCAATTCCTTACAAGAAGTTACAAAGTAAAAGCAGCTTCAGTGGCCTGCAAATAAAGCCAGGGCAGGAAATGGGTCTTCCCCAGGGTGGGGCCAGCCCTAGGCTGGCTCCCGGGAGGCTGGAATTTTAGTTCTGGTTTGGCCAGGCCTGTCTGACATCAGCCTGTTCCAGCAGGAAAGAAGTGATGGGGAAGGAGGAGGGCAGACCATTTACCCATCCCTTGGTCCTGGGGACCAGGTCCCCTGAGAAAGTCAGGAAGGGGAATGAGGAGCCGGCCCCTGCCCCCTCAACTTTGTCCTCAATCTTTATCCAAAAAACGAGCTCTGAATCCACTGCACTTGGGTCTCTGGATGTTTGGATCCAGAGTTGGAGTTGACTGAAGGCCTCAAACCCACATATGGCCCAGGGAGGCTTCTCTGTCCCCTGCCGAGGATTTGTGCCTCCCACTCACCCCTCCTCCCATCCTTTGGAGGGATGTCCAGGGCCCCGGCCCCATCCCCAGAACCAAAAGAGCCCTCAAACAGAGTCGCAGGACTGCTCCCCTGAGGTTTAGCATCAGTCTTTAATGCTGTCACACTGCATATTGACAAGTCACACACTTTGGTCTCATGTCGGCAGTGGCAACTTACAATGAGTCTAAAGGTCTGAGCACCAGACTGGTCTCCAGGGAACAGACAGTTGTTCCAATTTCTCCCACTCCCGAGGTTTCCGCTGAATTCCATTCTCACCCTACACAGAGAGCAGCGGCTGCTGTGGACTGGTTCCATTTAAGTGCACACCAATTTTACATGGATTATAAAAACATATTTACAGATGCTTCACAGTGCTCCTGTAATCAGAAGCAAAGACCCTTTTATCAAAAGGGATTAAATCTAGGGCTGTGCAAAATTCAAAAGGATCAGATCCCTTTGAAACAGAGTCCAGAGTCCATGAAACAAAAAATGACCTGGGCCACTGGTAGCCCCAGGTGTGCCAAAGATTGCCTTACAGAATAGGAAAGAGTGTGACCCATAAGTGGGCACACTCAGCTTCACCAGAGGCAGAGGTTGGGAGGGGCCTGGCGGCGGTCAGGCCCCCCGACTCTCGAGGGAGAGGGGGGGCTGCGAGACTCACTCACTGTAGGCTGGCTCCCTTGGTCCTGTTGCAACAGAGGTATTGCTTGTGGGTGCTGGCCAGGCAGTTCTGCAGAAATAGTTTAGGTTCACAACTTGAGATGACCCAAAAGAAGACAGGATTCTCCAGGGGAACAGCAAGACATGGGAGACAAATACAGAATAAAAACACAAACTGTCACACAACAGAAACTGAGAAGTGTACAGGGTCTGGTAACCAAGACAGCAGGCTGAGACTACCTAACAGCAGAAGCAAAGGGACTACAGAGGGATCAAGTCCAGCTGCGGGTCTGCTTCTGGCCCGTGGGCAGGGACTGGAGGTGGAGGGTGTGAGCACATCCCTGGAGGGCTGCAAGACCTGGAGGAGTGGACTGGAATGCCTTTTCCTGCTGTTCCCACCACCTGCCGTCCTATCGCTAGAAAAACCACTTAAGTCTAGTGCACGACTTTGAAAGATTGTAATATATTCTCTGGAAAACATTCAGCAGTATCAAAGCCCTCCCTGGGCCTCCCGCCCTCTCATGGTGCACAAATGGTGGAACAGTCTGGAAATCCTTGAGCTCTGGAAAGGTCCCCGGTCAGTCCTTGGTTATATCGGAAGAACCTGCTCAAGTACGGTTCTTGATGTCTGGGGGATCCTTTCAGGGAACATCACTTCGAACTCAATAATGAGGTCCCCGCGTTTCTCAGGCATTTTGGGGAGGGGGAGGCCTTCTCCAGGAACTTTTCGCCGCATGCCAGGCCTGATGACATCTTTGAATACGACGGGTATGGTCCTGCCGTCCAGAGTGGGGACGTTCACTGTACAGCCACATAGAGCCTTGGAAAGGAAAGAAAACAGCATTAGCTGGAAAAGCACTAAGGGAGCTCAACTCCTGTCCAGAGGCTATTTGGTGTCAGATAAGATCCATCAGATCCCTGCAGCTAAGACCCTGTTCCCAATCTCCCCATGTCACCAGCATGGAAGCTCTGCAAGAACAGAGCCCTGGTCAGCCTCGTTCACTGCTGCACCCCAGAAAACATCTGTTGAGCAAATACTGGACTGCTTCAGGAAAGCAGCCATCGCCCTCCACAGATACCGCCCCGCCTAGTGCCTTACATCTCGCAGGCTGATCCTGGCAGGATAAATGACATCAGAGCCGTCCCTCTTAAAGATATTGTGTGGTTTGTCCTTTAAAACAAAGACGATGTCAGCTGGAATGTTGTTGGAGGTCTGATCTCCTTCCTTGGGGAAGGTGATTTTGGTCCCTTCTTTCCATCCCTTCTTTACTTCGATGGTCAAGATCTTGTCTTCGTTTCGAATGCTCTTTCCATCTGGGTTCAGCCGCTTGTGGGAAATTTTCATCTTCTTGGTACAGCCGCTGTAGATTTCTTCAAGGGAGACCCTAAGGTCGTGGGTGACAGGGGGATCTTGCTTCTTCCGGGTGGGCTCTTGGGTAGGGCGGGAGCGTCCAAAGTTCACATTGGTAAAGCCACCCATGCCCATGGGAAAGGGGAACGGGTCATCGATGTCCATGCCTTCCTCCCCGTTCCGCTGCCCAAAAAAGGTGTCAAAAGGATTTCTTCCACCAAAGAACTCAGCAAACATGGCATGAGGGTCTCCATGGAATGTGTAGCTGAAAGAGGTACCGTTGGCACCACCGCTGCTCCCGCCACTAGGGCCACTGCCCTTTAGACCTGAAAAGAAAAATCGGAAGTTAGATGGCTGGCCAAGAGTTTCTCTCTTTAGAAAGCTTTCCTCAAAGGAAAAAGGGTTGGAAACCATGGGGAATGAATTTTTTTTTAAGCCTATCAGGAAAGAGCAAGGAAGAACCCAAGATTTTACCTCCTCCTGCAGCAGCAAAGAGAGACCCCTCAAGTACTTAAGTGTGGCATGACAGCTCCAAAGGGCTGACTGAGGTGGCCATCTCTAGGTGCCACCCAGACCCTGCCACTTCCCAACGGACCCCTTGCAAGGGTTTACAAAGAATTCACTGAGACATCAGCTACGACAGACACAATCAAGGCATAATCGGCTAAGAAAGATCGGTTTTCAGTAAGAGGGCTGCGGATCGTGTGGGGAGAGCAGAAATAAATGAAGATAAAAAAACAAAAAAAAAACCCCAAAAAACACAGAATTTCCAGATTCTCACAACCTGGCTTCATTTGACACCACCCTGATAGAAAGATTCAGTTCATTTCTTAGAATCGAGCCCAGGAACCAGTCTGAGTCATCAGCAGGCAAGTAAGCCCCGCTCTCTGCCCCCAGGAGGCCGGGCAGAGGCAGAGGCCGCTCCCTGCACCTGGGCGGCTGCGGCCGCCTGCTACGTGCCTGGCGCGGGGTAGGTGAGCGCCCGGCAGACGTGACTTCCCCGAACCCCCGGGCTCCCCTTTCGCGGCCTCCTTCCCCGCAGCTTGTGCCCTGGTCAGCCCGGGGCCCGCAGCTCACACGGCTGGGATGGGCATCCGTCCCTCTCCCCTCCCGCGCCCGCTTGGGGACTTAGGGCGCCGGGGGAGGGGCAGCCCCAGACGTGCTAGAAGCTTCCAGCCGAGCGAGCGGCGCAGCCAGGGCTCCTCCTCCCATCGGGCGGCCGCCAATCCGAGGGCGGAGACCCGCGCGTCCGGAGGGCGGGGGCCGCTCGCCCCCGGGCCTGGGGCGGCCCCCAGGAAGGCCGCCGGGCCTCGGTTTCCCCGCCTGTCAAACGGCGGGGGCGCGCCCCGGCCACGCGTGCACTCACCTTCCTCCCCGTAGCGGTCGAAGATCTCGCGCTTGCGCGGGTCGCTGAGCACGTCGTAGGCCTCGGCGATCTCCTTGAACTTCTCCTCGGCGCCGGGCTCCTTGTTCTTATCCGGGTGGTAGCGCAGCGCCTGGCGGCGGTAGGCCCGCTTGATCTCCTCGTCCGACGCGCCACGGGCCAGGCCCAGAGTCTGATAATAGTCCTTGCCCATGGCCCCCCGCTTGTAACCCGACCCGCTGTCGCCGTCCCCGGCTCCGCCACCGCCGCCCCGTCCCGAAGTCTATATACCCGTCCGGCGGAAGCTTCCAGAGCCCGCCAGCCCCCTCCAGAACCTTCCGCCCCGCCCCCCGTGCCGCGCCGACCAATCGCAGACGCCCAGGCCGCGACGTGCTACATCCGGGGCGGGGCCACGCCGTCAACGGCATCCCGCGCGGGATCACGCCCCTTCCCTCTCTAACCCCGGCAACCCCTCCCCGCGGGGCGCTCACTGACCGGCGGAGGCCACGCCCACCCTCCGAGGCAAGCCAATCACGACCTACCTTCACTGCCTCCGGAGACCAGGCGGCCCTGCGCCCCACCCCCTGCTTATATCAGTGGGTGCCGACTCGCTCTCCAACCGGGACGAAAGCGCGGCTCCGGGAGGGGGCGGGGTTTGGGGCAGACCTGCCTCTTCCCCAGGAGGTGATAAACCTGCTACCGTCTCACGGGATCTAGGGGTCGTCCAGCGACGTGGCTCTGGGCCAATTGCCTAACCCCTCTCTGCCCCTGGTTCGCCTTTGTATAACATGGCAGTGAAATACAACTGCCTTCTTCTGGGTGTGGGGAGAATGCAGTTGGGAGCCCCAGGATTGCCACCGTCCTCACCATACAGGTCCCTATTGTTAACCGAAATTAAATTATTTTGCAAAGTTTATTGGGAGGCAAATGTGAGGACTGACCTGGGAAACGCTATCCAACAGAGTCAGAGAAGTGCTCCAAAATTTACCGCATATGACAAAGGCTTTATAGACAGAAAAGGCTGAAGAAAGGAGAAACAGAGCATAAAAGTGGATTGGTCGTTTCAAAGTTACCTTCCTTGTTAGCTGGGGAGAGGAAGACAACACTGGGAAAATAACGGATTAGTTAACATCAGGTTACTTGAGGTTCTCTTCCATGTATGGAGTAGAGCAGAGGGAACTTCATTTACCATTCTTATACCTACTGAAGACTTAAATTGGCCTGTTTGGGAAATTGAATATTTCTTTCTCCTGACTTCTCAGAAAGTCAGACGACAACCTAAGTGAAGTGGAGCTTAGCAGGGGTGACTCCATTTTGTTTTTCAGTCTGGTCTGTTGGGGCCTAGTGCAGGAACTTAGTCCAAGACAATGGCCTCTGATAATTTTTATTTAACACTATATACCAAGGTGAGACACCAAGGCCAAGGGTTTAGATCTCCTTACAGGCCAGCTGCCAAATAAAAAAATAAAAAAATAAATAAAATAAATAGATAGATAGGTAGATAGATAGATAGATAGATCGAGGTGAGGGTCTAGGACCAAAACTTACCTCCCTGTATAGGTCTTTCTAATTCTGCCCCTCAGGCCTTTCACTTTCCTGTCTTCTCAAGAGCACTTGCCACTAAATCTGAAATTATCTTGTTCCTTGGCTTTCATGCTAAGTGTCATCTCCCTCCCAGACTAGGATCAACATCGGGACGGGGACTGGGTCCTGCCTCCTCTGGGTCTCCAGTGCCTGGAACAATGTCTGGCATGCAGTTGCAGTGTACGCTTCATAAATATGCCTGGTAGTTTTTACGCATATGTTTCTTTTTCTCTCCCCACTACCTTTGTGATTTGTGGGGACATGGGTGTGCCACGCACCTCTCGGGGCCTCTCTTTACTCATCTGTGGGTGGCATGAGCCTGTTTGGCTCTGATGGTCTGGGGTTCCTATGGCCAAGGACAGGGCTGACGTGGAAGGGAGGTTCAGAAAGAGGTACTCCCTGAGAAGGGCCTAGGGGAGGGGAGGTAGGGGTGGTGGCTCCTGAGAGGGGAGGTTCCTGGAAGAACTGCCTGGGAGGTCAGGGCCATGTAACATTGACTCTGGAGCCAGACTGTTGGGTTTCTGCTATGGTTTGGATGTGTCCCCAAAGTTCCTGTGCTGGAAACTTAATCCTCAATGCAACAGTGTTGAGAAGTGGGATTTTTAAGAGGTGATTAGGTCAAGAGGCAACTGCCCTCATGAATGGGTTAATGTTATCCTGGGAGTGAGTTAGTTATCTCGAGAGTAAGCTTGTTATAAAAGCTAGTTCAAAAAGAAAAGAAGATGAAGAAGAAGAAGAAGAAGAGGAGGAGGAGGAAGGAGAAAAAGCCAGTTTGGCTCTCTTCTGCCATGGGATGATGCAGTAAGTACATGGGCCCTCACCAGAGCCAGTGCCATGCTGTTGGACTTCCCAGCCTCCAGAACTGTGAGCCAAATACATCTCTTTTCTTTATAAAATATCCAGTCTCAGGTATTTTGTTATAGCAGCAGAAAACAGACTAAGATTATTTCATTCTTGGCTCTAGTACTTCCTGGCTGTGTGGCCTTGGGCTGGTTACTTAACCATTCTGGGCCTTGGCTTCCTCATCTGTAGAATGGGGATGGCAGGTGTTACCCACCTCGTAAGGGCTTTGAAGTTGACATGAGTCAACATTTGTAAAGAGCTCAGGACAGGCCTGGCACAAAGGAAGCATTGACAAAGGGGTGACTAACCATTTTACTTAGTGGTGGGCTGCTGAGCCACCCCCTTCCTGGTAGCACCACAGCAAAAAGCTTCTGGTGACTGCCGCTTTTCAGCAGGTTGGGACTCCTGAGAAAGGAGACCATGGCCTTTCCCTGCTGTGCAGCTGGGGGATTGTGGCTCTCCCTGTCCATTCTCTGACCTGGAGGTAAGAATATCATCAGTAAGGACTCTGAACTAGGACACATACCGGCTGACCTGTGATGAGGGTGCTGGGGCTAGGCACCCACACAGCAGGGGTCCTGAGCCAACCAAGGGGGGAGAGAATTTGACACTTAAAAAGTTACATAAATAAATAGCAGGAGAATTGTCAGCATGGGGAAAAACCCAGACGTTGTGGACTTCCTCACGCTGGTATTTTATAGTGTAAATTTAACTAAGAATTACAACAAATACGGCAGCCTCCAAAAATCTTAACATGGCTCTGGGTGGGCCTTTCTGGTTTTACTACTGTTTCTCAGCATACTAGAGGGCAACCTCTTGCCAAAAACACCAGGCAAGGGATGTCCTTGTGTTTAGGGGCAACCTTAGAACCAGAAACTCCCCTCTCCTGGGTCATGTTCAGAAAGTTTTAATTGTTTACGAAACAAACAAGGCTGGCTGGTTAGCTCACTCGGAAGAGCTTGGTGCTGGTAACACCAAGGTCAAGAGTTCGGATCCCTGTACTGGCCAGCTGCCCCTCTACCCCAAAACAAACAAACACAATAACTTCCCTTAAAGCTATGGTTCTATGACCTGGACACTGACTAGCCATTTTAGAATATTACTAGAAAAGGGGCCTCCGTGGAAATCTCAGCAGATGATGGGCTGTCAACTCAGAGAAGCTGTGATGGTTAGTTTTAAGCATCAGCTTGGCTTACATCTAGATCCTAGTTATTCAGTTTTTTATACACTAACCTAGGTGTTGCTGTGAAGGTATTTTGTAGATTTGGTTAGGTTAACATCTACAATCAGTTGACTTTAAGTACGGGAGGTGATACTTGATAACATGAGTGGGCCTCATCCAGTCAGTTAAGAGACTTTAAAAGCAGGAAGGCCTTAAAATCAAACACGAAGTTTTCCTGAAGAAGAAGCATTGGCTCCTAACCAAGAGTTTCCAGCCTGGCCTGCGCAACAGATTTCAGAGTTGTCTAGACAGCCCCCACAATTGTGTAAGACAATTTCTTGAAATAATTCTCTTAATACACACACACATATATGCTACCAGTTCTGTCTCTTTGGTTAAATCTTGACTGATACAGGAACTGAGCCGGTGAGTCTGGGGTCAGTTGTCCTAGTTTAAACCCCAGATCCACTATTTCCCTATTTGCTGCCTGAGTCATCTTGCACAAGTAGCTTGATCTCTTGTAGCGTTAGGTCTGTCCTCCATAAGACAGGGAGAAGAGTAAATTTTACCTCCTGGTGTTGCTATGTGGATGAAATTGAGAGGGGCGAGGACATGAACATTATAATAAATAACAGCAAACACTGACATGGCCAAGCCTGTTCCAAGCACTCGATGTGTATTAATTAACTCATTTAATTGCCAGAACAACCCTGTGAGGCTGGACTATCATTATACCCATTTTACAGGTGGGGAAACCAAGGCTCTGAGAGGCCATGTGACTTGCTCAAGGTCACCCAGTGAGTAAAATTCTGAAGTGTTTAGTACATTGAGTACTTATGGTAAATGCTCAGTTAAGACCTAAATGTCCTCCAGTGCGTGCATGGATAAATGAATGGTGACCCATCCACACAATAGAAGACTATTCAGCCATAAAAAGGAACAGAGCTACTGATGCAGGAAACAATGCAGACAAACCTCAAATGCATTGTTAGTGAAAGAAGCCAGACTCAAAAGGCTGTGTAATTCCATTCTGTATTACCTTCTGGAAAAGGTGAAAGCATTGGGCCAGAAAACAGATCAGAGGTTGCCAGAAGCTGGGATCTGTTACAAATGGGGTGCAGAGGACTATTTTGGGATAATTGAAATGTTCTATATCTTGATCGCAGTGGTGGTTACATGTCTGTATATGTTCACAACTGTATGCTAAAAAGGGTGAGTTTTACTGTATGTAAATTATACTCAAAAAAGAAAGCGAAGCAAAGATAAAAACAAACAGCCCAGGCAAGACAGGATAGGACTTGGGAAACCTTTCTCAGGGGCTCCTGACACAGCAGAAAGTTGCTAACCCGCCCTGGCTTGTCTAGTCTTGGCTTCGTCTTCCCCCCGACAGCTCTGAACCATCTCAATCACACACCCAAAAACAAGCCAAGCCAGGTTCCAGGAAAATCAAGATCCTATCTTACCTGTATGTGCAAAATACAAAAGGAGCTTGTGGGAAAGACAATACCAGACACATCAGATCTTTGATATCCAAATGACCTCGGGTTCCCCCAAACCCAATGTCCGAGGAGGCCTGGATCACCCTTCAAAGCTGCCACAGCTCAAGACCTCTCTGTAGTTTCCCCCTTGGAAATTGCTTTCATAAAGGAGCTTGTTACAATCGGCTCAGAAAACACGAAATAGATCAGCAAACACCAGTCACCATTATGAATCCGTCACTGTGCTGGGGATGTGAGCATGCAAGCAGGATCTAGCAGGATCTGCAGACAGGCACTGCCAGGGCCACAGTGTCATCAGTGGCTTGAACAAAGTAGCCAGTCTTCATTTCGAGGGTGGATTTGATTTCTGCTGACAGCCTGGTTACTGCAAGCCAGATGAGGCAAACAAGGGGTTTCTTGAGCTTGCAACACCCGTCAAAAACAAAGAGGAATTCTACTCTTGAGACTGGATTCAGCCTTCCTTTGAGAAGGGGGAGGATATGGTCTGTATGCCCAGGCTGGCACATAGCATAATAGGTGCACAGCGATGGTTTGGTGCCTGTTGAGTGAGTGTGGGTCTTACAAAAGCAGTCTCAGCACTGGCTGGTTAGCTCAGTTGTTTAGGGTGTGGTGCTGATAACACTAGGTCAAGGGTTCAGACCCTTGTACCAGCCAGCCACCAAAAAAAAAGGAAAAGAAAACAATCTCAAAAGTGACTCCTGGGGCCGGCCCGTGGCTCACTCGGGAGAGTGCGGTGCTAATAACACCAAGGCCCCGGGTTCGGATCCCATATACGGATGGCCGGTTTGCTCACTGGGTGAGCGTGGTGCTGACCACACCAAGTCAAGGGTTAAGATCCCCTTACCGGTCATCTTTTAAGAAAAAAAAAAAAAAAAAAAAAAAAAAAAAGTGACTCCTCAAATTCCAGAATGTTCTGAGTTAGTGGAAATGTGTGTGGAATCTCTTCAAAATGACATCTATTTCAACACCAATAATGCCTTACCTCTCCAGTGATACAGCAGACTCATGGCAGGTTTGGCAAAGAAGCAAAATGTGTCTAGGTTTTGGGGTTCAACTCTGCCCCCTCAGCCCCTCACAATTAGACACTCAGTTAACTCAACTTGGGAAGATTATAACTTTCAGCCTCCAAGTAACTACTTCCCCGTCATCACTCCAAGAGGGGCAGGAAATGAGGCCTTTTGGGACACAAAGGGCCTCAAGATATCATGGGCCCCAGAACTGCCAACAGAAAAAGATCTTTACCTTTGAAAGCACAGTTATAAAACACTTTTATGTTGTCACTTGTTTTGTCTAGGTAGCCCCAGTGAAAAAGATAATTAGTTTCTGAGGATGACAGCCTTGGCTTCCTTTCCTCGGAGACAGGGACCCCCAAAGGCTACAGCTTCAGAAGTTTCCAGAGCTGAATGTGCATGACAAAGTTCCAAGCCCTGATTCACCTTTGCCTTCCCCTGCTCCCCTGTGAATCAGAGCTCTACCTTTAAGGACTTCTCATCTTGTGTCTGATGCCAGTTCTCTGAATTCCTGAGAGTTCAGTGGTTGATGAAGCTTCAGGGGGTAGGATCTGGAAGCAGGAGAAAGGGGAGAAGGTTGTTTGCCAGGAACTCCGTACTCCTTAGCTTGTCCTGAAGTCTTCAGTGTTTGTGTGCACGTGTCTGTCTGTGTGTGCGCGTGCATGTGTGTGTGTTGGCTCCCAACTTCCCCAGCCATCTCATGCCAGAACAATCAAGGCTGCAATAGCTTGCCATGACTCTGGACCGGCACTGTCCAATGGAAATAGTGTGGAAGGCATAGCTCCGAGCCACAGAGGGAGCCCTGTCTGTGGTCTTAAATGTTCTAATAGGCACATTAAAAAAGTAAAAAGAAACAGGGGAACTTAATAATGTATTTTAACCCAATATAGCCAAAATATTACTGTATTAGTCTGTGTTGCTTATAACAAAGTACACTGAATTGGGTGATTTATAAAGAAAATGAAATTTTTATTTATTTATTTATTAAAGATGACCAGTAAGGGGATCTTAACCCTTGACTTGGTGTTGTCAGCACCACGCTCACCCAGTGAGCTAACCGGCCATCCCTATATGGGATCCGAACCTGTGACCTTGGTGTTATCAGCACCACACTCTCCCGAGTGAGCCACGGGCCGGCCCAAAGAAAATGAAATTTATTGCTTACAGTTCCTGAGGCTGGGAAGTTCAAAGTCCATCTGGTGGTGGCGACAGTGACCCAGGGGTCTCACATTGCAAGATGGTGGAAGCAGAGAGAGCAGAGAGAGAGAAAGACAGACTCTTCTTTTAAAGCCCTCAGAACCACCCCCCATTTTTAATCCACTCACTACTGCATGGTCCTACAATCCAATCACCACTCCAAGGCTCCACATTTCTTTCTTTCTTTCTTTTTAAATTTTTTTAAAAGATGACCGGTAAGGGGATCTTAACCTTGACTTGGTATCATCAGCACCACACTCTCCTGAGTGATCCATGGGCCGGCCCTCTAGAATCCACATACATACATTTATTTATTTATTATTAATTTAATTAATTTATTTCCTCATTCATTCAATTTATTTATTTATTTATTTAAGATGACCAGTAAGGGGATCTCAACCCTTGCCTTGGTGTTGTCAGCACCATGCTCTCCCAAGTGAGCCAACTGGCCATCCCTATATAGGATCCGCACCCGTGGCCTTGGTGTTATCAGCACCGCACTCTCCCGAGTGAGCCACGGGCCGGCCCTAGGCTCCACATTTAAACTCCCATGACAGGATTTCCCACCCTCTTAACAGTCGCAGTGGGGGCCAAGCTTCCAATACACAAAACCTGGGAGACAATTCAAACTTCAATAGTTTTGGGGGGGACGTGATTCAATCCACCACAATAACCATTTCAATGTGTAATCAACATAAAGAATTATGAATGAGATATTTTTTACATTCACCTTTCCGCACTAAGTCTTTGAAACCGGTGTGTGTTTTTTTAAAAAGATGACCGGTAAGGGGATCTTAAATCCTGACTTGGTGTTATCAGCACCACACGGGCTGGCCCCAAATCGGTGTGTTTTATAGCACATCCCAATTTGGACCAGCCACATGTCAGGGGCTGGATAGCCACAGGCATCAGTAGTGACCAAACTGGACAGTGCAAGTAGAGACAAATGTGAGCCCTCTGCCCAGAGGGTCAAGTACGGTGGGTCGGGGCCTGTCATCGAAAAGGGCAGTGAAGACACCCCCAGAATGTGACTGAGGCTCAGGCTGCAGATTGGGGGTCCCAGGGAGCTTCTCGCCACCCCATTTCCCTTTTCTTTCCCTCCCACTCATGACAGATGGAGTCCCCTCGGCGGAGCGGCCTCCGCCATCCAGGCGCCCCAGCCCGCGCCCCAAGCCCCTAACCCTCTCCGGTTGCTCCCGAATACGCTGGGGGCCGCCCACCTAGGAATTCACCCAGCTGCGCATCCAGCCATGGGGACACCGCCTTCCCCGTCCCTCAACTTCTTGTTCCCGCCTCCTGCCTTGCTGTAACCGTCGCTTCCCTTGGTTTCCACAGCGACGCCATCAAGGGGTGGGGCAAAGGGGCGTGCCGCGCCGAAGCCCCCTTTTGATTGGTGAGTGGCCAAACCCCTTCTTTTCGCCACTGCTGTTCGTGCTCCGGCCCCTTGATGGGCCCCGCAAGCTGATTGGCTAACCTAGAGGTGGTAGCAGCTAGTCCTGGCTCAGACAGGCCCCGTGGGGCGGGGGCGATGGTGGGCGCCCCGTGCGCTGATTGGCCGGCGTGGCGCGCGCGCTAGGGAGAGGCGAGGCGGACGCAGAGCCGTGGTTGGTCTGGCGGGGCGGTCGCGAGCGCGAGGCGACCCGTGGGGTGTCGCGCGCAGTTCAGCAGCAGCAGCAGGAGGATCAGTAGCCGCCGTGTGAGGGAGCCATGAAGCACTATGAGGTAAGAAGCAAGGAAACGGGGACTGGGTGGCCACCGCAGACCCATTTTTTTAAATTCGCGGGACCACGGGACCCCCGCCTCTTTTCTCGTCCCGTTCCCCGAACGAAGGGCCGGTCGGCGCAGGCGCAGTGGGTGCGCGCTGCGCTCCTGGGGCCATTTGTAAATCCCAGTGCGCATGTGTGGGGGAGGTATTTATAAATCTGCAACCCAGGCTGTTTTGGGGATGCTTCTTCTTGGGGTCTCTGCAGGCCCTGAGAAGCTTGCAGGTTCCTTGCAGCTTCCCCAGCGGGCTGGATTGCAGACTTTGTCAGGGGAGGAGCGAGAGACCCTTGCTCCTAATCCGAGGGAGTCTTGCACAAGCCTTGCACCATGCCTCCGCCTCGGGCTTACGAAGGGGCTTTGCAGTCATCCTATCTTGGACGATCTTTGGAGCCCTTCCCTTGCCCGGGACGTCTTCGAGAAGCTTAGGCGGTGAGGAAGGTGCAACTTCACGGTTGGCTCCCCCTGAGCAGCAAAAGCCGACCTCGCTTTCTGATAACGTAAGAGGTCATCTCTGTCAACCCCTGTGTATTACCAAGGAGAAATCTTACAACCACCGCCGTTCTTGAAATCCAAGTCTTCTGACTTCTAACTTGGGTCTCCTTTTCCGTTAAACCGAAGTCTTTGATGCACTTATCGACCTAACTGATGATATAATGCTAATAATTAACATTTAGTTATTGCTGACTTTTAAGTAACTATCATTACATCATAAACTAATTTATTGTTAAAATGCATAATAAGAATAACTTAGCAAGTGCTTGCTTTTGTCCTAGTGAGATTGTTACCTTTTTCTCTTATCCTCACAGCCCTGTGAGGTAGGAGCCTGTTATTATTTCCATTTTTGTAGATGAGTGAAGTCTCAGAGATGTGAAGTGACTTGTTCAGAGGCTCCCAGATGGTAAATGCAGAACACAGAGAGGAACAGAACTTCACAGTCTTAGTTCCTAGCCACTATGCCGTGCTGATCCTCAAATGAAAACTAGGAGGTCGAGAGATTTGTTGTCCCCCATCTCCTCCAAATTTTAAAAATTATAATAAAATATTCAAAATTTACATTCTTAATTATTTTTGAGTGTACAGTTCACTAGTATTAAGTTCACTCACGTTGTTGTGCCAACATCACCACCATCCATCTCCAGAATGCTTTTTGTTTCAAAGCTGAAGCTGTACCTGTTAAGTTTTTTTTTTTCTTTTTTTTTTCCTGGTGGCTAGTTAGTACAGGGATTGAACCCTGTACGTTCGTGTTATCAGCACCACGCTCTAAATGACTGAGCTAACTGGCCAGACTGTGAAACTCTCTACCCCATTAAACACCAACTCCTCATCCCTCCCCACTCCCCACCCCTGGCAATTACCATTCTACTTTCTGTCTCTGTGAACTTGACTGCTCTAGGCACCTCATATAAGTGGAAGGAGAGATTTTTTGTTTTTATTCACAAGTTGAACACCACTACTTCCGTCCCCTTTACTATTTTTTTTTTTTATCAGTTTGCACAGAATCCTTTGAAGCCTTAACCCAGAAATCCTCAGTCATTTTTGATATGGTACCAGCAACAAGGAGGTAGGATTCAGTAATCTCTCATGCCTCATTCAACTTTTTGATTCTAAAATAAAGTTATTCTTAATATGGTCTTTTTCTCTCAAACTCTGTCTAACCCTGGAGAAGCCACGTTCAGTTTGAAAGATGCAGGATGGAAGATCTAAGTGGCATTTTGCAAGAGGCAGTCAGTTTAGTTTTGCTAGTTAGCAGTGGGGAAGGTAGGCTTCTGATGACACTTGGGGTGGGTACTTTTGTTCTGGGAAGCTGGGCACAGCCTGAGGCCCCTGGCTTGGACTGGAGAACCTGCTGTACCTTACTTAAGCCCCTTTTTTCTCCCAGAATGAAGGGGGAGCTTCAAACTCACTGTTTGAAGTGACCTTGGAGAAAAAAATAAATTGTTATTTTGTTGTGTTCTTTGTTATTGTTCTCTATTAACATTTGCCAAGTACCCAATGAAGCAATAGCTACAGAGTTTTGGGGTGGGAAGAGCAGTTGTCTCTCAGCCCAATTTGTGTAGAACGCAGATTAGTTTTACTCCAATAAAAATAGAAGAGATGCTTTCATCAATTTAACAAACAGGTTGAGAAAAGGTTTCAATTATCCACTTCAAGGAATATATTTCTTTTTGGGACTAAGTCTGTCCTCCCATCCTCAAGCAACCTCCAGTCCACTGAGAGGTTAGCCACCCCTCAAAAAACCTTTTTTCTCTTTTTTTTGACAGCTGTTCTGTTCAGGCATTTTTTTTTTTTTTTTTTTTGACAGCTGGCCTGTATCGGGATCTGAACCCTTGACCTTGGTGTTATCAACACCCGCTCTAATCAACTGAGCTAAGCAGCCAGCGCCCAAAAGACCTTTTTGGCTCCTGGAGAGACCTCGGAGGTCATGAAATGCAATTTACAAGGGCAGAATGATGTTCAGAGAGGTCCAGGACTCACTGTCCTGTAAGTTGAGGACTGATGTCATGACCCTTAGGATTCCAGCTGGAGGGGAAATTTGTTACTTTTCGATAACAGTTGCATATCACTGCTAATCTCATCTCGGATCTGAGAAGAAAAAGAATTCCTTCTGTGGACTAATTGAGATGAAGCATCTAGAATGTGTCACCTCCATGAAGCTGGCTCCTTGTAAGGTCAGAGCAGGCCTTGAGGTTGCTTTGGAGTCAGACCAAGGTTGGTAAGAGAAGAACTGCTTATCCTAGGAGGCTTTTTGTTTTTGTTTTTGTTTTTAATTGTTTTTTGCCACTGCAGATAAGACTCAAAGTAATTATTCCAGTAGCAACTGGAAAAACAGCTGCTACATCTTGTAAATGAGCCTGTTAATTCCTGAGAAAATCAATCCCTCTTCAGTCTCCAGGAGCCTAGGTCACTGCCCATTTCCCACAGCTGAGTACCAGGAGGAGAGGAAGCCTTATCCTATTGGGGTCCCCACCACCCTCATTCAGGATCTTCCATCCCCCCAGATGGATAGTTCTTTTGGTGTCTATCAACACAACACCATGTCTCTGTCAAGTTCTTTCTCCAGCTTCCTCCATAGAAATAAGTATGTAAGTTCTGGAAGTAGAGTTCTGGTCAAGAGGCAGTTATTTGGAGACAGAAAACTGGATAGGATGACAAAAATTAAGGAGAAAGTAGATGTGTGTGGAATGGTGTCATAGGCAGGTGGACTTTGGACAGGCCGGGGGCTGAATCCTGGCAATTACTAAATGTGTGACTCAGGGCAGGTTAGTTAACCTCTGAGCCTTTCTGTGGCTGCTTCTTGGAGTGAAACCCTTTTGATTGTAAAAGCAACGGCTAATATTAAAGAACATTATGAAGTTGCTGGAAATATATCATCTAAGGTTATGCCTGACAGGGGAGGTGCTCCATGTAGCTTTATTTCATTCATTTAAACTTGTGCACGGTCCCGTGAGATGAAGAAATTCTGATTTGATTTACCCAGTCCTTTCATAAATCTCCAAACATCACGTGTTTTTCATCGCGTTTTTTTTTTTTTTTTTTCAAGTGGCTGGCTGGTTTGGGGATCCAAGCCATTGACCTTGGTGTTCTTAGCACCACCTCTTCCCAAACATCACGTTGAGTGGAAAAAAGCAAGTAGCAAAAGATTCTATAAATTTAGGGCTGGCCCGTGGCTCACTCGGGAGAGTGTGGTGCTGATAACACCAAGGCCACGGGTTCGGATCCCATATAGGGATGGCCGGTTGCTCACTGGCTGAGCGTGGTGCTGACAACACCAAGTCAAGGGTTAAGATCCCCTTACCGGTCATCTTTTAAAGAAAAAAAAAAAAAAAAAGATTCTATAAATTTAAAAAACAGATCTAATGAGACTTCTATGTGTTGTTTATGGATAAGTACATAATAACAGGTCAGAAACATACACGGAAATTACACAGTAGTTAGAGTAGCTGTCGCTGTGGTGGCAGAGAGGAAGAAAAGGGGAAGGGACGGATTTAGCTATGTCTGTTTTGTTTTTTGCTTTTAAAAATTCTAAGAGTAAAATATAAATATATGTTAAAGGGGGATTGTAGGTGTCTCCTTCTGTTTCTATACTCTTTCTCCTGAATTCTTGTGTTCCTTTTTTTTTTTTTAAAAGATGACCGGTAAGGGGATCTTAACCCTTAACCCTTGACTTGGTGGTGTTAGCACCACGCTCTCCCAAGTGAGCTAACCGGCCATCCCTACATAGGGATCCGAACCTGTGGCCTTGGTGTTATCAGCACCACACTCTCCCAAGTGAGCCACGGGCCGGCCCTCTCCTTTTTTTTTTTATTGTTTATTTTTTTCATTTATGGCAACATGTTTATTGAGTACCAACAGGGGCAAGGGACTGCCACCTTCACAGTTCTTAAGGGCCTTTACCATTCTTGTGTCCTTTTAAAGTAAAGGGTGAAGGATAACTAGGGTTAAAAAAAAAAACTAGGGTTTTGTTCTCTTTGACTTCTGCACATTAAATTTGGTGCCTATTTGTGGGCAGGTATTGTGTTCTGAGTTCAGAACTGCTTGGTCTCTCTGCTCTCATATGCTTCCGCACCCTGTGTCGAACAGGCCTTCAGAAAATGCTTTTGGAGGGCCGGCCCCCGGTTCACTTGGGAGAGCGTGGTGCTGACTACACCAAGTCAAGGGTTAAGATCCCCTTACTGGTCATCTTTTAAAGAAAAAATAAAAAAGAAAATGCTTTTTGGATTGATTTTGCATTTGCAGACAGGATGGGACCGTGGTTCTGATTCCGTCTTCCTGGGCTGCCTTTTAGTTGCTGGCTGATAATAATGGCAGGGACAGTTCACATTTATTGTGTCCTTCCAAGAACCCTGGGAGGGAGGTACTCTTTGTATTCCCGTTTTGTGGATGGGGGACCCAGGTCTCAGAAAGGCGAGGGAACTTGCCCAAGGTCACATTGTGGTGGAGACAGGATCCAGACCCAGGTCTGTCTGCTTTCTTGTTGGTAGAACAGCCACAATAACATGCTGCTGCTGCCGTTACTTATTTATTTACCATGGGTGGCTGGCTGGTAGGGGGATCTGAACCTGTGAACTTGGCATTATAAGGCTGTGCTCTAACCAGCTGAGCTAACCAGCCAGCCCCTCTGGCAGTTACTGAGTCCTATGAGCACCTGATCAGGTGGAAACTAGTATTACTTCTAGTTCACAGGTAAGGAAACTGAAGCCCAGAGAAGTAAATTAAGTTGCTCAAAGTCACGGAGACAGGAAGCAGCCTAATGTCCCAGAGCCAGGAAGCAGTGGAGATGAGCCCTGGCTTGGGTTTGTCTGACCCTGGTTTTGTCCATGCTGGTGACGTCCCTGCTGATGCGGGTGGTTGTGCTGCTCTTTTCTGAGGACAGAGCATCCCTGTAGGGAGGGTGGGATGCTGTAGGTCAGTGTGGACTGCTGGAAGAGGGTCTCCCTCTGCCCCGAAATTCTGGAGGTGACAGCAAGATTGGAACTGGTGAGCTTTAAAGACCTTTCCCTTATTAGCATTTAGGCCAGAATCCTCTGTGTGTGTGTGAGAGAGGGGGTGTGGGGGGTGGATTCAGGCTTTTCAGCAGCCCACAGGTTTCTTGTTCTGAGCAGATGGAAATTTGCTTGGCAGACTCTCCTGGTGGCTGAGTCCCTTCTTTATCCACTCTCTTGCTGTGGACACTTAGAATCTCAAAGCCCTGGGGCTGAGTGAGTTCTAGAACCCTTCTGGTTTAGCTTCTGCACTCTGCAGATAGGGACCTGAGACTCAGAGAGGAGGGGCTTTCCCAGGGCCACTGCCAGTGTCCCTTTGGGTTGGGCGTTGTTTGACACTGAAATTCCTCCCTGGGAAGACAGCAAAGGCTGCTGGTTCAGGTCTTTAAGTGCTAGCTGGTGCAGGGCCCATGGGCAGGTTCTTTAACTGCTTGAGCCAGTTTTCTCATCTATAAAATGACACATGGGTGTGGCAGAGCTGGCTCACAGTGGCTCTGATTCTGTGCCTCTTTCCAACTCTCTGCTCAGGGACATCAGGTTGACAGCTTGAAATCGGCCATGGTGGGGGTATTTACACCGTGGAAAGTGACAAATGCCCCCTTCCTGCCAGCCCGTTGTTGCACATTGACCAGCACCACTGGGGATAACTGTCCCTTTTGTAACACAGGGCTGTCGCTTCAAGAGGTTAGCGCCTTGACGAGCTTTAGTGAACAGATGTGCAGACAGCACCACTCTCACCACCAGGCCCTGCACGGCCGCTAACGTTGAACAAGCACTGCCGCTAACGTTGAACAAGCACTGCAGTCCTGCTCAAGTACTGGACACAGCAGGCGATGAGGAGGCAGGCTGACACGGGAGGAAGGTGGGATGAGCTGAGTGGTGGGTTTTAGCGTGGGCAAGGTGGGGCAGCTATTTCAGGAACCACAGGTGGAAGACTTAGAGGCCCCTGAGCCCAGCAGAGCCTTCTGACTAACTGGCTCCAGAGGAGAGAGAAGGGAGGGGGGTTGACAGTCCTGAGTGGGGGCCGTGCTTGGAAGGAGCTTGCAACCCTGATAGTGTGGTTGGGTTTGGCTGGGAATCCTGCACATCCACTGACAGGCATGGCTGGGTGAGAAAGACCAGAAACCTTGGTCTGGTTGGTCAGGTTTGGGCTAGGTCTTAACACCTTCTTGCTGATATTGACAGTGGCAGCTGAAAGTGTTTTAATATCTGGGGACACTTTCCCCAGCAGACAGTGTAAGAATAATCCTCATTAAAGCTACTGCTAACATAGTGTTGATTCTAAGTGCTTTTTATTTATTAACACTTTTAATCCTCATAGTAAACATATGAAATAGGTACTATTCTTATCCCTACCTGACAGATGGGGAAACCGAGGCACAGAAAATGGAAGTGACATGCCCACAGCAAGTGAGCCGCAGAGCAGGATTTTACTAGATGTAGAATGGCTTCGCTGTGGGTGGGCGTGGGTGGTCATGCACTGAGGGAGGAATGAAGTGCATGAAGGATTTGGCCTTTGGAGGCCGCCCAGTCTGCCCTTGGGACAGTTACCTAACCTGTCTGGGCTTCAGTTTTCTCACCCGGGTGGCCAGCATAAGGACAACTAGGGAGTGTGAAGTGCCTGCCAGCAGTCAAGGCACAAATTAGGCGGATTAGGACAAATTGTTAGGCAGATTAGGACAGATCTGCATCCCCTGGAGCTGCCGAAAATACTTTCTGCATGTGGCCCCTTTTGAAGGCCTCAAAACTTGTCAATGAGCAAGGTCCATTGGGCTCCAAGAAATGGACTCATGCTGAAGAATATGCCTAGAAGACAGAGGAAGAAGCCCAAATGCCACTTTATCAGTTTCAATATAATGTCACACACTGTGGAAATCACATTTTGTTTTTGTATTTTTTGGCGGTCAACTGGTATGGGGATCTGAACCCTTGACCTTGGCATTACAAGGCAATGCTCTAACCCACTGAGCAACTGGCCAGCCCAGGAAGTCACACTGTGGATTGGTCAGCTCTTTCCTTCCTTAGGGGAAGACCCCCGGTGAAGTCAAAGCACACTCAGAACCCACTTTTTAACTTATTGTGACAAAGAATCATCCCAGGAAGCAGGTTTTGGAAGTTGGCCTGGACACCAGGTGACTATCACAGCCATCTCACCAGAGGAAGCTGCTGCTTCTATTCTTGTCCCTGCCCGGCCATCTGTCCCCCTCCCTGCCACAGCCTTGAGGGTCTTTTCCCATGTAAATGGGAGGATCTTGCACTACGGCTCAGAACCCTCCCTCAGAGGCCTCTTGTGTGCCCTTGCCTTCCCCGCTCATCACTACACTTACCTTTCATCTCAAACACCAAGAGCCACATTCCTTTCCTGAGCTCATACTGTTCCATCGGCCTGGAATGCTCTTCCCTCTGTTTTTCACATGTTTGGCCCCTTCTCCTGACTGAGAGCTCAGCGTCAGTGTCACCAGAGAGGCCTTCCTTGACCATCCTATCTAGAGTCTGACTTCCCACTCTGTTCCCCCCAGCACCCCCTGCATTTGCTTGTGGCCCATCTCCCGCTGGGCGCGCGCGCGCGCGCGCGTGTGTGTGTGTGTGTGTGTGTGTGCGCGCGCGCTTGCTTTCCCTTGCTTTCCCTTTCAACTCG
The DNA here is from genome assembly GCF_027409185.1 of Cynocephalus volans. Lineage (NCBI taxonomy): Eukaryota > Metazoa > Chordata > Mammalia > Dermoptera > Cynocephalidae > Cynocephalus > Cynocephalus volans. Next base: position 105,935,462 of record NC_084469.1, read on the forward strand.
GGTTTTAATGAAAAACAGCAGCATTGGGGGCTGTGCAGGTGGAGGGGCACAGACCCACCCCAGCTCCCTAGCTCTTCACCTTGGGAACTCGGCTTGTTGCCCCGCCCTGGGTGCTGTTTTATCACATCCTAGTGTCTCAGGACAGTGCCCCCCAACCCTGTTGTGCACTCAGAGTACAGTTTCAGGAACATTGGGGTTGCGTTTTTGTTTGGGTACTTGATGGCCTTTCTACCTGGTCAGACTGTGATGGCAGTCTGGGACACAGGGACTCTCTGTGTCTGCATCTGCAGCTTCCCCAGAAGCTGGCATGGTGCCTCCTTGTCTAATGAATGAGCTGCTGTGGTCAGGCTTAGGGGGAGCCGGAGGGTGAGTGTGGGGCCTGGTGTGTGAACCTGGGTAAGTCCAGGGTCCAGTTTGTTGGGCCTGGGCTTGACACAGGGAAGCTGGCTTCTTATGGCCATGCCCCAGGTCCACTCCACGCATACCTGGCTGGCCTGTTATCCCCCGCTCCTTGCACTGGGGCCGTGCTGAGATGGGAGATGCTCAGACTGCACTCGGGCCTGCCCTCTGCCACACAGCTGCGGGCAGGTTTTGCTGGTCCAGGTGTTGTTCTCCTGTCGTGGTTCTCCACCTGTTCTCCAGTCCTTCACCCATTCATTAGTTCCAACGTAGCTTTCCCCCTATACTTTATCATATGCCAGGAATATGGGCCAAATGAACCACAGCTTCTGCTCTCGAAATCTTTTTATCCGAGCAGAGGCCTGAAGTAAGAGGTCTTTGGGGAAGGGGAGGGGAACAGTGTTGTTGGCAGAGGGAACTGTGTGGTGTGTGTGGAGGCCTGGAGGCCACGCTTCTCCGGTCCCGTGTTGAGAGATGAGGCCAACCAGGCAGGGTTTGCAGCCACCCAGAAGAACCTGTGGGTTTTATCCCAAGGGCCATGAAAGTCTCTTTTCTGTTGATTTTACCTATGAGTTTAATTATCAGAGGGCAGTTTATTTTTAAGGACTTGGGGGGGGGGGTTGGCGCTCACGTTATAGCGTTTGACTGTAAATGCATAGGGCACTTGCTCCGTATTCTGAGATGTGGGCTGTGGATGGTGTTCGGGGCTTCGTGGGAGGAGAGAGGCTCACCCACCCCAGTCACATGATTAGTTACAGGTGGGTCACGAGGGAGTCATAAAGGCCCTCTTGGTAGCTGAGTGGCTGTGCCAGGCTCTGTGTAAGCACAGCCCACCGGCCACTCACAGACTGCAGGGCTTCATGCCTCCTCCTGGCCCCTTCTGAATTCGTTTTTCCACTTGAAAGTGAACAGGGAACGCTGGCTGGGGCGTGGGAACTGCACTTGTCCTCATTGTGGGTCTGCCAAGTTGGGGGTCGGGGTGGGAAGTTCACCCAGGCCCTGGGCCTTCACAAAGCATAAGGAAGTGGGCCAAAGCTCAAGGGGGTCCTGGAGCAGGAGCCTACAGCCTCCTGGGAGGGCTGTTTCCAGGACACCTCAAGGGTCTAACTTAGAAGGAGATTGTTGGTGGGTGAAAGTGCCAGATCAACATTTCTCAATGGGTAGGGGAGCATCTCTCTTTTTTTGTTGGGGGGAAGTGTGGATAATATCAGAAATCTTGGGGTGATATGTGTAGTCTGAAACAATGTATTGTTTGAATATTACTTTCTCTGGAGAATAGTTTAATAAAATCTCCTAGCTGGGGGTGGGGGATCCACTGTGGAGGACAGGGCTGGGATTGGGCTGGGGAATCCCTGTGCTAAATACTAATGCTGGGATGGTTTTGGGGGAGGCTGGCTCTGTGGTCTCTGCTCAACTGTCACCTCCTCTGAGAGGTCCCCAGGCCACACTCATCACCTTTTCACTTCTCATGTTTTAGTTCTTCTTCACACAGCATGTGGCACCTTCTGATAAAGTGTGTGTTCGTGTGAGCCCCTGGCTGTCCCTGTAACCTGTGGCCGCTGGTAGGGTCTCAGTGGGTACTCGTGGAGCAAGTGATTATGTGCACTGTGCATGTCTATTAGAGGCCACCGTCCTGCAGAGCAAAACACAGGGTAGGCTTAGGCATTCAGCCACGTAATCGATGTGCCCCCCCAAAGAAAGGCACCACACCCTGACGAGGAGGGATCCTCATACACTCACGGGGTTTGTGGCCATTCTTTGGGACTGGCGGATTTGGCTTGGAGCACATGTCCTGAGCATGTAGCATCCTGGACTACATGAGCGTGGGCTCCTGCACTTCTGTGAATCTGGTCACTGCTCCTCTTTTGGTACTTTGGAGTTTGGCCATTCTTTCTTTTCCTTTTTTCCACCGGCAGTTACCTGACCTCTGAGTTTTCATGTAAAGATAAGATGGGGATCCCTTGGGAAGCCGCAAGCCCTGGTAAGGTTTCCTCATAGGCTCCTCCAGGTGCAGCATGAGGAATGAGCCCAGCAGCTGCACCTTGGAACCTGCCCTGTGCTTTGCTCTGCAGGATAGTGGCCTCTAACACACATGCAGTTTCTTTTTTCCCGAAAATTGGTGGCTGGTTTTGAATCAGTGGTGCCTCAGGATCCAGGCACTAGGTTGTGTTCTTTTACCACTTCCCACCTCTACACTCCACCTGGTCTGAGCCTCTGGAGTCTCTGGCCTGGGTTGTTTCTAAGCCTCTCACCACTGTCTGCTGCCTCGTCACCCCGCTACTGCCCTCTGCCCCAGCAGCAATGGGATCTTCTAAAAACCAAACCTGCTTGTGTCACTCCCTTGACTCCCCATCACTGGAGGGTAGAACCCAAGGTGCTTGTCTTGGCCTCCTCTCCAGCCTCCTCCTCAGCTGCTCTCCCTACACCCCACTCTGCTGCAGCCTCTGGGTGTTCCCTGCCAAGCAGGGTGCTGCCTCAGGGCCTTTGCACTTCGCCCAGGGAGCCTCATGCTGGCCCTTCGTTGCTCATGTCACATTTCCCCAGAAAGTCCTCCTCCAATCACTCCTTGTGGCCCTCTGAGTCCTCTGCCCTGCTTTCTTTTCTTCATGGCCAGTACCTGGTACATTTGACCTCGTATAAGGTAATAGACACTTTGTCCCTGTTCCACTTGAGCATGAGCAAACCCAGGAGGTGGGGGCATGGCCTCTCCTAGTTGCGTTCACCCTGGATTGCAGCACCGCCAGTGCTGCCTGGTCTTAATGCCCACCATGCTACTTGGCTCTTGAGGACCTGCATGGGGGCTGAGAAAGTGACCAACACTAGTCGCTGGGGACCAAGTCCTCTTGAACCTCAGATGGTCACAATTTTTTTTTTTTTTTTTTTTGGCAGCTAGCTGTTAGGGGGATACGAACCCATGACCTAAGGCTGTGCTCTAACCAGCTGAGCTAAGCGGCCAGCTCCCAAATCTTTGCTTTCAGAGAAATAGTGGGCAGTGGGGCGAATGGCCTAGTCAGCTGGAATATTGTTACACTTTTGATAATAGGTCACTGTGAGATTTTTCAGGCATGTAACTCTGAAGGAGTTTATTGAATTGGATTTTTTTGCTCTAACAAAACACCCGTTCCCATATGCTTATGTAACATGGCTTCCTAGGGTTTACATTATAAAAGAGAATAAAGAAATGTCAGAATAATGCAATGCTGAATCCTGTCTTATTCTAACCATAAGAAATGTTCACCTTAGAGACATGAGAAAAAAGACATCCCATTGAGAGGGACAGTGACAGCAACCTACTGTGTGTGTGTGTGTGTGTGTGTGTGTGTGTGTGTGTGTGTGTGTGTGTGTGTGTGTGTGTCTCTCTCTCTCTCTCTCTCTCTCTCTCTCTCTCTCTCTCTCTCGCAGGTATAGGGATACAAACCCTTGACCTTGATGTTACACTGCACTCTAGCCTACTGAGCTAACCGGCCAGCCTACCTACTATTTATGGTCAATATTTATTGATGGTTGTAACAGATTTATGCTTTTTTTTTTTTTTTTAAAAAAAAAAAAGATGACTGTTAAGGGGATCTTAACCCTTGGCTTGGTGTTGTCAGCACCACGCCCTACTGAGTGAGCAAACCAGCCATCCCTATATAGGGATCCAAACCCGTGGCGTTGGTGTTATCAGCACCACACTCTCCCAAGTGAGCTATGGGCTGGCCCCAGATTTATGCTATGTTGATGACTTACGATTTATGTTTATGATCTATGTTATGCTGACATTGTAATGATAACTCATCCTGAAGGATTTTTCTTTTTACACTTAGAGCCTTAGGTTGCTGCAGTGTTTTTAAAAAATTAAATTTCAATTTAATCAATATGATAAGATGACCAAGAAAATCTTCAATCATAAATATGTATTAGAGGCCGGCCTGTGGCTCACTTGAGAGAGTGTGGTGCTAACACCAAGGCCTCAGGTTTGGATCCCTATATAGGGATGGCCAGTTAGCTCACTTGGGAGAGCGTGGTGCTGACACCACCAAGTCAAGGGTTAGGATCCCTTACTGGTCATCTTTTGAATTAAAAAAAAAAAAAAAAAAAAAAAAAAAAATATATATATATATATATACACACACATACATATATGTATGTATTAGGATAAGACTGTGGGGGAGGGGAAAAATTCAATTTCAAGGGAAAAGAGGAGCAGATGTTAAAGAGCTCGTTCATACCTTATTTTTTTGTTTTTACTTATTTTTTTTTTTGGTGGCTGGCCAATACAGGGATCTGGACCCTTGACCTTGGTGTTACAATACTGTGCATAGCTTTTTTTTCTAAAGGGATGATGGTAGGTATCAAATTACTAAAGTATTTAGACTCTATAGCTAGATCTAATAGAGTCCTGTAAATGTTTATACGAGGGTACTTAAAAAACACTCATATTATCTTTTAATTCTATTTTTCCATGAACATTTTTTTTTTTTTTTTTTTCTTTTTCGTGACCAGCACTCAGCCAGTGAGTGCACCAGCCATTCCTATATAGGATCCGAACCCGCGGCGGGAGTGTTGCCGCGCTCCCAGCGCCGCGCTCCCAGCACCGCACTCTCCCGAGTGCGCCATGGCTCGGCCCGAACATTTTTTTTTTTTAAAATTTCTTTTTTCCTTTCTTTTTCATGAACTCTTTGAACTACCCTCATAGAAAAATTCTAATGTCTACAGTAGGCCAGAAATTACATCTTTTGCAATTGTTTAAACTTAGGTAAAAAATATGAGGGGTCTTCAGAAAGTTTATGGAAAGATTCATATTATCTTTCAATTGTATTTTTCTTTTTAGGCAGCTGGCCCATACAGGGATCTGAACCCATGACCTTGGTATTATAAGGCTGTGCTGTAACCAACTGAGCTAATTGGCCCCCAATTCTGTTTTTCCACAAACTTTTTGAAGTCCTCTCCTATTAGATGTCAAGTTAAAAATGTTGGGGAATACTTAAAGTTTGCATAATTATTTTAGGAGCAGAAAGTCTGAAGAACACTGAGTTTTCTCACTTGTAAATGTTTCTGTTGGATTCAGGGTGGGAGGGGATGGTGGGTGCGGACAGGGGAGTGGTGTTTCTCAAAAGAGCTGAATCTTTCCAGGTGGATGTTTCTTTTCTTTTCTTTTCTTTCTTTCTTTTTTTTTTTTTTGGCAGCTGTCTGGTATGGGGATCAGAACCCTTGACCTTGGTGTTATCAACACCACGCTCTAACCAACTGATCTGGATCTCTCTGGTAGGTGTTTAATGGGCATTTCAAACTTAGCATGTCAGAAACTGATCTCCAGATTCCCCACCCCCCACCTTCATTTTCTTGCTCTAGTTAATGGCAGTTCCAGCCTTCCCGTCACCTAAGCTGTTTGATTCTGCTCTTTCTCTTATGCTTTATGTCCAGAAGTCAGCAAATCCTGTAGCTCAGCCTTCACCATACATCTGGAATATTACCACCTGTCATCAGCCTCACTGGCATGCCAAGCCTATACCAGGGGCAGGCAGACTTTATCTGTGAAGGGCCAGATAGTAAGGGCAGGCCTTCCTTGTTTTATCATACCTTGCAGATATGCATCTTGGGCTTTGGGGGCCATACAGTCTCTGCAGGAGCTACTCAACTGTGCCCTTGTCAACCAGTGAGCACAGCCTGTACCAGTAAAACTTCGTTTATGGATGCTGAAATTTGAATTTCATATTATAATTTTCACTTGTCATGAAACAGGCTTCTTTTTATTTATTTTTTTCCAACCATGTAAAAATGTGAAAGCAATTCTTAGCCTGTACAAAAACAGGTGGTGGACCAGAGTGGGCCTGTGGGCTGCTGTTTGCTGACTCCCTAGTCTAAGCACACCATCCTCCTGGTGGAATTACTTACATTTCCTCTAACTGGGCTCCTTGCTTCCACCTATTCCCCTGCAGTTCAGAGGGGTCCTTTCAGAACATGGGTCACTCACGTCCCTTCTCTGTCCAGACCCTCCATGGCTCCCACCTCATTCAGGAGAAGACAGAGTCATCATCTGGCCCATGAGACCCTCTGCACAACCTGTCATGTCCCTGTCCTCAGCCTCTCCCACTCCCCCCTTGCTCACTCCCTCCAGCCACGTGGACCTTCATGCTATTGCTTGAGCACAGCAAGCATGCTGCACCTCAGGGCCTTTGCACAGGCCATCCCCCTGCCTGGGATGCTCTCCCAGGATCCCTGAACAGCTTGTCCCTTCACCCTTAAAGAGCTTTGGCTCAAAGTCCTTTAAAGTATACACCCATCCCATTCACCTGCCACTCCCTGTTTTTTTTCCTGCTTTAATTTTTCCATGTCACTTGTCACCTTCTGGTATGTATACCTATATTTGATGGCCTCTTTTCCCCTGCTTAAATGTGAGCTCCACGTGGGCAAGGATTTTTGTATTTTCTTCCACAGCTGAATCCCCAGAGCCTTTAATGGCACCTGGCATGTGTCAGTGAGCGAATGAGCCTCAGTTTCCTCATCTGCAAAAGGGGATTAATAGTAAAGGAGATAATTCATGTGGAGGACGGTCCTCAGTACCTGGCATGTTGGGAGTGGGTGGGAGGTGTTGGCTGCTACTGTGTGTATAAGCTGGCCACGTGGGTCCCAGACCAGGCTGTTTGGCCTGTTGAGCTTATGGGGGTGGACTCACCTGCCTGCTGGACTTGGCCAGGAATGATGGGTGTTCATGAGCTCCTCCTGCTTCTCCAATCAGCCTGTGACTGCAGGGCTCAGAGTCTCTGGCCCAACAGCGCCTTCCTGCCCAGAGACGGAGAGAGACTCAGGTGTGGTCACCAACTGCGAGCTGGCCAGTGGCTGCAGGAGTGCAGATCTAGGCCACCCCCTAGGGGTCTGAGGCCTGGGGAGTTGAAAGTGAGTATCAGGGACAGCCCCAGAGGAAGGAAGAGCAGTCCCCAGACTGGAGCATCCCAAGGGCTGGGATTCAGTTCTAAGGAACAAAACCAGATGGGCTCCTGCCCCATGGCGCCCATAGCCAGTGTATTCTTGGGCTGGTTACTTATGCTTTCTGAGCCTCGGCCTCCTTGTCTGTAAAAAGGGGTAGCAGTGCCATTCCAACAGGGAGAGACAGTGGCTGAGTCCTCCTGCACTGCCTGGCAGTGCCAGTCAGGGGAAGGAGGTAAGAAGGAGGGGAGTGACCGCGGGTTGTTGGCTGAGGCTCCACTGGGAGGGCCCAGTTAGTCGTGGTAATGGTTTTGGGCTTCATCCAAAGAACAGGGGCCTGTTGGAGGAAGGCAGCCCAGGACAAGTGTGGCTGTCTCCATTCGGGAAGCTGGGCCCTGCTGTCGGAGTTCCCGATTTTCCTTTTCTAGGTCAGAGACTTTCAGATCAGTCTGATAAACTGGCAGGGTAAGAACCATTGCTACAGAAGTCACACGAATAATTTCTAATTCCCAGGCAGCCCTGTGGGTCAGGTCCTCTTACAAACATTCCCATTTATCAGACAGACAAGCTGAGGCTCAGACACTGCTCTCCGTGGCACTGCCTCTCCATCAGCATTGGGGACACCTCTCTCCCACGGCACTACTTTTCCAAGACCATTGGTGGCCTTAGTCTGCAGAAGGATATGTGCAGGAAGCATTGTGACAACCTCTGACTCTGCATGGGTCCCTCCGTGTGGTGTCAGGAGGTGACAGACCTTTCACCCTTGGAGAGGTTGGCAGGCTCCCCGGGCTCCCCAGCAGCATGCTTACTCCCCATGGAGGTGGTGTGTCCATACACATTTGGAAATGGAATCTGTACTCTCCAAGAATAGGTGTGCTGCAGTTGGAGCGTGAGCAGGGGCAGGTGCCTTCTGAGTCATTGGATGCAGGGCGTTTTTTCTGTTTTGTTTTTTCCCTTTTTCTGTTAGCATTTAGCCCTGCTATTCAGAGTGGAGGCAGTGTTGCAATGTGGTGGCAAGGGGTGACACTGCTTTGATACTTGGGCTTGGGCAAGGGCCATCTCCTTTCCAAGCCCCAGTTTTCTGAGCCACCTAACAGGCATCACAGTTCTTAGCTTGCAAGGCCTGGTGAGGCTTCGGTGAGTTAATGCAGGTAAGGGTCTCAGCACAGTCCTAGGTGGGAGGTGACCATCTGAGAGCCACGTTTGGCAGCAGTCAGGAAATGTGCCGGAGCATCGCTGCTCTGGGTGGGCTGGCGCCCTCTGTAGGCCCTGAAGGTGCAGCCTGTAGATGCCCAGATTGGTGTTTGGGTTGTGGGCACCAGCGAGCAGCTAGTTGGTCTAGAGAACGTGGGGGGCAGGCCCAGGGCCGAGACCCAGGTGCTCCGAGTCCTCGCTGTTTGTCCAGTGTTCCTTCATCTTCTGACTTCTGTGGTTGCACTGACCAACCCAGGAGCACGACGAACGTCCTCCAAGACTAGATTGCTACCTGGTCGCAGGGGCCTCTGCAAGGCGGGAATGGCAACCCCAGCTCCTCCTGGCCTTGGGCTACCACTGCCTCTGCACCTGGCCCTGGATCTGAGAGCCTAGGGACATTGATGTTCAGACCCTCCCACCTCTCATTTTGCCAGCAGGGCCAGGAGACAGGAGCAGCATGGTCGAGGGCCTAGGAGTGGGTGGTCAGCGTCTCAGCCCCTTCTACCCCGAGTGGCATTTGGTTCCCTCTGCAGTACCTCAAGAGGCTGGTGCAACTGCCCCCTAGGCACTGTGGAGAAATGAAGTCATGAGTTGAGGCCACTGGGGAAGGAGGTATTTCTGGCTGAGCCGGTGTGGCCTGTGCTGGTTTCCTGCAGCTGGGCGCAAGATCTCAGCTATCCTGGCATTAGCAGTGCAAGAAGATATTTCTGGAAGGTGGAAGGGAAAGGACGCTGAGAGTGCTGAGCCACAGAGCCGCTGAGCTGGACTCCAGGTGAACGTGCTCGTCTCCATTTGTAACACGGGTGAGCTGGCTGGAGTCATGCTGCTCAGGGCAGGCACAGTCAGGCCAGGCCTCCATCCTCGGCTGGGCAGCACCTCCACGGAGGGGTGAGACTGTGGGTGCCGTAGCCGTGGTGCCTGGCATGGGGGCCATGAGTGCCCGAGCTGGTCGGCGGAAAGACTCATTGGGCCCATTCCTCTTTGTTTGGGGTCCCTGGTTGTACGGAGCAGGGTGTGCACCCCCTAGCCAGGCCTCCCATGCCCAGCCTTGAGGAAGATGCTTCCCTCTGGGGAGCACACTGCCCCAGACCCTGCACAGTCGTGGCTGGGTTGTGCCAGGCAGCCCAGCACAAGGCAGGCCTGTTGAAGGGCCCTTTCCTTGCAGTCAGCTCCCTGTGGGGCCCAAGAGAGCCTGCTCAGCTCTGTGTGGGGCCCCAAGGCCCATGTGTGGTGGGTGCAGCCTGGCCTTGAACGTGCATGCCTGGGCATCCAGGCTCAGGTGTTTACTGCCAGGTGACCTGAGTGCGCTTCTCACCTCCTGGAACTTGGCTTTCTCATTTGTGAAACAGAGCTAATGGTTCCTGCTCCCTTGGGCCACTGTGGGCATGAAAGGAGAGGCTTCTGGGAAGCTGCTGCAGTTCCAGCCTTGGGCAGGGGGTGTGGAACAACTGTTGACTACTGTTCTCACTCATAACCATTGGGCAGGTCATGTCTTAGGACACACAGAAGTCCCAGGTGCATAAGCTGGAGGTGATGAGGCCGAATCAGAATCCAAGCTCACCCTCAGGCCCGTGCCGGTCAGAGGGAGGCACCTGGCCGGGTCTCGTGATGCTGACTCAGCAGCCAGCGAGGCCACCGAGTCTTGTAGACGGTAGGAGCCTGGGAAGCATCAGGCCCAGCTGTGTTTGTAAAAGAGGGGAAGTGGAACCTCCAGAGGTCTGGGCACTCCAGGCTGCTGAGCAGGGGCTGCAGACTCAGCTTCTCCAGGCTGGGCCTGGGTGGTGCCTGCTTCCCTCTCCTGGGCTCAGGGGGGAAACCTCAGACTCCTTGCACCTCTCATCCCCACATCAAACCATCGTCAGGTCTTGAATAGTTTCCAGAATTCAACCACTGTTCACCCCCTTCAGGGCTCCCCACCTGTTCCCTCACCCTAGTCTCCTAGCTCCTGCTCTCGCCCCCCACCCACAGTCTGTTCCCCCCCACAGCAGCCAGCCAGTGTCTGTGAACACCTGAGTCAGGTCACATCCTGCCACAGCTCCCACCTCACTGAGAGTAAAAGCCAAAGTCCTCCCCATGGCCCACAAGGCCCTGTACGCCCGTCCTCCCACTCTTCCTGGCTCACTCTGCTTTCTCCTTCCTGCCCCTCAAACAAGCCAGACAGGTCCAGCCCCAGGACCTCTGCACTCCTGTTCCCTCTGCCTGTACTGTTCTTCCTGATACGCGTGTGGCTGGTTCCCTTGCTCCTGTGGCCTTTGCTAGGATGCCCTTCTCAGGGAGACCTCCCGACCTCTCTAAAATTGTCATCCTCCTCACTCCTGACCCCACCCCCTTATTCTCTGCTTTTCTCCACAAATCTTGGTGACAAAACATGGCACTACTGTCTGCCCCCACCTCCCCTTCTCCCTGCTCCACCAGCTAGAACTAGAACGCGGGTCCCATGATGCCAGGGGCGTGGTTTTGTTCCCCTCTAGGTGTCCTGGGACCTGGACACTGCCCGAGATGAGGGAGGAAGGGAGACAAGATGAATGAATGAGTGAGTGAATGAATGGGTGAACGCAGGGCAGTGTCTCCCCACGGTCTCTTGGCTGGTGTGGTGGACCCAGGGTTAGGACTCACTCTCTCGATCCCATCCTGCACCAGCGCTGTTGCCCCAACATGCTTTGGGAGGCTGGCTGGTTGGCTCAGATGGAGCGCAGCCTTGTAACACCAAGGTCGAGGGTTTGGATCCCCCTACTGGCCAGCCGCCAACAAAACAAAACAAAACAACGTGCTTTGGCACTGTTCCTGGACCAGCTGCTGTGTGTGTCCTTCCAGCTGGTGGGAGCAGCGGCTGCAGCCACAAGGGGACAGTGGAGAGCGTCTCAGCTTCCTCTGCCTGCTGCTTGTCATCGCGGCGGTGACCCAGAGCAGTGCCCGTTTCCGAAGCCTTGTCTCTCTCACTATGGTCTCGCTATTGTTAGGGTTCAGGCTCACTGTCACCAGCTGGGTAGGGCGTCATCAAACCAACTGTCTGACCTTGGTGCCCCTTCACGGCCATCATCAGGATTCTGAGAGTAGGGGCCTGAGGGCTTAGCCGGGGTGTCTGCTCCTGCTCTTCTATTAGTATTGGTCTAATACTAGTCTTAATAAGATTTATTCTCGGCTGGGGATGGTTATGTACTTTGAAAATTTTGGTTATCATCATCTCAGTAATTCCTACAGTAATCCTGTGAGATGGCAGGTGAGAACAGCCCACTTTGCAGATGAAGAAATGGAGGCTCAGAGAGGTTGCTTAACTTGTCCAGGGCTACACAGCCAGGAAATAGGTGAGTCTTTTTGTCTTCAGAGCCTAGGGAAGGGAAGCACAGCTGAGGGGGCAAGCCCATTGCTGGCCCTTGGGTCCTTACTCTCCTCATTAGGGGCCACTGGGCCTGGGTGCTGCCTCTGAGGGCCCAGGCTGTGTAGAGCCCGTCGGCATGTTGGGTTACCCGGGAAGGACAGCCCAGCTTCCCCAGGAGCCAGAGCCCTCATGCCCTGGTCAGCTTGGTGAGAGACGAGAGGTGCCCCAGTGCCGGAGAGGAGGGTCTGGTAGCCAGCGTGCTGGGCCCCACAGGGTCACTGGAGCTGGGTGGGCCTAAGTGGGGCCCTCACAGAAGCTTCCCTGGAGTGAGGCCTCCTGCAGGCAGTTCTGTACCCGGGTGCCCGCCTTTGCTCTGGGCTTTAGTGTGGTGGGCAGGGCCCTCCAGAGTGTAGTGAAGGAAGATTGAGGTATTGGCTCAGAGAAGCTGAGGGTGGACTTGGAGGGGGGGCTCCGGGCCTGGCCTATGTGACCTTCTCCCCAGGTGTTGGCTGAGCAGAGCTCCAGGCCGGGCTGTGTTCTGGGTGCCGGGAAATGTCTGGCAGAGGACAGTTCCCGCTCTCAGCCAGCTGACGCTCCAGTGGGAGGGGGACGGTGGATGTCTGGGGGTCACTATTTTAAACGGATGGTCAGGAAGGGCTTCGCTGAGAAGCCCTCTGAAGTCCTGAGGAGGGGCGGGTGGAGCTCTGTGGGAGTCTGAGAGAGAACGTTCCAGGCTGAGGAAACAGCCGACCGAGCAAAGGCCCCGAGCCTCTCGTAAAGCTTCACAGCCACTCTGCTTTCCTCTTGTGCCTGGCAGGGACAGCCCAGGCAGCTCTGGGCACTGGTGCTAGCTCGGAACAAGTGCTCAGAGCACGGGAGCCCCTTTCTGCTCCTCCTGCCTGGATCAGTATCTTCATTATTACAGAGACAGTGAAGACCATGAGGGCTGCTGCTTGGTGGTAGCTCTGGGCACCCCTCTTGCAGGGTGGGCTTCAGGCCCCGCCCCTTGTCCTGGCCCTTGGCCATGCCTGACCTCATGCTGCCACGAGTTGCTGTTGGCTGGGCCCTGGAATTTCGGGCTTCTGGGTGAGAATTCCTCTCAGGCTAGTGGAACTGTCATCGCAGAGTCACCCGCGTCTGCCCCTCGTCCTTGTCCTCCCCGTTCATTGTGCCTGAGGCGTGGGGCCATACCCTCTGCCTGCAGTCAGCGCTGGCACCTCACTCCCTTGGGCCGGTGACTCCCTCACAGGCCTCCCTTCATCCATCTGTGGACCCTAGGGATGGCGCCTGAGCCTGCCGCCTCCCCTTCTGTGCTCGGAACCCCCTGCCTGGGGCTCTGCTCAGTTGCCACCTGGGCCCTCTGACCTCACTCTTGGGTGTCCTCTGGGCCCCACCCAGGCTGGCCTCAGGCCTGGGTAGGCATGTGTGTGGAAGGACAGAGTGGGGGTGGGGGTGGCAGTGGGGTGGGGAGGGGTGCAGTGGGAGTGGGAAGCTCAGGGACCGAGGAATGGGAAGTGTGAGACAAGGTCCCCCACGTTAGGCCCTCAGTCTCGGGATGGCTGGGGGTGATGAGCCTCTTCTGCTCCCTGCCCTGGGACCTTTTTTCTCTTGATGGGTAATTGGGGCCTGTTTGTCCTCCCATCCCCACACTTAATTTAAAAAATGTGTTGAGGTGAAAGTCACATAACAAAATTATCCACTCAGGAGTGAACAGTTCAGTGGCATTTAGTACACTCACAGCATCGTGCAGCCTAGTTCCACAGTTGTCTTCACCCCAAAAGGAGATCAGGTACCTAGTGCCCATTGCTCCCCATGCCCCCCCTGCTCCCTCCCTGGACACCACCAGTCTTTTGTCTGCTCTGGACACTGCATATAAGTATATGACACTTTGTGTCTGGCTTCTTTCACCCAGCATTTTTTCCCTCCACCCAGCATAACTTATTTTGCTTTCTACTTTGGAATACTCACAAAGGCACAGGGAGTTGGAAAAATAATAGTACAGAGAGGTCCTGTGCAGCCCTGGGAACTTCCAGTCCGCGTTCTGGGAGAATATGGCTGCTGGGTCTGGGAATTTGGGGCAAGGAAATGGGAAAGGAGCAGCCGAGGGCCGATCCCGTGATCCTGTTGTGGTGCCCTGACCCGGGGCACCTCCCACCTGTGGGCGCCTGGGTGCTGCCCTGCAGCCGGGGCTTACCTCGCGGTGCTGGCAGCCTCTCTTCTCTGGCCTTGGCCTTCTGGGCGCTGCAGTCACTGCGACCCCTCTCCCGGCTGTCCCCTCTTGTCGCCCAGCGCCCTTCCCCAGCAGCCAGGCGGGGTCCCAACGGTTCGTACTCTCCCTCCTGGGCCCTGGTCCGGTGCCCGGGTTCAGGGGAGAGGGGTAGGATTTCACTCCTCCCCCAGCAGCTGGCCAGGCAGCGAGTGCAGCTGGTTGTATTTTAGGCTGCTGAGTGGTCGAGCAGGAACTCGGAGGCCTCCTCTCCCAGTGGCCGCTGTGCTGCCGTCTTGTGGGCCACACAGGCTGGAAGGCATGTTGCACTGCCTACCCGAGCCCGGGAACTATTAATATACCTGCGCCACAAGGCAGGCCCTGTGCCCACCCTGGGCCCTGCTGTTCTAACCCTTTCTATTGCATTCCGTGTGTCCCCTGTCCCTCTCCCACATGTCCCCTTGGTGGGGCCCCACACTCCAGGCCATACAACCAGGCTCTCTTTTTCTGGCTCATCCACAGCCTCTGTCTGGCTTTGCTCTCTCTGTGGCTCAGAGGGGTTCAGTAACCTGCCCCCCAGGGCAACATGGCCAGGCAGAATCCACAGCTGCAAGCAGGCAGAACTTCTTGGCTGCTGGGACCTCGTCTGTCCTCATCCATGCTGTGGGGCGCACAGATCACGGATGGTTAGGAAGGCCCACATGCTTCAGTGACCTGACCCTAGGCCTGTGCCCTTGACCTTGTTGTGGTGTTACCTCCTTGTGTGAGGCTGCCTCCAGGGGCCACCATTTGCCAGGCATCAGGCCGGCGCTGCTCATGCCTTGTCTCACGTGACCCTCAGAGCCCAGGCAGGTAGACACCTTCTTACCTGCCCCATGCTAAGCCAGAGAGAAGTAATGTCCCCGGGGTCACCCAGCGACTGCAGGGCAGAGCTGGCTGTCATCCTGAGTGCTGCCCACCATGCACCCTGCCTCTCCCACTGTCATTGAGGGTGTGCGTGAGGGGAGCCCAGCGTCTCTCGTTTAACTGTGAAGCCCCCTCCTTTGGGGTGGGCTCTGGCAGCAGTGGACCTGTCTCCCAGGGTATAGGTGGGTGGTCGAGCCCACAGATGGTCCCTGGCTGGGGCCTGGCCTGGGTTTGGCAGAGAGCTTAGGTCTCTGAGCAGTGTTTCCTGCTACTTTTCCTCAGGTGCCTCTCTCTGAGGGCCTATAAAGGGTTTTGTGGGTGGGAAGGGTACGCAGTCACTGCTGGCCAGTGGCCAACTTGGGATCAGATCCAGCCCCTCCTGCCATGACTCCTGTCTAAAAGGATCCATGTTGAGCCCTGCATGGGGCACTCAGGTTTTTTGTGGTCAGCCGTCAGCCTTTCCTGACCTGCTTGGGTGAGTGGGTCAGATCCCCCCGGGGTTCTTTCCCTGCCAGCATTGTCCCCTGCACCACCATTGTTGGGCCACTCACCTGGGAGCTCAGGCTCCTCTCTCGGGAGGACCCAGGAAATGTAGGCAGGCCCAGGCTGTGGGCTCTGGGCTTTGTGGGGCTCAAGGCTGGGTGAGGCTGATGTTGGGCTGACTGTTCTGGAGGTGGCCCTGAACAAGGCCTAGGCACACCTGGTAAGAAATGGGTGGAGAGGGAGGTTGGGGAGGTGGAGAGCCGAGGCCTCATAAACCCAGGCTGGGGGCATTTGCCTGAAACTTCCCCTGTCCCTGATCCTTACCACACTTAGAGGCTTTCTGCACCAATAATTCCGGAATCTGTCACCTCCCTGGGAACACAAATGCACAAGGAAAATAATCCGGAGTGTCTTTTGCAGCTCAGAAGGGGAAATGGATGATCTATCTGGCAGATTCTCAAGACAGCTGGGATTTCTCCAAGCCCAGTGAACTCCCTAGGCCCAAGCTGGGTGCTGGGGCCTGAGCTGCCCACTGGCTTCTCACCCTTCTCCGGCCACTGGCCTGAGGCCCCTGACCTGCTTTGGGCAGGGGAGGCTGGGAGGCGCTGGCATGCCTGCCTCTGGGAATCTCCCTATCCCTGGTGCTGTTGGGGTGGGGGGCATGTTCACTCAAAAGCCTCTTTCAGAGCAAATGGTTTCCTGGGGGATTGCTCCCAGTGTCCCCCAGAAGAGGTCTGCTGCGTGGCTTCTTGGGGGGCTCAGTCTGGGATGGTTTTATATTTAGCTAGGCCGTGGCTCCGGTGCCACTCGGGTTACATCTGGCACAGAAGTTGGCAACGCCAAGGGAAGGTGCAGGCTCCTTTCCAGCACCGCGGCAGAATTTGATCGCGCCTGCCTGGCCCAGAGCTGCTTGGCGTGGGGAGGTTGGTGGTGGGGGCTGACGGCCGGCAGCTGAGGCTGCTGGCCACCGTGGGCAGAGCAGAGCAGCAGGGCTTGCGGCGGGTGGCATGGACATGAGCTTGAACATGGTGGCCCGGGAGGCCAACCTTGGCCTCAGCCCTGGCCTCAACAGCCTCCCTGGGCCCTTGCCCCCTAAGGCAGCCAAGAAACCTAAAAAGGCCGTTCTCTTCTTCGAGGTGGAGATTCTGGATGCAAAGACGAGGGAGAAGCTGTGTTTTCTGGACAAGGTAGGACTGTGACGCCTGCTGCACTGGGCCAAGGGCACTGGGCCCAGGACCCTGTTCCTTCCAGCCTGGGAGCTGTCCAGCTGGGCCCTTTGTGCCCCACCGACTGTGCCCTGATGCCCCACCTCCCAGCCCTTTGGAAGGTGCATGAGGGGTACTGTGCCCACTTGGGGTAGAGTGGGCAGCAATGGCCCCTGGGTGTGGCTGGGAGCTCCGAGCTGGGGGAGGAGACAAGGCAGCCTCAGTGAACCCTGTAGGGCTTCCGGGCCTGAGAAGGAGGTGAGGGACTGGGACCTGCCTGTGCCAAGGCTAAGTCTGGGGGAAGGGGCTTGGACGATCCCCAGGGAGGTCTGGACTGGACCGAGGGCTTTTACTCTGCAGGAGTCATAGGTGGGAGGTGGAGAGGACAGGCAGAGAAACAGGTCCAGCTTTGCATGCTTAACCCGTTTCCCAGCCGGGTGCAGGGGCATCCTGGCTGCCTGGTGAAACTGGAGCCCCCAGGCCCACGGCTGTCCCCACACTGGCAGGGCCCTTACTACTGCTGCCCTGGCCATGCAGGTGGGGGCCTGGATCCTAACCCTTCTCTCTTCCCCTAGCAGCGGCCCAGGCCCCCAGTCCATCCCCCGCCTCCCAATTTTGGGTCAGGGGTCCCTCAGGGCTGACGTTCCTATGGCCTGTGCTTCCCTCAGGTGGAGCCCCATGCCACCATTGCTGAGATCAAGAACCTCTTCACCAAGACCCGTGAGTCCAAGGCCCAGCCACACTGCTCCTTGCTACTCCTCTGGGCAGAGGCCTCTGGGTGGGACCCTGTCCTACACGCTTCTCCAAGGGCCTGCAGAGATGCCCATGTGGCTCAGGCTTCTATGGGCTTGACTGGGGCAGATGCCCCTGCATGACCATCAGCAGGAATGCCCTTGCTGGGCTTTCGGAAGGCCAAGATCGTGCTTCTGCCCACAGTCTTCCGGCCTGTGTCCTGGAACCATGTGGGTTTCAGAGGCCTTGCCCGGGGTGGGAGGAGCTGTGGGGTCCCTGAGCCCTGGGTACCCTGATAAGCTGGCACAGTGGGTGGGCAGCAGGCAGCTGGGCCCTGCCAGACTGTGGGCTGTGACCCCGTTCTTTCTGCAGATCCGCAGTGGTACCCTGCCCGCCAGTCCCTCCGTCTGGACCCCAGTGAGTACAGCTCGGCCCACTCCCTGGGCTCCTGGGTGGCGGTGGGAGAAGGCCCGAACAGCCAGCCCCTGAGCCCTGGCCTGCCTCCCTGCAGAGGGCAAGTCTCTGAAGGATGAGGATGTTCTGCAGAAGCTGCCTGTGGGCACCACGGCTACACTCTACTTCCGGGACTTGGGGGCCCAGATCAGCTGGGTGACGGTGAGTCCTGACCACACCCACGACCTCCTCTCCCATCCGCCTTGCTGGGGTGACTTACCTCGCTGTGTACCCCCAGGTTTTCCTGACGGAGTACGCGGGGCCCCTTTTCATCTACCTGCTCTTCTACTTC
This sequence comes from Cynocephalus volans, assembly GCF_027409185.1. Lineage (NCBI taxonomy): Eukaryota > Metazoa > Chordata > Mammalia > Dermoptera > Cynocephalidae > Cynocephalus > Cynocephalus volans. The sequence goes on from NC_084469.1 coordinate 105,953,560, forward strand.
CGGGTGCCCTTCATCTACGGCCATAAATATGACTTCACATCCAGCCGGCACACTGTGGTGCAGTGAGTGGGGGCGGGGCAGGGGCTGGGCAAGGGACGGGGGCGGAGGCCTGGGGGACCCGCCCAGCTGAGCCGGCCCCTCCTCCCCCCCAGCCTCGCCTGCATCTGCCACTCATTCCACTATGTCAAGCGCCTGCTGGAGACACTCTTCGTGCACCGCTTCTCCCATGGCACCATGCCTTTGCGCAACATCTTCAAGGTGAGGCCCCGTCCCCCGCCCCGCCCCCCCCCCCCCCCCCCCCCCCCCCCCGGCGCTGGCCCACCTGCCACCCATCCCGCTCCCTTGCAGAACTGTACCTACTACTGGGGCTTTGCTGCATGGATGGCCTACTACATCAACCACCCTCTCTACACGCCCCCCAGTAAGTGCCCTCAGACCATGCTCCCCCTGCGAGTCCCCACCCCTGCCGGGCTCTCCCCTCATGGCTTCTCCCTGCTTCCTCTTCAGCCTACGGAGCCCAGCAGGTTAAACTGGCCCTCGCCATCTTTGTGGTAAGGAGGCTGGGGAGGTGATGGTGTCGGGGGAGCCCAGGGGGCTCTGGGCTGACCCTGCTCCTCTGACAGATCTGCCAGCTCGGCAACTTCTCCATTCACATGGCCCTGCGGGACCTGCGACCCGCAGGTGAGTGGCCTGCTGGGGGCTGGGGAGCCATGGGCTGGGCAGCTGGGTGAAGGCGTCTAACTCTTCCCTCCTGCCATGCCCGCCAGGGTCCAAGACCAGGAAGATCCCGTATCCCACCAAGAACCCCTTCACGTGGCTGTTCCTGCTGGTGTCCTGCCCCAACTACACTTATGAGGTGAGGGGAGATCAGGGCAGCCCTAGGACTTGGGGTCCCATGTGGAGGGGGCACCTGGCTCAGCAGCTGTTTTTGCAGTTTGAACTTGGAGCATTTGGAGATGGAAACTGTGGCTCTCTGGGGTTGGGAGGCATCGGTGGTTGAGGGGCAGCTCTGTCATATAGTATCCCCCTCCATTTAGGGTACCTGTAGCGTTGGGTTTTGGTTCCCACTCCTTCACTCAGAAAGTAGGGGTTGGGGGAGGTGGCTCGCTGAATCCTGGGCAGCCACATGCACAGGGGTGGGCGAGGCCTGGACAAACAGCTGGAGCTGCCTAGCCCTGCCCATTCTTTTTGTTGCCTGTTCTGCCCACAGGTGGGGTCTTGGATTGGCTTTGCCATCATGACACAGTGTCTCCCAGGTGAGCCTACTGCCCCTCCCTCAGTGGGGCCCTGTCCATCCAGGCTGTGCAGCCCATTCCTGACCCCCCCTGCTCTGCCCCACAGTGGCCCTCTTCTCCCTGGTGGGCTTCACCCAGATGACCATCTGGGCCAAGGGCAAGCACCGCAGCTACCTGAAGGAGTTCCGTGACTACCCGCCCCTGCGCATGCCCATCATCCCGTTCCTGCTCTGAGCTGCTCACTCCACCTGGGCTCAGCCAAGCCAGCCTCTCATCCTCCCACCCCAGTGTCGTCCTGGGGAGGAGTGGCGGCCAGAGCTCTCCAGCACCTGGAATAAAACCTGCCTGTCCCAGTTGGACTCAGGCTCCGTGTGTTTCTTTTGTGGACTTGGGGGACCACTACTCTGCCCTTGGCACCTTCCACACCCTCCCAGCAGTGCAGTAAGAGGTAAGGCTTGGGCTAAGGAGCCTGGAGGTATTTATTTCTTTAACTGGTCCACAGTGTGGTGAGTGGACCATTTACAGGACTGCCTCGGGACTCAACTGTGTGGACTCCTGGCCTCTGGCCACCTCTGCTTCCCTCTGCTCCCTCCGCTTCTTCCGCTGGAGCAGCCGCCGCTCCCTTTCATACTCCTTCATGCGCATCACATAGCTGGGGGCAGAGAACAAGGAGGGTTGTCAGGCTCCCTGGCCAGGACATGGCCCTCCTATAGCCCTGGGAAGTGGATAGCACTGGAGCAGATGTCCCAGAGCACTCTGGGGGAGGCCTCCAAGTAGGAAAGACCTGTGTCCCTGTGGTTTCTGTCTGGGGCACCCGCAAGCAGGTGCTGGCTGGTTTGGTCTGACTCAACCCTTTGCCTCCTTGGTGGACACCAGTGAGCCCCGGGCTGGCGTTGAAGGTTCCTCTCTGGGGTGGGGCCTCCCACTGGGAGGCTGGCTTGACCTCTTACCTGGGTGGCTTCAGCCACCTGTCCCACCCAGACTCCCCCATTCCCACCCAACAGACCCTTTAAGATTCCTCTTTTGGTCTAAGGTGAAGCCAGGCTAGAAACCCCAGTTCATTGTCCTTGGCCTCTGGGCCAGAGGCTTGGGGTGGGTCTGGGGCTCACTCGAGGTGCTCGCAGTAGTCCCAGTCGTGCTGCTCATGCTTGCAGCCCAGGAAGTTGGGGAAGCTGTCACGCTTGCACTTGAGCAGCCGGATGAGGTAGTGGGCGCAGTAGTCCCGCTGCTGGAGCATCAGCTGCGCGTCGTCCATCTGCTGCTGCGTGGCCACCATCTCTGCAGGGGGCAGGCAGGGCTCAGCCAGGGTGGGCTGGCTGGGGCCTAACTGCCAGAGGGTAGTCCCCCTTCCCCAGTTCCAGGGATCCCCAGTGGGCTGACACGTGGCACCTGGGAACCACATCTCAGGTGTCCTCCCGTTGACAACTTGGCACCAAACGGCAGTGGATTGTGGCTATCCTCTAGGGGCCCTTTTTCTAATTTGCACATAGGCAGGCCCAGGCAAGAGAAGAGTGGCTCCCCATCACCCCTGGGGCACCTCCACAGACTTGCTCCCCTCCCTCCACGGTGACTCTCCACACAGCCCCTCTCCGCAGAGCCCACACTCAGAAGCTACCCTCTGCCAGCACCTCCCTCACCCCTCCCTAGTGTGGGGGTGGGCTGCCAGGCCTGAGTCCTAGCTCTGCACTGGCGGGTGGTATGGCCTCTCAGCCTGGGCTTCCTTCCCTACAGAATGGACTAACAGTTCCCAGCTTGGAAGTCACCTGAGCACTAACGGCTCATAGCACAGGTAAAGCGCTTAGGCACATGCCTCAGAAGATAGCTGGACTAGCCCTTGGTCCCAGTACCCCACCCACCTAGCAAAACCCGACCCAGGACAAATGAACCTGCAGGAGGCCGAACACACCCCGGCTTGTGTCCACTGCAGGCGGCGATCCTGCGCTCCTTCCCTGGCTGCAGCTCAGCACCCATCCCCACCCAGCTCACTCTCCTCTGAGCCTGGCAGGACCCAGCCTTCCTGCATCCTCAGGGACCTGCCTCTCCCCGACTCCTGCCATCTTCCCTGGTCCTAGCTCCTTCCTTCCCATCCCCATCAAAACGTGCTCATGTCTCACCTGCAATCATCCTCGGGCTGGCTTCTCTCCCCTCTGCTTCCCGCTGCGATTATCGTGTCCCACTCGGGCCCAGGTCCTCATCTCCTGCTCCTGCATCCCCTTCTCTTCCAGCTTCTACCCCACCCACCACTGCCCAGACACGGCTCTCATGGGACCACCCAACATGTGGGACACCAGGCTTCCTCAGCCCCTCGCCTGCTTCCTTCCTTTTCTTCCTGCGGCTCCTCCTGCACACCTTCCCCAGGTTTCCTCCCATCTCTAACGGCTGCCCAAACATTAAGCTCTGGCTTCCTAAGAACCCTCTGCTTTCTTATCCATGACTTTGGTGGCCACCCCATATGGCATGAGCCCAACTTGCTCCCTCCCCCCACACCTCATCTGAGTCCCAGGCTTGGGCATCCACCGCAGCCCCTGATGGTCCCCATGTCTTCGTGGCCCCACTGGCACCTGGAGCTCCCATCAGCAACATAGACTCCCCCACATCTCATCTCAAACTCATAATCAGCCAGCCGCAGCCAGAGAATCTACTGTGTGCCAGGTAGTGGGGCGACAGCAGGGAACACGACAGACAAGTATCCCTGCTCTTGGAGGAAGACACAGAACAAACAGGTAGAACCTAGAGGGTGGCAGAACGTTTGGCAGTGGTAAGTATTTGGGGAGAAAAATAAAGGGAGAGGGAGGCAGTGCTGGGACCATGAGGAGGGGGAGGAGCATTCCAAGTAGAATGACAGGTCAGAGGCCTTGAGGTGAGAGGACAGGCGTCAGGACGCCCCAGGATTTTGGCCTGAGCACAGGGAAGGATGTAGATGCCAGTAACTGGGACAGGGAAGACAGAAGGAGGGGCAGTCTTGATGGGGGTGGTTAAGAGCCCTGCTTTTGACTTGCTGAGGGCTAGATGCTTGTTAACATCGCGTGGAGATGCTGAGCTGGAAATGGGATCTATGAGCCTGGAGTTCAGGGGCAAGGCCCAGATGAAGAGAAAAACTTGGGAGCATTGGCATGCAGAAGGCACTTGCAAGCCAGCAGATAGCAGAGACCCCCAGGGAGTGGTCTCTGCCCAGAGGAGGGAAGAAGTGAGTCCAAAAGGCAGATGCGGAAATATCAGTGGAGGAGCCCCCAGTGAGGTGAAGTCCTGGAAGCCAGGTGAGGAGGGGCTTCCAGGAGGTGGCAGCTGTGCCTGATGCTGCCTTGAGGATAGGAAGTGAGGCATGACAGTGGGGTTTAGCAATACAGATGGGGGGAGGCTTGATAAGAGCCCTTTCAGTGAGGTGGCAGAGGGACAGCTGGAGGGGGAGGTGGAGCCAGGAGGGGATTTTAAACTGATAGAAGTAACAGTGTGTGTGCATGGCGATGGGAAAACTGACGTTGCAAGAGAGAGGGAGAACAGTTGGAGCAGAGTCCTCGGGTAGCTGAGAAGATGGGATGGAGAGAGAGTATAAGGGGGTTCACCCACATCAGTGGCTTCGCTAGAGCAGGGGGCAGATCAACCTGGAATAACAGGTGAGAAGGAGGAGCCTAAAGGTGTGAAGGAAGGGTGGGGGGGGGGACAGGGAGCCCTAGAGAGCTCTTTTTTGGCTGCTTCCGTTTTCTTAATAAGAAGATGCAGAGTGACTGGCTGAAAGGGGGTGTGAAGAAGAGAGGAGGCCTGGGACAGTGGTCTACAAGGGAGGGTGGAAGACCAGGGAATGTACAGTTGCCCCTCGGTATCCATGGAGGATTGGTTCCAGGACCCCTTTGGATACCAAACTCCATGGATGCTCAAGTCCCTCATTCAAAATTGCAGTGTTTGTGTATAACCTATGCACATCCTCCTATATACTTTTATTATTATTATTATTATTATTTTTGGTGGCTGGTGGGTATGGGGATCCAAACCCTTGACCTTGTTATCAACACCAGGTTCTACTAACTGAGCTAAACGGCCAGCCCTCCTCCTGTATACTTTAAACCATCTCTAGATCACTTATAATACTTAGCACAGGGGGCCGGCCCGTGGCTCACTTGGGAGAGTGCGGTGCTGATAACACCAAGGCCACGGGTTCGGATCCCTATATAGGGATGGCCGGTTAGCTCACTTGGGAGAGCGTGGTGCTGACGACACCAAGTCAAGGGTTAAGATCCCCTTACCGGTCATCTTTTAGAAAAACAAAACAAAACAAAAAACAAAACCTAGCACAATGCGAATGCTACATAAATAGTTGTTATACTGTATAGTTTTCGATGTGTATTATTTCTTATTGCTGTATTGCTACTTTTCGTTATTTCCACCCTCCCCCTCCGCCAATATCTTCGATCTGCGGCTGGTTGGATCCGCCGAAGCAGAACCTGCAGATAGGAGGGCCGACTGTGATAGGAAGGCTGGCCAGCACGAAGGGTCAACTGGGTAAGCAATCGTTAGACCAGTCAGCAGAGTTGTCACCAGCTGCCCAGGGATAGGCGCCAAGGGGCGGGGGTAGAGGTGAGGTTAACCAGGGTTTTGGTTTAGCCAAGCAAGAGAGAGGAGCAGGGGGTTGCTGGTGTTTGCAAAGCTGATCGTGGGCAAAGCAGGGTGCGAGGGACAGCGGTAAGGGTTACTGTGGTAGGGGGGAGGGCAATGGACTGCAGGTTCAGACGGAGCTGAAGGACGACCTGGAAACGGGACGCTGGAGTGATGATACGCCCTCCTAACACTCTCACATCTAGACCTCTTTGCACATCCACTGTTTAGAGGTCTCCCTGTCTCCAAGTCATTTCATCGTCCACCCAGCAGCCGGCGCCACATTTTAACAAAGCAAATCTGACTGTGTGCTTCCTCTGCTTGGGAGCACTGGGCGCCGCCTTCTCCGAGTCTGTGCTTCCAGCCACTGCCTCCTGGAAGCCTGTCTTGACAACCCCCAGGTGCTGTCCCTAGGATGTGCCTGGTTCCACTACCTCCCCTAATGGGCTATGAGTTCACTAAAGACAGCGCCTGCATCCCTCCAGTCCCCTGCTGTATCCGCGGTGCCCAGCGTGGGACTTGGCCCAGAGCTGGCGCTCGATGCCTGTGATATATCACGACATAAAAAAAGCAACGCGCAGGACGGGATGCGCGCGTGAGCGCCTCGTTTTCTTGTGCACACCTAAAAACAGCAGTGACATCTGGACAGGAGCACGGTGAACGTGTCCCTTCCACGATTAACCCTCCCACGGCTCCCCTCTACCCCCAGGACTAAGTCCAGCTCTGAGCGTCTCATTCATTCCCGCTCTTCCCACCCCGCCCTCTTGTCGCCGCTTTTGTCCCCAGGGTTTTGCTCAAGCCATGCCCTATGCCTAGAAGGCCTCCGCACTCAAAAGGTCACGCGTATCCTGTGGACGCCTCCAGGCCAGAGCCGAGCCCGACACCATGAGTGACGCTCAGGCTCAGCCCTAAGGACCCCGGGGTTGGGGGTTCGGGCGATCTCGCCCCACACCCGCCGGCCGCGCCTGCGCACTGGGCCTCACCGCGCGGCTTGCGCTCGGGGAAGCCGTAGTCGGACGGGAAGGTGGGCATCCGCAGGGGGTCGGGCTCCACCGAGGCATCGCCCAGGTAGCGCCGGACCAGGTGCGCCCCCATGGTGGTTGTCGCCGTTGATTCCTTCGGCAGCACGGAGGTCACCTCACTCTCACCAGGAAGCACTGCCCCCTGAGCCAGACACGGCTTCCGGATCGCTCAGGCCGCTGGGAGGATCATAGAGATGAATGACGCCAGAGAACTTCCGGTCCAGATTGCCCCACCTGGTGGTCAGGTTGAGGCGCGTCGGCAGGTGCGGCTCCTCCTCCCGGGATGTGGTTGGACGCCAGAGCGGGGGCGGGTCTCTGAAGGGGACGATGTGAGCCCCACCCTCTCGGGGACGCTCCTGGTATTCTGAGGCTGGAGCACAAATAAAAATTGTTTTTCATATCATTCAAAAAAATGTTTTTCCTAAGACATTCGATTTTCTTTTTAAAAAACTGCACAATACTGATTATGTAATTAGAGCATGTTATAATTTTTAATAAAATTATTTTGATTAATTACATTTAATTTAAAGAAAAGTTAGTTATAAATAAAATTACTTAAAGCTGAAATTTTGTTTTATTTATTTAAGTTTATTTTATTTGTTGAATCAAAATTGATTAGACATATTTTTGGGGTTCAACATTCAGATATGTTAATCAAATCAATATTACTAGCATATATATTGCTACAAATCGTAATTACTCTTCATGCCCTTTGTCCAATCTCTCCCCATACCCCTCTCTCTCCCCCTCACCCCCTCTAATTACTCTAAATCATGCTATAGTGAATAGATTAATAATGGTGGTCAGGGGCGTGGTTCTGAGGGCTGTTAGTCTCTCTCTGCTCCTCCATTTCTGCCATGTGAGACCCGTGGGTCAGTGTTGCCACTACCAAGACCCTGACCAGGTGCGTTCCCTGGACTTTGGAGTTCCCAGCTCAGAAACTGTAAGCAATAAATTTTGTTTTCTTGCAAATCACCCAGTTTCAGGTATTCTGTTATAAGCAACAGAAACAGACTAATACACCTTTGTTTTTCCTCCACCTTCCCACCTCAGGCAATGCTTTCTCTCATTCCAGGCATGTAGATTCATTGGCAAATTCCCTTGACTCCACTGTTGAAATTTATCATGAACATGACCCCTTTCCCACCCCCTCCATGGCCACCATCCCTGTCCCAAGAACCTGTCACCTCTCACCAGCATGACTGCAGTAACCCACTTCCTGTCCTCCCCTTACCTAATCTCTCGCTAGCCCTCAGGGTGCACCTGTCAAAATGAAATCAGATCATGTCATTTCTCTGCTGAAAACAGCTCCATGTGGAGTAAAGGCTGGACCTGGCCTGAAAGTCTGTGATCCAGGAGGTCTGGGATGGGGCCTCAGGATCTGCATTTCTAACAAGTTCCCAGGTGATGGTGATGTCTAGACACCACCCTTGGGAGAATTACTGAGCTAGATCTTCATATGCTGACACGGGGAAGTGGCTGAGATATAAGTGAAAAAAGCAAGCTACAGAAAATAGAAAATTAGCAACAGAGACTTGTTTTTCAGGGCTACCCGTGACTTGTCCCTGTCCCCAGGCCACTGCATAGGTTTGTGATCTTTGTGTCCTTCCTGACTCCAGGGGGCAGCATTCACATTGTAGTCTCTGAGAATGGCATTCCTGGAGTTGTGCAGTGCACAAACTGCGCAGCTGTGTCAAGCATCCCTGTCCTGCCCTGGATGTCTCTCCTTCCCCTTCCTTTCTCTGTACTTCAGCTGCTTACCCAGAGGTCAATGCTGTTACAGTCTCAGCTTGCTCTTCCTGTCTGACCTCTGGAATGACTTCAGCTCTTGGAGACTCAGTTTACTCATCTGTAAATGGGATCAGTAATAATTACCTCCTAATGTTCCCCGCCAGAGCTCCCTTTCAAAAGTCTCTACTCTTCCTGGATTTATTTTTCTCCTTAGCATTAAGCCCTATCTAAGCCATGATCCATTTAACTTATCTCGTTTACGGTGGGTCTCTCCTCTCACAAGGTCAGCTCTGCAAGGCAGTGAATTTTTTTTATAAATTAATTAATTTATTTTTATTATGAATATTCATGAGATACAAACCTGATTGTCACCCCTTGTGCCCATGATGTGAAGGCCAGATTCATACTGACAGCATACCCGTTACCACAAATTGCATCTGTACCCTGTGTCCCCCACCCAGTTATCCCCAACCTCCCTCTCCCTTCCCCTACCCCCACCCCCCACTCCACTTTGTAGCCCAAGGAATGTTCTCTCCCTTTGTAAGTCCAATGCACTGTGGTCTTTCCTTCCTTATTTCTCTCTTAGCTCCCACATTTGAGTGAGAACATGTGGTATTTATCCCTCTGTGCTTTGCTTATTTCACTCAACATAAGTTTCTCCAGGCTCGTCCATGTTGTTGCAAATGGGAGAATTTCACTCTTTTTTTATGGTAGAGTAGTATTCCACGGTGTATATATACCACAGTTTCCTTATCCAATCATCCTTTGATGGGCATTTAGGTTGGTTCCATGTCTTGGCTATTGTAAACAGAGCTGTGAGAACATGGGGATGCTGGTATCACTTTGACATGATGATTTCCATTCCTCTGGGTATATACCCAGAAGTGGAAGTGAAGCAGTGAATTTTTCTGTCTTGTTCACTGCCATATTCCTACACCTAAACAGAGCCGATACACAGTAGGTGCTTACTTGTCAAATAAACAAATAACTAAATGAATAAGGAGGTTTAGAGGAATCAGTCAGATGGTTACATCAAAAGCACTCACTGCCTGGCATCCAGAAGGTGCTCAATACGTGCTCATTATTATTGCTTTCATCCAGGTCACACTCTCCGACTGGAAGGCCAAACAAAGGGGGACACTGTGACCAGCCATTTCACTAGAGGCTGAAGGGGTCTCAAGCCAGGGAAGATGCAGAGGAGGGGACACCAGTGGCCCATTCTATCCTAAGTTCCAGGACTCAAATGGCGTGACCTTACTCAGAGTTGGGGACCTAGAGGGGATGTTATTAGGGTGACGATGACATTAGGTAGCATGTGCAGGGGTGAAGAGGAGGCCGGGCCCCGGTCACCCATGTCCATACTTTTCTTGTTTTTTTCTCTGTCAACCATCCGACAAGGACAACTTCCTGTGTCTCCCACACACTCCCTGCACCCCGGGTACTTGGTTCGTTGCTCACAGCTCCCCAACCTCCCCTCCTTCCTCCTTCCCTCGCCCTCCCATCCTGCCCCATCTGGTCTGCACCAAGCAGGGGCTGCCTTAGCATTGCGTGGGCAGAGGAGCCTCAGGGGCCCCATGTGGTGTTGGGGGCCAGAAAGGAAATTCTGGGTGGCGTCTGTGCCTCGCCATGGTCTGCTGGGTGGGAGATCGGATGCTCTGCGTAGTTCAGCTCTAGGGAAGGAGGAAAAACAAGGTCAGTGAACCATCACCAGAAACCCCCTGGGGAAGACCTTGCTTCCGCGTATGGGGCACACTGAACACTCACCTCTAATCCAGGCGGAGTGTTAAGGACACACTGGGATGGCTGCTGTCTGCATGGCTGGCTGGTGTGGGAAGGACATGTCAGCCTGGAGGCTTGGCAGGCAGGGCAGTCACTCACTCATTCATTCAACAAACATTCATTGAGCACCTACCATGTGCCAGGCTTTAAAGAGCAGTGAACAAGACAGACACAAATCCCTGCCCTTGTGGAGCTGAGCTGCTAATGGGGGCGGGAGGGGGGAGGTGGGGGGAACAGGCAGTAAATAAGGTAAAGAAGTGAATTCTGTGGATTGTGAGCTGTTGATAATGACTGAGGAGAAAAGTAACGATGGAGGGTATGAGAAGGGCTGGTCTGGAATTTTATATTATTAAATTAAATTAATTAATTAATTAATTTTAAAAGATGACCGGTAAGGGGATCTTAACCCTTGACTTGGTGGTGTCAGCACCATGCTCTCCCAAGTGAGCCACGGGCCGGCCTTCTGGCCTGGAATTTTAAATAGGGCCATTTTAGATGGTCTTACTGAGAAGGTGATGTTGGACCCAAGACTTCCTGCTGGTCCCCTCAGGGCCTTTGCACGACCTTAAATGCTGTTCCTTCTGATATCCACATGACTCCCCCCAGCCTCCTTCAATCCATGTCAAATGTCACCTTTCCAGTAAGCCCTTTTCTGACCACTTTTCAACATGTAAGCATTTAATGGTACACATGTTGTTTGTCTTATGATGGGGCCACATCCTGATAGACCCACCTTAAGGTGCACAAGTCATAAGTCGAAAATGCGTTTAATGCACCTAAGCTACCGAATGTCATAGCTTAGCCTAGCCCACCTTAAATATGCTCACAATGCTTACCTTACCCTACATTTGGGCAAAATCATCTGGCAACATAGCGCACCACAGAGTACCAGTTGTTTACCCTCGTGATCAAACCGTCACACGTGGGGGACTGTCTGTGTACATTTTCTTCTCAGAGTGGCTTTAGCTACAACCCACATATGGTGAGAGGCTTTCACTTTTATTCAGTTTGAGATATTTTAAATTTCTTTTTTGACTCCCTCCTTGGCCCATGGGTGTTATCTAATTTCCAAGTATTTAGGGATTTTCCAGATGTCATTGTTATTAATTTCTAGTTAATTTGGTCATGGTTGGAGAACGTACTTTGCATGATTTCTATTCTGTGATCCTCTTTTTTATTGCAACCTCCCAAATATATCTGATCCCCCTTTTCTCTTTTTTTTCTTTCTTTTTTTTGTTTTGGTGGCTGGCCGGTAAGGGGATCTGAACCCTTGACCTTGGTGTTATCGGCCTCATGTTCTAACCAATTGAGCTATTCGGCCAGTCCTTTCTTCCTTTTCTACTCACGGCTATCTAACACAACTTCTAATATGTTTGACTTATTTCATTCACTGTCTTTCTCCCTGTTCCCAAGGGTAGAGATTTTTTTTTGTTTATTTGTTTCCCAGTGTATCCCTAGTCCCCAGAACAGAGCCTGAACACATAGTTAGTAGTTAGTACATATCTGTCAAGTGGATGAATGGACAAAGGAATCCCCATTTGACATATCGGTAGACCAATGCTCAGAGACGTTGTTCTAGTCTCCTGAAGTCACACAGCAAGAACAAGGCAGAGCTGGAGTGAGCCTGGGCCCATAGTCTTGTGTTATACTCAGTTGATGGGGCTGGATTCCACTACCAGTTCCTGAATGATGGCTTTGGCCCTGTAGCCATCTCCTGCATACAATGACACCACCTAGCCTTTATTGTATTAACCTGCCCCAGGCCCACCCATCACAAAGAGTGTCCTTGATGGGCAGAGATGCTGTCAGTCCTTTCCACCTATATGCTCGTGACCTCCCGTATTCATCTGGAGTCTGATGCTCTCCTGTGCTTAGAGGGTGTTTGCTGAGCAGACAGTTTCTATCTTCCATCTCAGGCAAGTCTCCATTTCCCCATCTCTAGAATGGGTACAGTCACACCTGCCCCTCATGCAAAGGGAAGATTCTATGACATTGGGCAGCATAACAGGGGAAAGCCCAGCCCCTGGGGTGAGCTTTTAATGGAATGGAAGGCTGATCTGTCACCACCCTTCCACCACAACTAGGGCTGTGGCCACCCCCGTCCCCATGTGCTGGGGAAGATTTTCCACTTGTGGAGACTCTGAATTGCTTATATCGAGACTGTTAGGTGAGAAGTAAATTGTTTTATTTAAGCAAATCTTCTAAATCTCTGTTATGGTGACCCAACCTAATATTTTAACTTGTACATGGGCCTGATGGATTTTCTTCATTGTTCAAAATGATTTGAGTTGTCAGAAAGCTCATAAAAGGGGAATTGGGGTCTTGCTTTTTGGGGTATGTATCAGTTTCCTGTGACAACTGCAACAAATTACCACAAACTTAGGGGCTTTAGACAACAGAAATAGATTATTTTGCAGTTCTGGAGGTCAGAAGACCAAAAAATTGGGCTGAATCCAAGGTGCTGGCTGGGCTGAGCTCCCTGAGGAGGCTGCAGTGGGAAAATCCGTTTTCCTGCTGTTTCCAGCTTCTGGAGCTACATTCTTGCATTCCTTAGCTTGAGGCCTCTTTTGCCATCTTCCAAGCTAGCAGCATAGCATCTTGCTTTAGTGGCCAGTTGCCTTCTTCTGTGTCAAATCTCCCTCTGTCTCCCTTTTCCGAGGACACTAGTGATGGCATTTAGGGCCTTCCTGGATAATCCAGGTTAATCTCTCCATCTCAAGAGGCTTAATTTAATCACACCTGCAGCAGGTCTGAGTGCAGTGGTAATTGCAACTAACCGATCACGACCAGTTACAGATTTCTTTGTTCCTTTTCCAATCCCACTGCTTCTCTTGACACACCTTTAAAAAAACCCAAATCACACCTGCAAACCCCCTTTGCCTAAAAGATTACATTCCTAGCTTTTGGAGACGAAGATGTGGATATCTTTTGGGGGGGCATTATTCAGTCAAGCACATAATAACAGGACACATTATGAGGACCCTTTCTGTGAAAGAAATAGGGAAAATGAGTTTCAGGTGGGAACTAAAGAGGACTATAGTTGGAAGAGGTTCCTGCACGGAGGGGTTGTCGGTCAGGGTTCAGTGCAAAAGACAGAGGCTGCACCAGCTAGTTGGAGCAGGAAGGGATTTAACACAGGGAATTAGAAACTTACAAAATCATCTGTCTTTTTTTTTTTTTTTTTCTTTTTTATAAAAAGATGACCGGTAAGGGGATCCTAACCCTTGACTTGGTGTTGTCAGCACCACGCTCAGCCAGTGAGCGAACCGGCCATCCCTATATGGGATCCGAACCCGGGGCCTTGGTGTTATCAGCACCACACTCTCCCGAGTGAGCCACGGGCCGGCCCCACAAAATCATCTGGAGACAGGCTGGCCAGTTAGTTTAGTTGGTTAGAGCACAGCCTTGTGACACCAAGGACCAAGGTCAAGGGTTCAGATCCCTGTACTGGCCAGCCCCCAAAAAAAAAAAAAAAAAAAGATTTCCATCTTCAATGGACTTTCTCATCAGCACAGGGCATTCTGTAAAAATCTCCTGTCTTAACCCCCACTCCCTGCCACCTGACTTTGACCCTACATCCTCCTCCATATGTCTCGTTTCTCTGCTCCCCTTTAAAGCAGAACTTCTCAAAGAGTGGTCTTTGCTGTGGGTTCTTCACACTGTCTTTCCTCCATTAAGGGTCCCCCCAAACCTCCCACTCAACTAAAAGTCCTTCGGAGAAGATGATCAATGACCTCTACGTTGCCAGGTGTAGTGGATTGAAATGTCCCCCCAAAACTCACTGAAGCTTGAATTGTGTCCCCCAAGTTTTATGTATTAGAAACTTAGCTCCCACTGTGACTGGTAGGAGGGTGGGAAATCCTGTTTTGGTAATTGAAAGGCGGGGTCTTGAAGGTGAAATGTGATTGGATTGTAGGAGCATGTCGTAGTGAATGGATTAATAATGGTGGTCAGGGCCGTGGTTCTGAGGGCTTTAAAAGAAGAGTAGAGTCTATCTCTCTGCTCTCTCTGCTCTACCATGAGACCCCTAAATTTCTGTAAAGCCACTGCTGAAGATCCTCTCCAGATCTGTTTCCTGGACTTCGGACTTCCCAGCCTCTGAAACTGTAAGCACTAAATTTCACTTTCTTTATAAATCACCCAGTTTCAAATATTTCATTATAAGCAACAGAAAAGGACTAATACACCAGGTTCAGGGGTCTGTTCTCAATGCCCCTCTGACTCAACTTCTCAGCAGCATTTGGCATAGTTGAATTGTATTCCTTCCTCACCTGGGTCCGGGAGACCACTCTCTCCTTTTCTCCTCTCACCTCTGTGGCTGTTCATTCTTAGCCTCCTTTCTTGGTTTCGCTTCAACTCCATGTGTCCAAGAGAATTCAGTCCTTGGACCTTGTGGTGGGTTGAATTGTGTCTCTCCAAAATGATATATGTCCAAGTCCTGAGCCCTGGAATCTGGAAATGTAACCTTATTTTCAAAAACGATCTTTGCAGATGTAATTAAGTGAAGGATGTCAAGATGAGATCATCTTAAATTTAGGGTGGACCCTGAATCCAATGACTGGTGTCTTTATAAGACAAAGGAGAGGGAGATTTTTGGCACAGAGATGCATGGAGAAGAAAGCCATGTGAAGACGGAGGCAGAGACTGGAGTGATGTGGCCACAAGCCAAGGAACACTTGGAGCCACCAGAAACTGGAAGAAGCGAGTTAGGATCCTCCTCTAGATCTTCCAGAGGGAGCACAGCCCTGCTGACACCCTTGATTTCAGACTTCTGGCTCTAGAGCTGCAAGAGAATAAATTTTTTTTTTTTTTTAAAGCCACCAAGTTTGAGGTAATTTGTCATGGAATCCCTAGGAAACTGATACATACCCCTTATCCACATGCTCTCTCCCTCAGCCCACACCATCTTATGGCTTAAAATACCTTCCTGAACTGATGGCCCCAATTTTATACCTTCTGCCTAAACCTCTCCCTTGACTTCAGCCTTGATCATCCAACCAGAGAGTCTACTTCTCTTACTGTGTAGCAGGCATTTCACATTTAACATGTACAAAATCCAAACTGCAACTTTCCACCTTTCCCACTGGCTTTCATACCTGAGCATGCAGCAACACTATCCTTCTAGAAATGTAGGCTTCCAACTATAGTTAAAATAAAATTCAGCCTCTTCTCCATTGAAGGTTTTAAACAGGAGAGCAACAGATTTTGATCTATGATTTTAATGTTACTCTGATTGTTCTGGGGGAAAATGGATAATCGGGGGGAGTGTTATGAACTGAATTGTGTCTCACCCCCCCAATTCATTAGTTGAAGCCCTCACGCCCAATATTCTGTGTGGAGATGGGGCCTTTAAGGAGATAATAAAGATTAAATGAGGTCATCAGGGTGCAGTCCTAATCCAACAGGACTAGTGTCCTTATAGGAAGAGGAGACACCAGGTGTGAGCACACATAGAGAAAAGGCCATGTGAGGACACAGCAAGAAGGCGGCCACCTGCAAGCCAAGAAGAGAGCCCTTCCCAGAAACTGACCATGCCTACACCTTCATCTTGGGCTTCCAGCCTCCAGAATGATGAAAAAACAAATTTCTGTTGTTTAATGCACTCAGTCTGTGGTATTTTGTTACAGCAGACTTAGCAGGCTAATACAGGGCAGAAACAGGTAGACCAAAGTGGAGGTTACTACTGTAATCCAGGGAAAAGAGGATGATGATTCAGACCAGGAGGAGAGAAGGGGCCAGATGCCGGATATACTGTGAAGGTGGAGCCAACCAGAATTACTAACGGAATGGCCTCAAATGCAGTTATCTAGGGTATCTAATACAGCACCCCACTAAGTGTGGGAGTGGCTAGGAAATGGGACAGGGCATGGTGGGGACAGTTTATTTCTGTTCCACAATATCTGGGGCTTTAGATGGGGAGACTCAAAGGGCTGGAAATGACTCTAATGGCCGAGGAGCTGGTATCATCAGGAAGGTGTCTTCACTTAAACATCTGGCACCAGGGCTGGGATAACTTAAAGTTTGGCCTCAGTTGGGATTGTGGAGTGACACATTTACACATGACCCCTGTGTAGCTTGGGCTTCCTGCCAACATGGCTGCTGGGAGCACATTTGAGGGAGTCAGGTGGAAGCTACATGACAGCTGACACTGCCACTACATTCTTTTTTTTCTAATTCATTTATTTACTTGACAATAAAAATTGTATATTTCAAAACATGATGTTTTGAAATACGTGTACATTATGGAATGGCTAAGTTGAGTTAATTAACTTATGTATTGCCTTATATACTTATCATTCACTTCCACTGCAATCCGTTGGTTATAAGAGAGTCACGGAGGCCAGCCCAGATTCATGTAGATTCTACTTCTTTTAAAAAAAATTTTAAAAAATATATTTATTTATTATTATCTTTTTTTTTTTACATTCTAAGATGTTGTTATGGAGCAGTTGGGAGGGAGGGGGAGAGGGGAGAGGAGCAGGGAATGGGAAGGAGGAGGGAGGGGGCATGGTCAAGGCCTATGGCACCCCCCTCATTCTAGCAGGGGAGCCCAGGGGGCTTCTGATGGCAACTTGGTTGTGGCTGGGCTGGGTGTGGATGTTGGGTGGCATGGCTGAGGCCCTTGCCCCCTAGTACCCTGGCTTGGGAGCCCATGGTACTTCCGGCAGTGTATCATTGGTTGCTGCTGGGCTGGATGTGGACGTTGGTGGGTGTGGCTAAAGCCCACGAGACTCTACTTCTTGATGTAGAGGCAAGGTCACATTGCATAAGAATACGTAGGACATGCAATATTGTTGCAGCCAGCTTTTGAAAATTTATTTTGCCCTAGTCACGGAATGAGAAAGAGAGGAGTCATGAATAATTCTAAGGCCATTGGCCCTTTTGAGAAACATAGGCAGGCTGCTCTCTTGGGTAGGGTGTTTCAAATAAGTTCAGTCTGGTTATTCCACAGGCTTTACTTGGCTCGTGGGAAACTCCCACATCCTTGCCATACCAGAAACTGCAGCCACGCACACTGTAGCCCTTTCCTCCATGTCTTTTTGCTTTATGCTATTTTGGGTGTGAATCAAAACCCCATCCTCTCGTTTTGCCATGGCTTGGACAGACTTCTCTCTCTGTCTGGAATTTTAACCTTTTAAATACCTTTATGTCAAGCTCAGATTCTGCATCTATGACTCATATATGACACTCATGTTTTGCAAATTCTGCATATATGACTGTGGTAGCCAGCCTTCAAGATGGTCCCCAATGATCCGTACATCCTGGTATTCATGCCCTTGTGTATTAGTCCATTTCTGTTGTTTATAACATAAATACCTGAAACTGAATGATTTATAAAGAAAGCAAAATTTATTGCTTGGTTTCGGAGGCTGGGAAGTCCAAAGTCCAGGGAACACATTTGGTGAAGACCTTGGTGGTGGTGACAGTGATCCAGGGGTCTCACATGGCAGAAAATGAAAGGAGAGAGAGAGAGAGAGAGAGCTCCTCATGCACTCTCTTTTTTAAAGCCCTCAGAACCACGCCCCTGACCACCATTATTAATCCGTTCACTACTGCATGGTCCTACAATTCAGTCACCTCTTTAAGGCCTCACCTTTAAATTACCGTAAGAGGATTTCCCACCCTCAACAGTTAAACTGGGAGTTAAGCTTCTAATATATGAACTCTGCGGGACACAATTCAATCCATCCACAGCACCTTGTGTACCTCTCCCAGAAGACTCAGAGGCTGTCCATGTGATAAGTAGACTGTAGTGAATATTGTAGTTTGTGACTTGTGAGTCCAGGTCACAAAAGGCATGTGGCTTCCACTTTAGCAACAGCCATGTGAGTGCATCATCTCAAAAGCTGATCCTCCAGCCCCAGTCAGATTCTTCAGAGACCTGCAGCCCCAAGCAACATGTTGACTGCAGTCATGTAACAGATCCCAGGCCAGAACCACCCAGCTAAGCTGCTCTCATTCCATGGAAACTGTGAGATAATAAATGCTTAAGTCACAAAGTTTTGGTGGTAATTTGTTATGCAGCCATAGATAACTGATCTGGTGTCCTAGCACTTCACTCTGGAATGAGGGAGGTACTTAGCACTTAATCACTTTATCATCTTGCTACAAATGTCACCACCTCCAGGAGGCATTCCCTGACCACCTCTTTGTATAAGCCCCCATAGTAGCCCATTACTCTGTTTTATTATTATTATTAGTTTTTCTAATACTCACTCGCTTTTAGAAATAAAATGTAAAAACCAAAACTATATTGTTTATTTCTATGTTTCTTTACTGGTTTGTCATTTCTCCAGTCTAGATTGAACGTTCCTTGAAGGAAGGAGCTTGCCTATCTTTATCACCCAGGGTGTGGTTCTCTGCAGGAGCTCAGCTGCAGGGGCTGTTTTCATGGTTACTTCTACGCATGGATCCAAACTAGGGGCATTAGAGCGCAGCCTTATAACACTATAACACCAAGGTCATTGGTTCAGATCCCCGTACCAGACAGCCACCAAAAAAAAAAAAAAAGAGAGAAGGGTGTCCAGACTAGAGAGAAAGACAAGTTCACGTGTGGGGCTAGGGGTGGGAGGGGCTCCCCTCAAGATGGATTTGCATGAACTTGACTTTTAAAGGAAAAAGGAACTGAGAGAGGCCCCAGACACCTGGGTAGGAAGGACCAGGGGCAGAAGACACCAAGATCTGGCTGCCACTTCTCAAGCTCCTTGTGTTAGCTGCAGCCATGCACACCCTATATACTAACACTTGGTGCTCGGACACACGAGGTAGGGCCTGGCCAGGCTTGGGCTGGGGACCCACTGTAGTCAAGATCCAGGTTACAGCATCCTCACCCTGGGGCAGTGGGGGCTGGAGACCAGGGCCTGGGGGATGGAGGTGGGAGTGGGCTGGGCTCTGAGTTCTCTTTCCTCCGGAAGGGGCCAGGGAAGAGGAGGATGATGATTATGAGAATACGGCGCCACCGTACAAGGACCTTCCTCCCAAGCCAGGTAAGAGGACTTCTTGGAGGCCAGGTGTGTAGCCTGCAGGCATGGAGGGAGCAGGGCCTCCGGGGGCATTAGCTGGGCATGTATACACATGGTCAGTCTTCTGTGTACCAGCCCGTGCCAGGCACCGTGACAGCGAGAGTGCTGGAACCCATGCTCTGCCCATGAGGATCTGTCAGTCTGGTGGGGTAGGCACTTCTGGGCACAGCCTTGGGTGAGCAGGGATGAGAGGTGAGGGACCAAGAGACTGGAGAAATCCCGCGGGGGAATTGATGGCTCTTCCTACAATATTGGGGGAAAGTGGATATCAGAGGGGGGAATACTGAAGTAGGAATTTGTTAGGAAGACAAGCCCAGGAGAGAACTGGAGGGTGTACCAGAGACATGAAAGCTGGTGTTTGAGAAACTGTGAGTGGACGGTTGGCTCCCTGACCTCCTTGCATTTATACCCAAAGGCCAGGTTTTCTTTAGACTTGGGTGGCCCAGGCCTGGCTCAGGGTTCAGCAAGAGGCTGATAAGTGGATATAAAAGTGGAGATTTGAGAAGTTTCCCTGAGTTGACTCCCTCCAGGGTCCCAGAGACCATGAGAGATCCCTGGGGCCCAGGTGACAGTGCGACCCTGGCCTCTTTGGACAGGGGCCATGTAGACTGGGGCTCACATTCCCCAATTGTGAGTCCGGAGTGGGGCCACCCTGGGAGGTCCAGGGACAATGTGGGGCTTTGCATGAGGGGGGATGAACTGGGATGTGCTGATTGGCTGCCCCATCTCCAACTCCAACACTGTCCTAACATGACCCTCAAACCCAGCTCCAAGACCAACCCCATTCCCACCTTCAGGGCCACCCCTTTCCCAAACATAGCCCCCTCCCCATCTCCAAGTGCAACCCCACCTTCATTCCCAAATCCAACTTCATCCCCATACCCCAACCCAGGTCCAGCCCAACTTCAACTCTTTCCCCATTCCCAAACCTAGCAATGACTCCTTCCTCCATCCTAACCACATCCGGAATCACAGCCCTACTGCCATACCCATCACTATCCCCAGCGCATCTTCAACCCCACCCCATCTCCAGCCCAACTCCAACCCTAAACCCAACCTCACCTCAACTCCACCCCCATCCCCAGACTCAACTGTGTCTTTAACTTAGGGGGAACAACAGTCCCAGTTTGTCCAGGACTGAGGGGTTTCCTGGGATGTGGGACTCTATGTTTCAAACTGGGAAAGCTGTGGGCAATCTGGTTGGTCATTCCACCTTAACACTGTCTCATCCCTAACTCCAGTTCCATTCCCTTGCCCGACCCCATCTCCAACCTTCCACCCTGTTTTCATTCCTTCCTTCAGTCTCGATGCTAGCCTCAGAACAGCCCTAACCCTGAGCTTCTCTTCTCCAGGTTCGATGGCTCCACCAAGGCCTCCAAGGGCAGGTGAGCTGGGGCAGGGGGTGCAGGGGACCCAGTGCTGGCTTTGTCCTGTTCTGGGCCCGACCAACCATTCCTCTCTCCTCAGGAAAGAAAACCGAGAATCCCCCACTTCCTTGCAAGATCCCAAAGATGACAGGTGAGAGTCTAGGGCTGGGATCTTCCTGCTCACCTGGCTGAAGCCCTACCGTGAATGACCATTGTCTTTTTGATCCCTTCCAGGCCTGGACCTTACCCCTGTCACCTGCGTATCTCCTCAACTGGGTGAGCAACGGGAAGACCCCTTAAGAAGCATGAGAGGGGGCATCTGTATGTTTCCTTTCTTTCTTTTTATTTTTTTAAATTTAATTTTATTGATTATGCATATTCACGCGGTACAAAGCTGACCCTCACCACCTGCACCCAGAATGTGACGGTCAGATCAATAGTATTAGGATGTCCATGATCACGAATTGCAATTTTTCCCCTTGCCCCCCACCCAATTAATCCCTGACCTCTGCCCTCTCTCCCCCCACTCTACACAACCCTAGGTGTGCTCTCTCCCATCTGTGAGTCCAACGCACCACTGTGGTCTTTCTTTCCTTCCTTCTTTCTTAGCTCCCACTTCGGAGTGAGGACATGTGGTATTTTTCCCTCTGTGCTTTGCTTATTTCACTCAACATAATGTTCTCCAAGCTCATCTGTGTTGTTGCGAATGGCAGAATTTCAATCTTTTTTAGGGCAGAGTAGTATTCCGTGGTGTATACATACCACATTTTCCTTATCCAGATGGACGTTTCCTTTCAGTCCCCCAAATCTGACCAGAGAACAAAGCAGGGGTGGTGGATCTTGGAAGTCAGCGTCTTATGGCAACTTCTGAAGAAACCCGTCTCCCTCTTTCTCCCAGGTGCTGATCTGGAGCCTCCCCCATTCCAGCCATCCCTAGCCTGTAAGTCCTCATCCCCTGTCATGGTGGCCCATTTATGATTCAGATCTACAGCTCTGAAGCGAGACCCTGGGTCATAAAAACTTCTCCTTTCAGAAGCTGCCCCTCCCTGAGCCTAGGCCAGGTCCCCAGAGATGCAGGGTGTCTGCTGGGTATTCTTCAGGCCCCACCTCATGTTTGCATAAGATGGGGGAAGCATTCTCTGCCCCAGAACAAGGGTCTACAGGCTTCTCTGAGTGGGGAGCAGCTTGGGCAGGAGCAGCTGGACAGTAGAAGACAATGTGTCGTAGATACTGAGGGCAGAGCTGGGTCCAAGTCACGTGTGACCTCACCAAGCCTCAGTTTACTTACTTGCAAAATGGGAATATTACCTATATGTGCATCATAAGGGTGAGCATCCAATGAGATAAGAAGGAAGTACATGATGCTTAGCACACAGTAAGTGCTCCGTAAATGCTCTGGGCCTCCTCAGGGCTCACTCCCCCTGACACTTTCTCGCTGACCACATTTGGTGAAATAGTCGTGACTACAGAGCTCTGTCCCCCTGCTCTTAGAGAAAGGCCCAAGGGTCCCTTCCTTGCTCCCTGAAGCACCAGTGTCAGACTGTTTGTCCCTACCTCCACTCCCCCAGCAACTCCAGTACCCTGGCTCAGTCAGAAGTCCGGGGGTCCTGGGTGCTACCAGGAGGAGAGATGGATGGTGTACCTGTGTCCGCTGGTGGTGATTTCACTGCTCCTGGGCTGCATCGGTCTGACCGTGACTCTGATTAAGTGTGAGTAGGGCCAGGATGGGGAATGGAGGTGGATTGAGGATGGGGCGTGGGAGGACCTGGGCTTATGCTGGACTCTTTCTCATAGACCAGGAGGTGGTGGAAGAACTGAGGATGTTAACCTTTCAGCAGATGGAGTGGCAAGCAAATGGTGAGTACTTTCAATCATGGCTGCATGCCACGCATATTGAGCACCAAGCACAATCACCAAACCCAACTCCAAGACCAACCCCACCCGCATTTTTGCTAGGCACTGTGCTAGGTCCTGGGGGGCAGAATGGTGAACACACCAGACACAGTCCCTGTCCCTGTGGAGTGTGTGTGTGTGTGTGTGTGTGTATAGACCTCCATTGGCCATGATGGCCAACATGGCGGCCAACTCTACCTGTTGAGCACTTGAAACCTGGCCAATGTGAACTGAGATGTGCTATAACTATAAGCACACCTGTTTCAAAGACTTGCTATAAAAACATGTAAAATATCCCACTAATAATTTTTAAACATTGACTACATATTGAAATGATAATATTGTAGATATATTGGGATAAATAAAATATATAATTCAAATTAATTTGAACTATTTCTTTTACCTTTTAAAAATGTGGCCACTAGCAAATTTAAAATTAGGTAATTGGTTCACATTTTATTTTCACTGAACAGCACAGGCACAGACAGCCATTCATCAAATTATCACTCAGACAAGTATGAAATTTCAAATTTCTATGAATAGTCAAAAGGAGTGGGATACAGTTCTCTGAAAGTGTCTAACAAGAAATCTTGACCATATATTTGGATTGGGGCGTAATAGAGGGCCTCCCTAGGGAAATGGTGCTGCAGCTGAGTGAAGGAAGAGGGGAAGGAATTAACCAGGTGAGGTGTTGAGAAACTCTGGCATGTGCAAAGGCCCTGTGGTAGGAGGTAACATTGTACATACAAGGGAGGAGGATGATGTAGTTGGGCAAGTGAGAGACCATGGTGGTTTGAATGAAGCTAGTGAACCTGAGGATGGAGAGAAGTGGTGGAGTAGAAATGCTTAAGAGGTAAAATTGACAGGAGCTGGGGATGGATTAGGAACGGTCATGAGCAAGAGGGAGGAGCGTCAGGATAATACACATGCACACACACGCACGCACACACACTCACGCACGCACAGACGCACAGACAGACACGCATGCACACTCACGCACGCACACATGCACACGTACACACAACACACACGCACGCACACACACACACGCACACACACAGACACGCACGCACACACGCACGCACACACATGCATGCACAGACAGACATGCACACATGCATGCACAAACACACGCACACACACGCACGCACACACACACGCACACTCACGCACGCACACACACAGACACGCACGCACACACGCACGCACACACATGCATGCACAGACAGACATGCACACATGCATGCACAAACACACGCACACACACGCATGAACACACTCATGCACGCACGCACACACACACTCACGCACGCACACTCATGCACACACACAGACACGCATGCACACTCACACATGCACACACACACATGCACACATGCACGCACGCACGCAAACATGCATGCACACACACATGCATGCACAGATACACAGACATGCACACACGCATGCACACACACGCACACGTACACGCAACACACACACGCACACACACACATGCACACACACACACACAACTTATATTTCTGTTTCGTCCAATAGAAGGGCCATCTACTGAGCTAGAGAGCATTGCAAGAGGGCAAACTTAGTGAGAGAGCAGTGAGAATGCACATGCTAGTTGTAGAAGAATCTCCTGTGCTCGGCTGGCCTCTACCATGACTGCTGAAGTCCAAGAATTGCTCCACTCCCCACTGCCTCGTGTCAAACCACTCTTCTGCTCAAAACCCATCAAGGCCTTCTCATTGCCCAGAGTCCCATGTGAAAGCTTTTGCTTGGTATTCAAGGGACCCAGACATCAGACCTCATCCTGCTTTGAGCTCAAGCTCCTCTAAGGTTCCTCCCCATCCCTACTGCACCCAACATCCTTGTCTCTGCATCTTGCTTTTAAGGTAGCCCATGCCTGCTGTGCCCTCCTCCCCCATCATTTCTGAATCACCCTCTTCCTTCAGAACCCACCTCCTACAGGATGCCCACCATCCCCCACTTCCCTGAGTTCCAGGGGTTGCTCTGTCCTCTGAGCCACTGTAGGTCCCCTGGGCATTGAGCATGTGGTTTTTGAATTCTAGCATGATTCTTTAGAGTGCAGATGTAGTGAGGAGCACAACTCTTGCTTCTCTGATGTGTCTGCAGTCAGCAGTAGGTAGGTAGGGGAGTGGATGGGGTTCTGGTTCCTTAGCCCTCAATGAAGCCCATCCTTTCTGACAGTGACTGGAATGGCAGGGCTAGCTGGCCTGAAGAAGGACATTGACCGTGTAAGAGATGACACCAACCAGTCCCTGGTGGAACTTCGAGGCTTATTAGGTGAGTGAGACATGGGGAACTGCCCAGAGATGGAGGGTATGGCAGAGTCAGCACATTGCACAGCTCCATGGAGCGGATTCTCAGTGCAGTCTATGTAAATGGTGCCCCCTGGAGTTGAGCAAGTACATATACATGGTTCTGGATCAAAGGCCACCCTGACAGCATCCTATCCTGTCCTTAGGGTGCAAGAGGGTCACATGCCCTGAAGGATGGCTTCCTTTTGAGGGCAAATGTTACTACTTTTCCCCAAGCACCAAGACATGGGATGGAGCCCGGACGTTCTGCCAGGAGAATTACTCTCATTTGGTCATCATCAGTAGTTTTGCTGAGCAGGTGAGCCATCCCTGCCGAGACTTTGACAACCATCAGGGCCAGCCTGCCTCTGTTCCAGCAGTCACACATCCTATCCTCCCCTGGATGGAGGGAAATTTGGAATTACTTTTGAGCTACTAAAACTTTAATAGCAAACTCTTAACGGAGATAGTATCATGCAGAGGTTAAGAGGATAAGTATATCCTCTTTGTTTGAGCTCATATCCTGAGTGTGTGTATGTGTGTGTGTGTGAGTGTGTGAGTGGCTGGCTGGTATGGGATCCAAACACTTGACCTTGGTGTTATCAGCATCGATTGTTTCATTTAACCTCTACAATTCTCAATTTAATTTCTAACATGAGAATATAATAATGACTATCTTTTAGGTAGCACGTTCTATTTTCCAGGCTGTATTCCAAATACCTTACATCTTATGTGCATTAACATCTGCGGTCATCACAACAACCACACATTAGTGTATCAGTCAGGAGAGGTTATGTTATGTTGGAGTAATGGTCTCCATAGCTCATTGGTGAAAATGTACGAGGCAAATCATACATGACTTTGAGAGTCTGTTTTCTGCTTCTTTGTACTCACAAAGTGAGTCACGTGGACACTCTTATCCTTCAAGGTGGTAGGGAAATGAGGTCTTACCTGTGTGCATCCAAAAGGAGAATTGGAATATTTGCAAACAACTTTAATGACTTAATACTACTACAGTTAGGTCCTATTACCCTTTGCACACAGTACAGACTGTTTGTACTTTATGGAGAAGGAAACTGAGGCACACAGGACACTTAAGCAACTTGCCTGTGGTCACTTACAACTAGTAAGTGTCAGAGCTCAGATTTCAGCCCAGATAACTGGCTTCAAAGTCCATGCTCTTGACTGTAATCATTATAGCGTTATTTTATTAGTGTTTGTGTGGTTTATATTTTTCTGTCCTTTTACTTTTAACATAGCTGTGTCAATATATTGGTTTTGTATTTTTTTGTTGCTTTTCTGTGTCATTATATTTATTTATTTATTTATATATTTTTTTCCATCTTTTTTTTTTTTTTCCCCTTTATTCACTGCTGGCCAATATGGGGCTCTGAACCCTTGACCTTGGTATTATGACACTGCACTCTAACCACCTGAGCTAACCAGCTGGACCTCCTACCCCTGTGTCATTATATTTCAAGTGGGTTTCTTGTACACAGTATATAGTTGGGTTTTGGATTTTAAAAATCTGATCTGACAATCTCTGGCTTTTAATTGGTGTTTTTAGACCAGTTAAATTGAATATAATTATCGATTTGGTTGGATTTAGGTATATCATCTTACTATTGTTTTTTACCTCTATGTCCTCTCTGTTTTTTTTTTTTTTTTGTCCCCTCTACTTTTTATCCCTCTATTTCATAGCATCATTTGCATGAATAACATAGAGGGTTTTGGAAGGGATTAAAATAGATAATGTAAGCAGGGCAGGCACAAATCATACTCTCTAAACTCAGGTTCACAAGAAATATAACTTTATTTACTTTAAATTACTCATTTTAGTTCTTTTGAGCTCCCATTTTACCAGGATGGTGAGGATTTAATTGCAGTCAGTTGGGGTCCCACATTTTTCTTCTGAATGGGGACAGCTTGTGGTGGGGTCAAGGTCGAGGGAAGCACATGTCTGATTCTTGATGTCCTTATTCCAAACTGTTATCTACTGGGACATCCACTGACTAAATGATCCTGAACGAGTTATTTAACCTCTCTGTGCCTAAGTTTTCCCATCTACGAAATTGGTATAATGATACCTGCTTCAGTGGGTCATGATGAGCATCTCATAAGCTGTCCAAAGTACATAGCTCATTTATTAATGAATGAATTTAACCAATGTTTCCTGAGCACCTACTACGTGCTAGGCACTATTCTAAGCATTGGGGATCCTGCATTGGCCAAGACGGGTGGGTTCCCTCTTCTTTTTTTTTGGTGGCCGGCCGGTATAGGGAACCAAACCCTTGACCTTGGTATTACAAGGCTGCGTGGTAATCAACTGAGCTAACTGAGCAGTCATAGCTCCCTCTTCTTAAACTGCCTCATCTTGGTGTCTGGTGGATAGCAAGGATGCTCTAAATGTTGGCAATTCTTCTGGTTTTCTGGCAGTCAGTCATTGGACCACCCAGGTTGCTCCTAAAGCACCTCATTCTCCTGTCAGCAAGGCCTTTTGGGTCTGGAGGTCTCCCCACATCTTCCCTGCTGTTCTTGGGCACAAGGAATCTCTCTGCTCCTTCTACCCTATTCTGGGGTATACGAGACTGTGAGGCCCTCTAAGGCTCCATCCAGTTTGATGGGACAGGAAGCTCTTTCTTCTCTCTGGTTTCCTGACACCTCCCTGGGGCTTTACCCAGGAAGTAGTGCCCAGGTCCCTTCTGCTTCTTAGAGTCTCCAAACCCATTTTTTTTTCTTTGTTTGCTATTACCTGGGGCTCACTAGGGACGAGGTGTAGGGTTTCTCTCCCTTTCTGGGACTCACTATGTCTACAGGTTATAACTTCCTTCTCGTTGCAATCTCTCCTCCCACATTTTAGGGAATCTTGGTTTGGTTGGGTGAGTGAGGTGTGATTTGCCTAGTAAAGTGCACAGATCTTAAGTGTAGGTTCAGTGAGTTTTGGCAAATGTATATACCCTTGTGATTGTCAGCCTAACCAAGATTTGCAATGTTTCCACTACCCTAGAAAGTCCTCTGATATCCTTTTTCTAGTTAACTGCCACCACATCCACCCCTACAATCACTGGTCTGATTTCCCTAATATAAATTAATTCACCTGGAAGAGGAGTTGCCTTTAATCATATTTTCTTTCTAATCCTTTTGTCTTTGACATAAGTCCTTTCTCTTCTTCCAAAGGCCTGGGCTTTTGAAATTCTAAAACCAGGAAGTCCCCTTTCTCTCACTTTTCTACTTCCTGTATTCTTTTGTTGAAGCAATGAGGTCCTTTGCTGTCTGGGTGCAGATTAGGTCTGCAGGGTGAGGCGAATGTACAGGGGAAACCAAAAATCATCAGTTACTATTGCCAAAAACATGACATAAATGTTACGATGTTAAATGTTAACATGTTGTAGTACTTGCTGTGTGCCAGACACTGTTCCGAGCCCTTTAAGCATATTAATCCATTTAATCCTCACCACGACTTATGAGGAGGTAGCTACTGTTATCATCCCATTTTACAGATGGGGAAACTGGGGCACAGAGTGGTTCACAGGCTGTATGAGAACCTAGCAGGATTATTCCCATCATACATGCTAAAGTGGGAGGAAGGTGTTGATTCTGCTCTGCATACCATGGGGACTGGGAGGGGCATGGAGGGCAGCATTTCCAAGCCCCTGACGGTCGTGTAGAGGAATCAATGGTTGAATGGAATTTGTATTTGCAGAATTTTGTGGCCAAGGCTCATGGCTCTCCACGGGTGTACTGGCTGGGGCTGAATGACAGGAAACAAGAAGGGGACTGGAGGTGGCTGGATGGGTCACCCGTCACGTTAAGGCAAGTGTCCAGGGCTCCCAGGGTCTCTCTGCTTCCTTTGTAGACCCTAACCAGGGAGAGGAGAAGGGGATGGGTGTGTGGTTGAAGGAGTCAGGGGCTGGTTCTTACTAGGACGGCTGTACTGATTTTAAGTATAGAAAAATTTGCAAATTTGGTTGGCAAATTACCATTACCCTTAAGCTCCCGAGGGTCTCCTGCTGTCCCTTGGACATCCCCACAACAACTAAAGGGTTTATGCCTGACATAGAAGGGACTAGGGACCCTGTTGGGGGGTGGGGTGCAGATGTAGCACCGAGGTTTAACTATTTCGATACCACACCAGGCATTCCCTCTTCCCCGTGTGCTTGTCATCCTTGTACCCAAGCTGACAGATTCTCCAGAATTGCAGGGTGGGGCTAGACAGGGGCAGCACAAAGGTGTTTTTTGTTTTTTTTTTTGGTGACAGGGCCTCTGGTCCCTGTATCTGTAATTTTTCCTCCACTGAAGCATCTCAACATTTTTGTACAACTGCTCAAATAGACCAAGCACCCAGGCCAACATTTGGGGATAAGGAAGAGAAAGATTTTGATTTGCCAAAATGATGAGCAGGATCTCATATTTTAGTAAAGATTCCTGGCAGGAGGCACGACTCCCTAAAAAGAGATGGCATGGTATGGTGCGACCCTGAGAGTGCCCAGCTCAGATCACATTATGGGGCTGGTGCATCCACCCCCCAGCAGGGAGCATTGGCTGCTAAAGGCTCACAGTAATGCTTTTTCTGGAAAAGTTGTCCTCAGCTGAATGAGAACTTGCTCACACAGGAGGTTATCACATTTCCACTGGGGTCATTCCATAGCCAGTGACTGCCTAGCAGAAGCCTGGATCCCTGGTCTCACGTTGCATTATTATTATAATAATATACCGATGCATTATTATTAACTAAAGTCCGTAGTTTACATTAAGCTTCACTCTTTGTGTTGTAAGTTCTATGTTTTTTTTTTTTTTAAAAGACCGATAAGGGGATCTTAACCCTTGACTTGGTGTTGTCAGCACCACGCTCTCCCAAGTGAGCCACGGGCCGGCCCTAGGGTTTTGACAAATACGTCGTGACATGTATTTGCCATTACAGTATCATACAGAATAGTTTCACTGTCTTAAAAATCCCCTGTGCTCCCCCTGTTCATCCCTCCTTCTCCCCACTTTTCCCTCCGTCTAGCTTCTGGGACCCACAGGAACCCAACAACATGGATGAAGAGGACTGTGGCAGCATGAACAAAGGTGGCACCTGGAATGATCTCTCTTGTGACATAACTACATATTGGATTTGTGAGCGCAAATGTTCCTGTTGAATCCCAAGGCTGAGGAGGGGGATCCGTACCCGAGGACCCCTCACTCTCAGAGATGAGCATCTCCTGCCCTTGTCTCTTCATGAACTGACATGGATATCCCCAAAACAGGAACAGCACCCCGGATGTATCAAGTTCCCAGGGAGGCAAGTCAGGTCAATTGTAGGGGGAGGACTTGGGCTCGCCTGGATGGATGTGGAGCTGGAAGGACAACCAGGGCTTGGTGGTGCATGGCCTCCCAGTTCTGGGGTCTGGAGAACATTCACCAAGTTCCTGATCGTGGATCTTAGGAAGTGATGCTGGCCCTGAGGGATCCAGTTCTGACACTGAGCCCGGGATGAAATACCTTGGCTCCTCTAAACCACTATGAGCTGCGACGGGGCTCTCTTACTGCCTACTTGATGTGGACTAATTTCTGGGAAGTGGGTGGGGCAAAATCATTGTTGACGAGCAACTTTCTCATTGTCTTGGGTGAGGTTTGCCCAAGCTGGGTGGCAGAATCAGACCTCTGCCAAGACCTGGCCCATGGAACTTTCTAGAAAGGAAAACCATCTGAAAAAGCAAGACCCCACACAGTGTGGCTGGGTCAGGCCATGACTTGGTCAGATCCACAGGACAATGATGGAGATATCTGCCTACGTGTGTCCTTGAGATGTTTGTGGGTTGTATAGATCTTCAATGATTTAACTCACTTTACTTCTGTATGAACTTTCTGGGGCTATCAGCTCTTGCAATGTTATTGCTTCTCAAAATGCCACATTGGTGTGTGGTC
Organism: Cynocephalus volans; assembly: GCF_027409185.1. Taxonomy (NCBI): domain Eukaryota; kingdom Metazoa; phylum Chordata; class Mammalia; order Dermoptera; family Cynocephalidae; genus Cynocephalus; species Cynocephalus volans. The sequence goes on from NC_084469.1 coordinate 105,984,422, forward strand.
CTGGCCACTGTTTTAGTTTGCTAGGGCTACCATGACAAAGTACTATAGACCACGTGTCTTCAACAACAGACGTTTATTGTTTCACAGCTCTGGAAGCCAGAAGTCTGAAATCAAGCTGTCAGCAAGGTTGGTTTCTTCTGAGGCCTCTTTCCTTGGTTTGTAGATGTTTTTCTCCTCCTCCCTGTGTCTTTGCATGGTCTTTCCTCTGTGTGCACCTGTGTCCTAATGTTCTCTTCTTATGAGGACACAAGTCATATTGGATTAGGGCCCATCCAATAACCTCACTTTACCTCAATTGCCTCATTAAGAACCCTATCTCCATATACAGTCATATTCTGATGTACTTGGAGTTAGGATTTCAACATGTGTATGTTTTGGGGGGAACTAAATTCAGCCCATGACATCCACTAAATGCCAGCTGGGTCCCATGGTCATAGTGACCACCAAAAAACAGCAAATTGAGGGCTGGTACTACCCCCAGCTAAGCACAACTCAACATGGTAATCTGTTTGGACAATCCTTGCATTATATTTGTGGGTGGATAGACATTCTCCAAACTGATCAATTTATTTATCAACAAGTGTCATTGACTAAGAACAGAATCTTCCCTGTTTTGACTGAGAGCAGGTGATTATGGAGGGTCCTTGGTGGAGGGGGAGGGTGGGTCTCACTTTACTTCCTCTTCTCTCTATTCCTGCCCCGCCATATCTACGCCTACCCCAACTCATCACTACCAGAACCAGCCCCCCATACCATCCACAGCCTGCAGAGTGGGTGGGTGTCATGTTCTATGCCTTCCACCCAGGGGACCATTGGTTCAAACAACAGTTTGTTTGGGGTCAGGGGAAGTTCCTGCATCTCAGAAGGGGAAAATTCCGTTTCCTACAATATATGTGTTGATAAATGGGGAAGCAGGGGGCTGTGGTCACATTTCTGAGTCATGCTGGGCAGCCCACATAGAACTGGCCCCAACCTATCTCCCTTCCGCATCTCTCATAGTTGTCTCATCGCAGGCAGAGAGGGCAACGTGAAAGAGGTTCCCTTTTACCCCATTGGGTCCAGGGGAGCAAAGGTTGGATGCTCTTGGTGGATAAAAAAAATAGCTATGGTTTATCAAGCATGTATTATGTGCTTGCTACAAGCAGTGGCTCTCACTTAATTTTCTCCATGACTCTATGAGGTTGAAATCATGACCAACCCCATTTTGTAGCTGGAAAAACCGAGGTCCAGAGTGGTCTCATGGCTTGTCCATTGTCATTTAGTGGGTAAATGGTGCAGCTAGGATTTGGACTCAGTCTGTACCTGAAATGATTGGTCTTTTTTCTGCAGCATCTGCTACCTCCTGAGAGATTATCTGTACACTTGAATTATCCCTGAGGACCCTGACCTTGTAGCTCTGGTCTCAGCTGGTTATTATGGGAAAGGAACAGTGTAGTGTTGTTGGAACAGACATCCTGGGATGAGAGAGGAGACCAGGGACTGAGTTCTGGGTCTGTGGCTAGTAATCATTGTGGTTTTCCTGGGGCTACTTACGATAATGCAGATAAGCAATGATGAGGACAAGGGAGTTCAGTTTGAAGGTCAGAGGAATGTATTTTGAAGATACAGTTAATAGGACTTGCTGGTGGTTTAGGTAGGGGTATGAGAGAAAGAGGAAAGAATGACTCCAAGGTTTTCAGTCTAAGCAATAGGAAAGATTGAGTTATCATTAACAGAGATGGGAGGAAAAAATGCTTGCAAACACAACCCATTAAATTTGGGTGGTTCCATGTTCTCATTTATTGGTGGGAGCAAAAAATTAATATATAAATTCACACACACACACACACACACACACACACACACACACACACACACACACACACAAAACCGGGGGGGGGAAGAAGAAGATATAACAACCACAATTACTTGAAGTTGATACGACAAGCAAACAGAAAGGACATTGTTGGGGGGGAGGGGGGAGGGAGAAGGGAGGGAGGTTTTGGTGATGGGGAGCAATAATCAGCCACAATGTATATCAACAAAATAAAATTAAAAAAAAAAATAAAAAAAAATAAATAAATTTGAGTGGTTCATGAACTTTTGCTGAAGTTCTTAGAACTTCTCCTGTCAAGTAAGGAATGGTATAGAATGGAATCTTGTGTGTAGCAGATGAGATCATGCCCTGCCTGTATTCTTGATCCTCACCTTTTTAGTGACTTCTAACAGCCAGCAGCTGCCACCAGAGTCCACCTGATGTGCTGTGTGGCAGGTGGGAAATTCCAGGGGAAAAATGCTTCCTGGAACAGCCTTAAACCCAAGCCTGGACTTGGTTTATACATATCCCAACTCCCTCACCCTTTAGGAGAGATGACTCTGAGATGCATGTTTTACATTTTCCTTTGAGGTTTCCTATGGGACCAAGCTTCAGTTTCCTACGGTGGTAGCCTGCTGAATAACACATCATCTAACACATCTTGTATCGGCTGCCTTTCTTTCTCTGCCTCGCTTTTTCTCATCCTTGCTGGTGTTTCCTGGGATCACTTCCAAAATAACCTACTTGCACTCAAATACTTATCTCAGAGTTTGCTTTTGTGTGAATCAAAATGAAGATGCTAAGGGACAGGAGAAGACAAGCTTGCAAAATGGTCTGGTTTGCTTGGGACTGAGGAATAAAGTTGGGAAAGTCCTGGGCAGACTGGAATGATTTGACCACACCCGTAGGAGGATAGTGTGGCATCAAGGAAGGCAAGAGAAGAGAATGCCTCAAGAGGAAAAAGGTATCAATACAGTAAAATGCAACCCCAAAGCAAAGTTAGATAAGACTGAGAATCAGCCAGTGGACTTAGCACTGAGGAAGCATTGGGGACATTGAGTCATTCTTGGGTGTGTTAGAGGAAGAAGTCACACTGCAGTGCAACGTTGAGCAGTGAGGGGGTGGGAGGAAGTGGAGACAGCAGAGTGTAAACAACTTTTCCCCCTAGAATTTTCGCTGTGATGAGGAGAGTGATGGAGTGATGATTGAGCAAGAGAGGAGGTTATGGAGGGACTTTTTGGGTAGAAGGGACCTGAACATGCTTCCCTATTTCTTTTCCAAATACTCCTATTATTCCCATATTAGATCACCCAGTCTGACTTTTTCCCCTTCATAATTTTTATCTTTTGGCATTTTGCCCTGTGCTTTTGGCATTTTGCCCTGTGCTTTGCCATGTGATCTTCTAAGCTACTTCTCTGGCTCTTGAGAGTGTGCATCAGGTAGGTGTGTACAGCAGGCAGGTGTGCAGAGCAGACAGGGGTGTGTGCACAAGGCAGGTATGTAGATGCACCTCCCTGTATCCCAGTCTCCTTGCTTCCTCCTACACTCAGGAACAGGGCTCGTCTTTGGGGTCTTGGGGACCAGAGGTATCACATTTACATGGGGATGATGTTCACTTTAGGAGGTCCATGGATCCCTGTGGGCCAGACTCTTCCTAAGATGAATTATGTTTGATCCTCACCCCACAGTACCCTGCAGCTTGTCTGACAACTTTCCACCTGATGCATGAGGGAGACATTTCAACCCCCAGATTTCCCTTCAGGGGCTCCCCCAGAGACACCAACCTCACTCCCTCCCAGGTGCCATGGATCCCAGCAGACTTTTGGTTCAAAGAGACAGATATGGTAGGACAGGGACTAAAGGGAATCAAGACATGTTCAGGTGGTCATTCTCCTGGAATCTCTCATTTCTCCTTTTTAGCATGGGAGCCAGCAAACTTCTGGCAGGGGCAGGATGTGGGCAAATCTCACCTGCATCCCATTTTTGTATGGCTGATGGGCTAGGAATGGTTTTTACATGTCTAAAGGGATATACATACATCATATATATTATGTGTATGTGCCCTGAGAAGTCTAAAATATTTATTATTATCTGGTCCTTTACAGAGAAATTTTGCTGACTCTTCTTTAGCATATTAAATACCACCAAAGAAGAACCAGGAGAGAGAGTGAGAGGAAGATGTAGGACTCAGGAGAGAGACGATGTAATCAATGGAGAAAGGTCCCCAAAGAGGCGAAGGGAATGGGATCTAAAGCACAGAGGAAGAGGTTAGTCTTAAACAAGAGGGGAAATCCCTCTGCCCTTGTGGCAGAATCAAGGAGGAAACAATGGATATCGATGAGATAAAGCAGCAAGGATGGGTATGGATGTGGATATATTTGTAAAGGATGTCAGAAAGTCAAGAGTTTCCATCAGCTGTTTTTTATGATCTCTTTGAAGTAGGAGAAAAGGTCTTCTGCCTTCCACAGAAGGAACGGTAGTGAGGATTGAGGAAGGAGGTGAAAAACTCCCATGGGGGGAAGTTGACTTGGGGTAGGAAGAGAGAGTTCCAGGTAGCATGGAGATTCTTGTTGAGATCAGAAAGCGTACATTTGTAATGGCTCTTAGATGAGTTGATTCTGGGATCTCATTGCCTTGATGGAGAAGTGGACAAGAGACACAATTGGTTCATAAGGAAGGATGCTTTGGGCTGCAAGTAATGGACTTCCTGACCCAAAGCGTCTTGACAATAGGGGCTTATTCATCTTACATAGGAAAGAGTCCAAGGGTTGGTTCAGCAGCTTAATGATGTCATAAAAGCCCAGATTATTCCCATCTTTCCAGTCTTCCATCCATAGTATTTCTTTTTTCATCTTTTGTATTTCTACATCTTTTCTCCAGGAATCATATTAATGTAAGATAACAGCCCAAACCAGGAACTGTCCATTGTGTCTTTGTTTTTATGAAGGAGAAAAAATATTTTCCAGTAAGTTTTTCTAATATCTCATTGGCTAGAACTGATCTAAATGTGCATGCTAAACTGATCTCTAGAAAATGGGAATGGGAGCAGCCTGGTTAGCTCAGACTGGTATTTCTCAAGTTCAGCACTACTGACATTTGCAGGTGAATAATTCTTTTCTTGTGGGGGTGGGGGCTGTCTTGTTCATTGCAGGATGTTTAGCAGCATTCCTGGCTTCTACCTACTAGATGCTAGTAGAACCCCTTTGCCCCAGTCATGATAACCAAAAATATCTCCAGGCATTTCCAAATGTCCCTGGGGTGGGGGCCAAACTTATCCTTAGTTGAGAACTTCTGGCTTAAACCAATCTAAACTGACCCATTGGGCCCAGCCACATTGCCGTTGCAAATCTGAACACAATGTACATTCTATTAATAAGGAAAATGCAGTGATGGTGATGGCTGCTGATTAGACAATCCACAGTGCTTGCCGTTGTTGGGCTGAGGTTTTCCCAGGCAGGTATGGAATCATAATGAGGAAGCAAGGGCATTGAAAGTATGGGAGAGAATTACTTGATGTGGCTGATCTCATGAGACTTAGCCTGGATAAGAAAGGAGGTAAAGCCAGTAGGAAGCTGATGGTTTGGGAGAAGCTGATGGTTTGGGAGAAGCTGATGGTTTGGGAGAAGCTGATGGTTTGGGAGAAGCTGATGGTTTGGGGGACTGGATGAGTTTAAGGAGTAAGTTTAGAATGAGGGAGAGTAAGAACTCAAGGAAAGGCTTTGAAAGGGGCTTCTTCATATACAGAAAGTCGAGGAAGTATTAGCAATGGTCACGAATTGGGTATCCAGGGACAAACATTGGCTGAACACATCACAAAAAAGAAAAATCCAATTTAGCACGTGTTTATTGAGAGCCTATTATGTAGAACAAACACTTCAAGAAGTAGAGGTTAAACATTTCCACTCCAAGGATATGTATAGTGAGTGCCCTTGTCCTCAGATTCATTCTTCATGATGCCAGTGAGATCCATGGGTATGACATTCCATATGGGGTGGAATGTTCTAGTTTCAATATTTTCTCTTCATTTGTCCTGGAAACATGTCCTTCCCCCCCAAAAAAGATGTTTAGATTAAAAGCAGATGTAAGGGTAAAATCAATCAAACAAACAATCAGATAAACACAACAAAAACATGGAGAAAGAGCAGAAGTGAGGTAAAGCTAGCTTTAATTGGAAGGCAGGGATGGTGTGATCTCCTAGTATTTTAGAATTCTAGGGCCATTTTTAGCTTATAGTGGGAGTACTGCTCAAAAATCCAGGATGAAGACTTTTTCTTTTTTTATAAATTTTATAAATTTTCAGACAATATCCCACTCCACAATTTCATCCCCCTGGATGTTGGTTTTTGTCTATAGAGAAAGCCTAGACTCTAAGCTCCATGAAGGCAGGGACTGTGTTGGTCTTGCTCCTTTCTGTATACCCATTGCCTTGCCTGACACACTGTAGAACTCAACAAATATTCTCTTTTCTTCCTGCATGTTACAGCTCGATTTAGAAGACCCAAGCACCATAGGGGAACCAACATCTCCTGTATCAGACCATGAAGATAAGGTTCTCAGACTAGGTTATAAGTGTCATTATATGCAGGAAGTCCAAAGTTATGTCTTCCTTTCTGGTATTTACAGTTTATTCACAGAACTCCCTGTCCAGATGCAATTTACCAGTCAAGCGTGACTTTTCCTATAAGCAATGTTGCCTAGTTACATAACTGATATTTCAACTTTATCAAGTTTCTAAGGAACAGAGCTAGAAAGTTAACCTGAGGTCAAATTTGCCATAGAGAAAGAGAGTTGCATTAGCTTTTTTTTTTTTTGGCAGTACAAGGATTGAATCCTGGGCCTTGGTGTTATCAGTACCACAATCTTATCAATTGAACTAAACAGCCGGCCCTGAGTTCCATTAACTTTTAACTTAAACTCTGTGCCTAGAAAAATAAAAGCATAAAAGATCATTTTAAATAAAACCAATATATTTCTTAAAGAGAGGTTCATAGTTTTTATTTTATATTTTCCCTTTTCAAAGTTACGTTCATCTTATTCAATTTCAACAACATTATGTAATAATACTATTTCACTGTGGGGAACCAGTAACTGGAGAGCTGGCATCTCTGGGAATTATTTTGGACTATCTGGGAAACCTTTCATAGGTCATAGTCAACAGTGTGCACCTATAACAATTGTATTCTTGTTGAGAATGAGTAAGCCTAATGTTCATCAATTTTTTGATCACCTTACATGCTCTAAGACTTTTCCTGGTTGCAGTTTTCTCTTGGTCCTTTTGGAAAGATTTGGAATTAATTCCCTTTCCCTACCTTCAATAAGGGATTGATGTTTCTTTAGTGACCTCGATATCTCCACTGCTGAGGAAAATCACCTATTATTTCAAGAAATGCTGAAGACAATTTATCAGAAATTTCTCAATTTAGATTAACTTAAAAAGAATGCATTCTAAGGCACTTTGGCAAATGGATGTGGTGTTTGTTATGTAAGAGACATGAAACCAAATGAGACAGGAAGAGTTTTTATGGATTTAGAGCATAGGAGCCCATCTTGCTCATCCAGAGAAATATCTTCTTAGAAGTATATTCTATTGATAAGCCAGGCACAGAAAGAGAAATACTGCATGTCCACACTCATAAGTGGGAGCTAAAATAGATAAAGAAAGAAGAAAAAAGAAGAAAAGAAAGAAAGAAACAATCACAATAATGCATTGAACTTAAAAAAAAAAAGAACAGAGTTGTGGTTATTAGAGGTGGGAAAGGGGGAGGGGGAAGGGGGTCAGTGAGAAATTAGTTAAGGGACACAAAGATAGATTACGTATTAAAAACATGAGTATACTGATTATTCTGATTTGATCACCACATATATACTCAATTATGTTTCAATAAAAAAAGAAAAAAAATGGGGCCAGTCCGTGGCTCACTCGGGAGAGTGCGGTGCTGATAACACCAAGGCCGCGGGTTCGGATCCCATATAGGGATGGCCGGTTGGCTCACTGGGTGAGCGTGGTGCTGACAACACCAAGTCAAGGGTTAAGATCCCCTTACTGGTCATTTTTATAAAAAAAAAAAAAAAGAAAGAAAGAAATAAGTTTTATTGTTTCTCTAAAAAGGCAAATAAGGGACAAATATGGAGAGAAGTCTCAGATAGCACTGGAAACTCATTCTTTGTGCATTGTCTACTCAATGGAAGGACAGATGATACTAGCAAACAAGTTCAGAAGTATCCCCTTTCTAACAGGGTCCTTTCTACCCCCAGGAAGTTCCCAGTATTCTCTGTAGTCTTCTCCTATAATTATATAGAGCAGGGGTAGGGACCCTCTCCCAGAACCCCTTCCACGGTGTCCACCAACTCTGCCAGGCTCATGTCCACCTCTCTATGGGACAGTGGGAGTTAGGGGGATGATGGTTTCTCTGCTATGTCTATGCTTGTAAGTTTCCCCCAGCGGGATTCTACTTTAGATTGTAGTGGTGCTGGGGATATGTTTTACCCACATAGCTTTGCATGATAAGAATATACACAAAAACCAGCTTAAACACTGTTAGCAAGCACGGAAGAGCCGCTGAAGAACGGTATAGCAAGAATGAGGAATTCAAACCAGGATACAGGAAAATAACTCTTCTCCATACCCTCCAGGAAAGGGGGCTTGCAGTTAGACAAGGAGAGGAAGTTTGGGGTGTCCAGCGGGGTGGTGGTGAAACATTAGGATAAGTCACAGGTTCTCTTACCACACTGGGTTCTGAGTCAGATCATAACCTGCTGGAGAGTGTATATGTCTCAGACTCTGGTTTCGATATCATGAACTCTCTAAACCACTTTTGGTATTGTTTCCGGACCTGGAACATCAAAGGAAAAACCAGGATAGTTTTTGTGAACATTGGCAAAGAGGAGAAAAGTCAGTGAGTCAGGAACAGAGTAGAGATTTATTATTAAAAAACCTTTCCCACAAAATGTGGCATACCTAGACAATGGAATTATCCTTAAAAAGGAAGGAAGTTCTGACACATGCTACAACATGAATGACCTTTGAGGACATTATGCTGAGTGAAATAAGCCAGACACGAAAGGACAAAGACTGTGTGATTCCACTCATAGGAGGTCCCTAGAGTAATTAAATTCATAGAGCCTAAAAGTAGAGTGGTGGGTGCCGGGGGCTGAGGGAAGGGGTAATGGGAAGTTAGTGTTTAAGGGGGACGGAGTTTCAGTTTGGGAAGATAAAAAAGCTCGGGAGATGGATGGTGCTGATGGCTGCACAACAGTCTGCATGTGATGGTACTTAACACTTAACAATGGTTAAAGTGGTAAATTTTGTTATACATATTTTACACAATACAAATTTTTGTATCACGGAATACATCTTTGTTGTAGAAAATTTATAAAATATGCATACACAGAAGGAAGAAAATAGAAGTTACACATAATTCCTCAATCTAGTGAAAATCAGTGATCAGGGCCGGCCCGTGGCTCACTCGGGAGAGTGTGGTGCTGATAACACCGAGGCCACGTGTTCGGATCCCTATATAGGGATGGCTGATTAGCTCACTTGGGTGAGCGTGGTGCTGACAACACCAAGTCAAGGGTTAAGATTCCCTTACTGGTCATCTTTAAAAAAAAAAAAAAGAAGAAAATCAGTGATCATGTTTTGGTGGTATCTTTCCATGTGTCATGGTTTGGGGTACCCTGGAAGCAGACCCCTAGACAAGGGTTAAAAGTGTAAGGAGTTTATTTGAGAGGTGATCCCAAGAAACACCAGGAGGGAAGCAGGGGAGTGAGACAGGGAAGAGAAGGCAGCCAGTATAGGATGAATAATCAAGGAAGTTTCCACTGTGGGCAACTGGGGTTCAGTCCCATTGGGCATCTCTCTCTGTAAATGTAAATGTTTATATACATTCTATAAACAAAACAGAACCCTCTGGTGTGATGTTTTGAAACTTGCTTTTTCAAAAATTTATTTTAAATATCCTTCCAGTCATAAAATATTCTTGCACCTGGACAAATATTAACACTTGAATGTTCTAAGCCTGTGCTTAGGTTCAGGTTCAGTTTCAGGTTTTTAAACCTGATCTACATCTTGAAACCAAGTCAAGCTGATCTCCAGCTAAGATCAGCTGAACCCAACTTACCTGTAGACCCAAGAATGAGAAAAGTAAACATCTGCCTTTAAGCCACTGAGATTTTTGAGTTTATTTTTGTTACACAGCATTAGCCAACTATTACAAGTGGGAAAGCCAAAGAAAAGGAAAAAAAAAAAAACAAACCAAACATGATATTTCCTTGATATAGCTGTTATTTACTTTCCGAAAGCTGTTAATAAACTGATGTGTCTTACATCCAATTGCATCTTAAAGTAAAGAAAATATTGGGAGTGTTTACACACTGATAACAAGTGCATTTGAACATTTGGAGAACATCGACTTAAAGTTCCTTAAACTACATGCCTTCGAAGTTGTCTTAAATTTAAAACAACAAAGTAAGGGGTCGATGTTTACCTGCTGGCTGAGGAGGCAGTAGACCAGGAAAATGAAGAAGCCCTGAAGGCTATTGATGATGGTGAAGAGATAGGCCATGACTTTGGCAGCTGGACCCACCTGCAGGATGCCCAGACACCATGTGCAGCCCAAGATGAGGAGCTGAGCTGTCGCTTTAAATGTCAGCATCCTGAGAGGAGTCAGAGATGATGATGTCAAAAAGCTAATAGTGGACATGGACACTCCTGCAGTGTAGCTGTTTATAGTGAAGACTCTCGAGCTAGATTGCCTGGGTTTAAACCCAAGCCCGCACTAATTAACTGTGTGACATTGGGCAAGTTACAATTAGCCCTCTGTACCCGCAGGTTTTGCATCCTTGGACTCAACCAGCCACAGGTCAACAATATTTGAAAAGGAAAACAATAAGAAACAACAATACAATAATAAAAAATAATACAAATAAAAAATGCAGTATAACTATTTACATAGCATTTCATTGCATCAGGTATTATAAGTAATCTAGAGATGATTTAAAGTATACAGGAGGATATGCATAGGTTATATGCAAATACGATACCATTTTATATAAGGGGCTTATATAAAATGGACATAAAATTATCATTTTATATATAAGTCCATTTTATATATTTTATATAAGGAACTTATATAGAATGGACTTATGTACCATTTTATATAAGGGACTTATATGTTCATCTGTGGATTTTGGTATCCACAGAATTTTATTTTATTTTTTATTGAAACATAGTTGATTGTACATATCTGCAGGGTACAGAGTTGAATATCAATACCTGTGTGTAATATGTGATGCTCAAATCAGGAAAATTAGTATATTCAACATTATACAATGTCTCACAGAATTTTAGATTTTGAATTTTGGGTTGGTTTTGGAGGGAGTTAATCTCCCATGGATACTGAGAGATGACTGTACTTTACTTGTAACTCAGTTCCCTCATCCTTATAAATACTCCTATTTTATAGGGTTGCTGCAAAGATTACATGAGACTTTAACATATGAAAGTATTTAGGACAGTATATGGAAAAAAGTTAGTACCATACATACATAAACATTCTAAAACTGGGTGTTCTTTATCTTTCTTTTATCATTTATTGATAGGGGGTTATATAATTCGTTATTCAAACAGAAAGATTTTTGAGATCAAAAGGAAATACTATTAATAATTACAGTGCCTCAGCAGGCATAAACTGGGACTGTCCCAGGTAAGTTGAGACACAAACCATCCTACCTGTAATATACACACATATATCCCTAATTATTAAGTACAATATTACTTAAGTGAGAAAAGGTAATTGAGAAACCATCTGTGTAGTGTAATCCTGTTGTGTATGTGTCTTTCTGTTCTATAGGAAATACACAGAGAAAGGTCTGGGAAAATATACGTATCATATCCCACACATCATACAGTTTGTTCTGGCTTCCTGGGAAGTGGATGTAGCAGGAAAAGAGAGAGTTAACCATTTTCACTTTTTATTTTATATATTTTGAAAGATCTTGAAAAAATTTTAACAAACCTGTCTTATTTTTACAATTAAAATGAAATCAAAAATTATGTATTCAAATTAAAACAAATGCTGCCAAATAAAATATTCATTCCTCACGATATTTTGAAATAGTGTTATACAAAATATATTTTAATCCAGATCCTTCTTGAACCTATTACACACAACTGGAGATATACATTTAAATTGGTTATAATTAGCTTAATTGATCTCTATTGGTTGGGGTGTACACAGTTTTGCATCTCAGCTCTTATGGTTTCTATAGGATTTAAGCTTTCAGTAACTGTTAGATTAGCAAATCTGAGTTGGTTGTTTTTGATGAAATGAGTACTCTTTATGCATCTTGTGTTGTGTGGTAGAAACTGCTGGTTTTCTCCCTTCTCTTTTTCCTTTTAGTGTTAAATCTCTTCACCCTTTGATTTTTATCAGGGAACGTGGCCACTCTAGAAGAGACTACATTTCCCAGCCTCCTTTGCAGCTGGGTGTCATCATGTGACCAAAGTTGGTCAATGGGATAGGAGCAAATGTGGAATGTACACCTTTTATGTTGCCTCCTTCCCATGGATGGGATATTGACAAGGACAACATGCTAGGGGATGGTGGGACAACAAAATATAGTAGGAAGAACCTGAGTCCGTGGATCACTTTGTGGAGCAGAGCTTTCCCACTAGCCCTGGACTGCTCACCTTTGAACCATAACATGAGAGTGAAATAAACCTCTAAAAAGAAAAAAGAAAGAAAGAAAGAAAAGAACACACACACACACACACACACACACACACACACACACACAAAAAAAAAAAAAGAAAAGAAAAAAGAAAAAAATAACAACAAAAAATAAACCTTTTTTCACTCTTTTGTTTTTGGTTCTTTTTTAGTTCACGGTATTTTAGCCTGTACTCTTGCTAATACAGGTTCTCATTCATTATGACTGTAGAAGATTAAAAATTTTTTTTATTAGCATTTCATTATTACAAATTGTAATTATTCTTTATACCCCTTACTCGATCAATCACTCCCCAATCCCCCTCACCCCCCACCTCTAGTATCCTTAGGTTTGTTCTATCCTTCTGAAAGTGCAGGGTATTACTGTGTGACTGTGGAAGATTACAGTGGCCTGGCTAGTCCCTGGAGCATGGTTGTGGAGTGTATGTGTGTGGATATGTGCGAGAGATGAGTAGGGGGTGGGTTGACGAAAAGACAGTGGGAGGTTTTCCTGGTCACATCCTACCTTGTATTCCGGATGGTTGACACTTCACTGTTGAGGGAGGAAAGTTTGCTTTTCAAAATCCAAAGGGCCAAGAGAAAAAATACTAAATTCACCTGTAGGAATGACACAGATCATGCAGAATGCCAGTTAAAATAACACAGTGTCCACTTTAAATTGCACACAAGTCCTACTTCCCTGCACATGTAATTGAATTGGTAGCAGGTGGAAAATCAAGCCACACAACTGAGAAAATGCATGTCCCTTGTGCTATCTTGTACCCAGCACTCTGGTGGCTCTTGTTCAGTCAGAAACATTGGAGGCAGGTACTCACACAGAAAATGGCACAGACTGGGCCAAGGAAACCCCAGATGAATCCCTGGTCCAGGTGGAGCCAGCATCTAGGAACAATGAGGAAAGCGACACAAGGAGAGATCAGAGAAAGCACATGATGTGAACAGGAAGTGACACTTTTCCTGTTAGAGAACTTTTCCGATTCCTCCTGAAAGTCAGCTAATGACAATCATGGCTTTAATTGCTCACTACTCTGTGTTTGTGTTATGTTAAATATTTTATGAGTACAATCCTGTTGTTTTTTTTTTTTTTTTGCAGCTGGCCAGTACAGGGATCCAAACTCTTGATCTTGATGTTACAAAGCTGTGCTCTAACCAAGTGAACTAACCAGCCAGCCCTGTTGAATTTTTAAACCAACATTGTGGGGTGGGAATAACAGGGACAACTGTTCTCCTCGTTTCACTAAGGAGGGGACTGAGATTTGAGGACTCGAGATTCCAAATCATGCGACAAAGCAAATCTTCCTCCTTCCAAAACCTTCTGAGCTCTTGATACTATCTTGCCCTGACTCGCTGGGAAACAGGTTAGAACTGTTACGGAGGAAAACATAAAGTGTATTGGAAATGTATGAGGGGTCTTCAAAAAGTTCATGGAAAGATTTGTATTATTTTATAATTCCATTTTTCCAGGAACTTTTCGAAGTATCCTTGTAGCCAGTAGGTCCCCCTTATTTGTGGTTTTGCTTTCTGTGGTTTCAGTTGACTCTGGTACAGTACAGTAAGATATTTTGAGAGAGAGAGAGAAGTAAAATTCACATAATCTTTATTACAGTATATTGTTATAATTGTTCTATTTTGATTGTTGTTCATCTCTTTTTGTATCTAATTTATAAATTAAACCTGATCATAGGTATGTATGTATAGGGAAAACCGTAGTACATATAGGGTTCAGTACTATTCACGGTTTCAGGCCTCTACTGGGGATCTTAGAATGTATCCCCCATGGATAAGGGGAACTACTGTACCCTAATCATCATCATTAACACTGCCCCCAAAAATCTTTCTTAGGAAACATCAACTGCACAGGATGAGAGTCAAGCTTACCGATCAGGCGTTCCATAAAGGTGAGGTCTGAATGCTGCGGAAATGGCCACAATCACTGCGGGGACGCCATAGCCCACAGGGAACATGAGACCCTTCATGACTCTGTTCACACTTGAGTAGTTGACCACGGTCAGGTTTCGTGCAGTGAGGAACAGGTACAGACCTTCCAGCAGCATCCAGGTGAAGGCGGCCAGGTAGAGGTAGTGTAAGGCACCAGCGATGATGGTGCACAGCCCCTGCAGGAGGAGAAAGAGTTACCAGAAGGGGTTGTCAAGGTGGAGGATGGGCCTAGGTCCTCTCCTCTGCATTGACATTGGGTTCAGAGCACCTGACATTAGGCCAAGGGCATTGAAAGTAAGGGTGACTGGGGCCGGCCCGTGGCTCACTGGGTGAGCCTGGTGCTGACAACACCAAGTCAAGGGTTAAACTCCCCTTACCAGTCATCCTTAAGAAAAAAAAAAAAAGAAAGGAAGGGTGGCTGATGGTCAATGCTAGCACTGGCCATGTTGGCAGCAACCCTTCTGACTTTCCCTGGGACCTGAAGGATGGCAAAATAGGCCACCCTAAAATATGCCACTTTGGCATAAGGATTATTTTGAGCTGAAGGCGATTGGGAAGAAGCAGATAAAAAAAGAAGCTCTCTGCCCTCTCCCTAAAAGCAAGATATCAATTTACATACTTACCTTTTTTTGGTGGTAAGAACACTTAAAATCCACTGTCTTAGCAATTTTCAAGTACAGTATACAATATATTGTTATTGGCTATAGTCACCATGATGTACAATATAACTCTTAAATTTATTCCTCCTGTCTAACTGAAATTTTGTATCTTTTGAGCAACATATGCCCACACTCCTCATTCCCCTCCACCTCCCGCCTCTGGTAACCACCATTCTACTCTCTGCTTCTGGGAATTCAACTTTTTTAGACTCCACACATAAGTGAGATCATGCAGTATTTGTCTATCTCTGCCTGGCTTATTTCACTTAGCATAATGTTCTCCAAGTCCGTCATGTTGTCAGAAATAACAGGATTTCCTTCTTTTTTAAAGGCTTGATAGCATTCCAGAACATAAATTTATGAAGGTGTCCCTTGTACTTCCCACCATCTGCCACCCCTAGAGTCTCCTTCTCCTTTGTTTCATCACTTCTCCAAATTTTATTGTTCTTTGTCAAAGATGCTGGCATTCTAAGCCACCTCTTTGAGATATACATGTTAACACACTTTGGTTTATTTTTCTCTTGTTAATCTGTCTTTTGCTACAGGGGGCCCAAATAAGAACTCAGAAGGGCAGAGAGAAAATTATGTTTTCCTCCCCTACAGACCCAAGGGCATTCTATTAATGTGTCCAATGTAGCATCACTCCAGAAGCCAGCATCCCCTGGGCCAGGGCAGGGGGTTATTCCAGGACACCATCGGTACCTTGGGTTCCGTCCGGTCGATTGCAGTGAGGAAGAAGAGGTGGGCCAGGAAGAGGCAGAGCGAGAGCTGCAGGTGCAGGGAGGTGCTGGTGTTGTGGATGGCTTTGCACAGGAGGAATGTGAGGCCCGCCAGGAGGAGGCACAGCAGGGAGAGGCCCAGCCCCACGTAGGTGATGATCGTCAGCGCAGGATCCTCCTCCTGGGACCCAGCAAAGCAGAGTTCACAGTCACCCTTCCCTGCTCTGGGGTAATGGTTCTCACTGTCAGACTGGGGCATCCCAAACACAGGCATGAAGCCCAGTAAGAGTGTGGCAAGTGTCTGTCACACTTCCTTCTGGGACACACCCAGTTCGTTCTTGCTCAGAGCCCTTACACATATATGTATCTCTTCTTGGGATCCTCTTCCTGAGGAAGTAGGATCCTTTCCCTACTGACTTTTTAAAAATTGGGGTAAAATTCACCTAACCCAAAATTCACCGTTTTGAAGTGAACACTCCAGCGGCATTTAGTACATCCACAGTGTTGTACAGCTACCACCTGTATCTAGTTTCAGATCACGTACATCACCCCAAAAGGAAACCTATCCCCATAAGCAGTCATTCCTCATTCCCCTCTCTCCAGCCCCCTGGCTACCACTTTCTGCCTCTATGGATTTTCCTGTTCTGGGCATTTCATGTAAATGGAATCACACACGTTGTGGCCTTTTGTGTCTGGCTTCTTTCACTCAGCGTGATGGTGTCCAGGTTCATCTGCGTGGTAGCACTACTGACTGTCAATGTCCAGGTTTCAGCTGGAATATTTAATTCTTAGAGAGGTCTCTTTGAGCCCTCTAAAGGAGAACGCCTTCTGAAACTACTCTGGTCGCTTGCTATCTTTCATTTTCTTTATAGCACTTATCGCTACTGAGCGACTGAGTAGGGGCTCGGAAAGTATTAGCTGGAGGAATCCAACGTTTCCATTGTACCTGGCTGGTGAAGGCCATGAGGACAGCGAAACTGGACAGGTGGGTGCAGCTGCATACGGTGTGACTTTCGTTCACTCCTATCAGGAAACAACCATCCCTGGACCACTGGCCACCTTCTTCTGTGCTCTTCCAGTAGACACAGAAAGCCTTTCTGCTCTTGGGATTCATCTGAAAACAGAATGGGCTTATCATCTTCCCCAGGAGGGAGGATCCTCAGTGTTGGTCTATGCCAGGGAGCTGCACGCAGAGGCACACGGGAGGGGCTCAGGCCAGTTCTCCTTTTTTAAGAAAAATTTCTAACGGGTTCAGATCCCTGTATCAGCCAGTTGCCAAAAAATTCTTTTTTCTAAAATTTGTTTTTTGACTTCATTGATGTAAAAATTGTACATATTTATGGGGTTTATGTGATAATTAGATTTAAATGGCCACCAGGCCCCCTGCCCCATAGTCACTGCTCTCCTGGGATTCTATACATAGTGTAAAATAAAGCCAAGGCTATCTGGGAGCCAGAATTTTCTTTCTTTTCTTGGGTGCATTTTTTTATTGGTTATGAATATTCATGAGATACAAAGCTGATTGACACCACTTGTGCCCAAGATGTGATGGCCAGATCCATACTGGCAGCATGCCCATTACTACAAATTGCAATTATGCCCCGTGTCCCCCACCCAATTATCCCTGACCTCCCTCCCCATCATTCCCTGACTCCAGTTTGTATCCCTACGTATGCTGTCTGGGAGCCAAAATCTGATGAGATTTCATTAGTTTCAGGACCTTGCCTTCTGTCATGGGAGTCATACAAAAACAGAGTCTGAGGTTCATCCGTTTTCATCTCATGGGACCAAGGAGTTGAGTGAGATAATTTCTTGTTTGGGGTTTTGAAAATCCACTGGACACCCGCAGAATTCTTGCCCCATTCCTCCCCGTCCCATGCCATATATCAAAAATTCCATACCTAGATTTTATGCACCAGATAGAGAAAACCTACATTTCCCCACCTTTCCTCCTTTAACTCTTGTTTTCTTAACAGAGCAGAAAGAGAAAGAAGCAAACAAATTGTGTTATTTCTATCTGCCTATTAGCCCTCTTTCTTTAAAGAGTTTGGGCAGTAGGGAGAAGTTGGTTAATGGAAACAAAATTACAGCTAGGTAGGAAAAATAAGTTCTAGCGGTCTACCGTTGTGCTAGGTATCTATAATTAACAATAATTTATTGCATGTTTTCAAGTGGCTGGAAGAGAGCTCGAATGCTCTCATCACAAATAAATGATGATTTTTGGTGGTGATGGATATGCTAATCATCCTGATTTGATTACCACACATTGTATACATGCATTGAAATATAACTCTGTCCCCCATAAATATGTGCAATTATTACGTGTTCATTAAAAAAATCGTATAAGATAAAAAAAAAGAGTTTGGGCAGAAAATGGAAAAGGGCAATAAATTAAAAGTTTTTTGATTGAGTTATATGATCTTACTAATGAATAACAGCCTTCTGTGTGAGAGTAAATATTATGTCTCGGTTCAGATTTCACAGATGTATGATGTACCTGCACCTAAAATAATTCCAAGCACTAGAATAACACTGCCCCAGAGAAATATCATGGAAGCCACTTATATGATTTGAAATTTTCCACAAGCTACAATAAAACGTAAAGAAACAGGCAAAATTAACTTTAATCATATATTTTATTTAACCCACTATATTCAAAATAGTATCTTTTAAATATTTCTGTATAAATCAGTAAATGCAATCAAGATAAAAGTTATTAATGAGGTATTCTACATTCTTTTTTTATTTTCTTTTATTGTTTGGATCTCTCTCTCTCTCTCTTTTTTTTTTTTTTTTGGCAGCTGGCTGGTACAGAGATTGAAACTTGGACCCTGGTGTTATCAGCACCGTGCTCTAACCAACTGAGCTAACCGGCCAGCCTGAGATACTTCTTTTTTTATTTTTTATTTTTAATAATAAATTATAATTATATATACTTATGGGGTATAATGTGATGTTATGATACATGCATATAATGTAGAAGGATTAAATCAAGCTCATTCTTTTTTTCTTTTTTTTTAAAAGATGATCAGTAAGGGAATCTTAACGTTTGCCTTGGTGTTGTCAGCACCACGCTCTCCCAAGTGAGCCATGGGCCGGCCCTCTTTTTTTCTTATTAAATCTTCAAAATACCCCCTATATATGTATAATCAATTCATTTTAATTAAAAAATAAATTCCTATAATAAAAAAATCAGGAAATACTGCGTAAATTTGGAAATACTGTGTAAATTTGGACACACTAAATTTTCAATATACTAAGTCTTCAAAACCTCAATTCAAACCCACCGCATTTCAAATGCTCAGTAGCCACAGGTGCTCCTGGCTACCATATTGGACACTGCATAGTCTATAGGCACTGAGAGTGGACAATGTAAACATTGGTGTACCTCCATGAAATATGACAAGCTCAAATCGTAGCTGTGACCCACCTTCACGTGTTGGAAAATCAGAGTCACAGACTTGGAGGAAGATGTGTTCCTTTTGGGTCCGATAGCAGCACTCACTACCTGGGAGTTCAGGTAAACTCGGTCATTCTCATCTGTCTCTTCGAAAAAAGTTTCGTTGATGATATCTCCCAGAGAAGAGTATGAGATAAGAGCAACTGCACTGGGACCTGAGAAAACCGAAAGATGAAGTCTTTAGAATTCCCACTTTTCCTTCCACGTCTTCCTACCCAAATCCAGCTCATCCTCAGGACCCAGCTCGAACCCAGGCTCCTGCTCAGGAAGTCTTCCCCAAGCCCTCAGGCAGCGATGGCGCTTCTGTCTGCTGTCATGTGTAATGCTGAGGAGAATATATCTGTCCACGAATAGTTTCCCATGAATTGAATCCTATCTTCCCAGTGGGCTCCAAACTTTTTGAGCAACTCTATTGGAGATGTCATTTGGAAACCACAAAACCCTTGGCACTGTGCCTAGCGAGTGGTAAATGGTTCACTCTTTTAAAAGATCTTTTTATTTCTTAAGAAAATTTCAATTATATTTCCAACACCCAGAAAGAATAGATTAGACAGGGGGGAATAGGTTTTCGAGATCTATTGCCTGGCATGGCAACTACAGTTAATAACAATAACGTATATTTCAAAATTGCTGAGACAGTAAATTTCAAATGTTCTCACCACAAAAAATGAGGTGAGGGTGATGGGTATGTTAATTAGCTTGATTTAATTATTCCACAATATATACACATATCAAAACATCACATCATATCTCATAAATACACACATTATAAAGATGTATAATATTTAACATAGTATAAAGGCACTTCAAAAAGTTCATGGAAAGATTTCAATTCTATTTTTAAGTGAACTTTTTGAAGTTCACTCGTATAACGATGCATAAAACCCATTACATATTATATAAAATAATTAATTATACAATATATATAATTATTATTTGTCAATTAGAAAAGAGAAAAGAAGACATAACAAACATCCACATAGATTTAACATATGTTACATACATTATCATTTTGTCCTATCGGCTTTAGAGCGATTTTATTTATTTATTTATTTATTTATTTTAATTTATTAATATACAATGTAGTTGATTTTCATGTCCTTTACCAATTCCTTCTTTTCCCCCTCCCTCTCTGCCCTCCCCATCCATCAATATCATATCTGTTCACTTATAGAGCTATTTTTTAAAGAAATAAAATATTTAAGATATGGCCAAAGCTCCCACTACCTTATTCTTTCTTCCTTCTCTGGAAATAACCATGGACTTGAAGTTGAGGTGTAGCCTTTTCACGAATACTTTTGTAACTTATATATATTTCCATAACAATATATAGTATTGTTCTCTGCATTTAAAGATTCACATAAACGGTATTACACTTTGGGTATCTTTTTGCAATTTGCTTTTGTCACTCCTGTTAATATTTTCGAGACTCAGTCATACCAATACATGTTCATTGCTTTATTCATTCAATTACTGTAGAGTATCACATTATTTGATACACCACAATTTATTTACTATAAAAATAAGTTACAAAACTTTGATGAGGAAAAAAAAAACAAGATAAAATTCATACAAAATTCCACCACTCAGAGATAAATGCTGTTAGAGTTCTGAATTTTTTTCTAGGCATAGACTTGTGGGTCCAAACATACATGCAGAAAAAATTGTCCCACATTTGTAAATGGGCAAAAGATATAACTAGGTGTCCTTCCAGTACAGAGATGAGTATTGCCCAGAAGACTCTCTGAAATGATCAGATTCTATAGGGGTGCTGCACCTTTGATTAACTTTTTATTACCAGGCTATTTCACAACTGCATAGGCATAGAGGATGACATGTAGAGAGCTCACAGTAGTGCAAGTTCCTTAGGCAGAAATGCATTTTGTCCCAAAGATAATGCAGTTGCTTTCTGTCCTGGAGAAAAGATCACCCCAAACACACTACACTGTATTGCCCTACAGGATATTAACCACTGTTTGCATCTGTTACCATATTTATCCCAGCATTCTTGACTATTCTATATATGAATATGTACATGTATGTGTATCTGCTCTTCAAATTGCCTCGGAACTTGTCTTACATTTTATTGGTTCTTTCATTAATTAATGCATCGAATATAATCATTGACATGCATTTGTTTGTATTTGCCTGACAGTCATCATTTCATCTTCCTGAAAATGATATATATGTGCGGAGAGATACCTGTATACATATATGTAAACACATATATGAGGGTACTTCAAAAAGATCATGGAAAGATTTGAATTATTTTTTGATTTTGTTTTTCCATGAACTTTTTGAAGTACCCTCGTATGTGCACACACACAAGCATAGATGAGGATCAAAATAAATAGAAATTTTCACAGTGTCTCCCCTATTCCCACATGCTGAGGCAGACTTTGTGTCTGTCAACCCAAACCCTTTTGTGTTTATTTTTTTGGTATCGAATGGGGGTAAATCTTGGGGGAAGAGAAGTACTAGAAGAACCAAGAGAGGCTAAGTTGATTTATGTAAGAGAGGATATACATCTACTCTTAGAAGAAAATGATACAAAAGGTGAGAGAAGGGGCAAAGAAGCAGCAGATGGAATTTTGGGGGAAGAAGAGAGGAGAGAGATTGGGTCAGCTGTGAAGACGTTCAGGAAGTCGGGCAAGACCTGTGTGATGTGTCCACACCTGCCTCCTTCGCTACCTTTTGAAAAGACTTCAGTAAAGACTGAGTTATTATTCAAAGCTTTTGGGATTGGTTTTATGTTTCTTTAGGATGAAACATAATGTCGAGACTGGACTCAAGGAAATCCATTTATAGATGGATTACATGTATATCTGTCCATCTGTCTACCTCTCTGTTCATCTACTTATTTATCCACCCATCCATCCATCCATTCATGTATCCATTTACCGATCATCTATCTATCTAATCTCTATCTATCCATCTACCTTATCTATCTATGTATCTATCTATCCATCCCTCAATCTACTATATGTCCATCTGTCTATCTGTGTCCATCCATTCACCCATTCATCTATTTTTATCTATCTATGTGTCACCTATCATCTATCTCTATCATCCATCTGTCTTAGCTATCTCTCAATCATAGCTAATAATTTTCTTTCTCTCTCTATTACATATATACAAATAAAATATAGAAGTAAATATATATGGACATTATATATACATATATTTTTGACATTTAAAACAATGGAATGCCTTCTCTGTTCCAGGCACTACACCTGGGATACAGTGGGGGACAAGATAGACTGAATTTCTGCCCTCACGGATCTTTCTTTCTGGTGCTGAAGACAAACACGAGGTGTAAACAAATAAAGGTACATATCAGAGAGTGATTGGTTCAATAGAGAAAATTAAGCAGGACATGGGAGCAGAGAGAGAAGGGGGCTGCTATTTTAGATCGTTTTCAGACAGCCTCTCTGAGTGAAGGGACGGAGAACCCTGTGGATATCCGAGAGAAGAGTGCTCTAGGCCAAGGAAATAGCAGACGCAAAATCCCAGAATGCGCTCGGCTGGTTCAGGAAACAATGAGGGTCTGTGAGTGAGTGCAGAGGAGAGAGGGAGGTGACAGGAGCAGATCGCGCAGGATCTTGTGGACTGTGGACATTTTGCTTTTATTCTAAGCCCTGTGGAAAGCCTCTGAAGGGTTTTAAGCATGAGAATGGCATAATTTGACCTACTTTAGTAGAATAAAAATATACATACATAATACATTAATAATTTTATTATCTATCGATAGGATATGTACATGGCATATATCAATAGGATGTTGTTCTGGGCTAAATTGTGTCCTAGCCGCCACCCCTCAAATTCATATGCTGTAGTCCTAACCCCCGGTACTTCAGAATGTGACTGTATTTGGAGATCGGACCTTTAAAGAGGTGATCAGGTTGAAATGAGGCTCCCTTAGGGTGGGCCCTCATCCAATCTGAATGACGTCTTCATAAGAAGAGGAAATTTGGACACACAGAGAGACACCAGGGATGTGCACTCACAGAGAAAAAACTCTGTGAAGACACAGGGAGCAGATGGTCATCTGCAAGCCCAGGGGAGAGGCCTCCGAGGAAAGCAATGCCGTTGATGCCTTGATCTTGGACTTTGCATATTTCCAGTCACTGTTCTCTGTGGCTGCTGAGACCTCCGAAAGTCAGAGATGCTGTACAGGGAGTTGTTATGAACGTAAGGGATTCGAATTCCAGCTTTGCCACTTAGTAGCTGTACAATTCATCCTGTTGGAATAAATCCCTCAGCAGGTCTCTCTAATCAGGCTTCTTTGTTCCCCCTGGAGGGATCAGAAGGAGGAGATTCACTTCTGTTTTGCTGAGCACATGGCAGTTTCCAGGAGTCAGAATGAAACAGCTGTAGGTGGTGGGAAAACAGCCACAGGTGATAGATCAACCTGTTATTAGGCTTAGAAATGGCTTATGTTTCAGGGCTGAAGTATTCTGGTGTAAGAGTCAAATCACAAGCAGAAAACGGAAGAGTGGCTTTAGAGATTTCCAAGGTCGGTTTCTGTGGCCTGGGCTTGTTCTCTGCGATGTTTTACTGGGCGGGGAGTCACGTGATTGTACCTCTCGGGTTGACTACAGAGTTCCAATTCACACCTGGTGTCCTGGTGTAATTTTAATAGCATACCCTTTCCCTCTTTAAAGTGTCCCAGTTTGGATGCTAAATTACACAATCACTCTAGACCAGTGTTCTCAATGGGGGGCAACTCTGAGGGGACATTGGCCAGTGTCTGGAGGCATTTGTGGTTGTCACGACTGGGGAGTTGCTACCAGCATCTAGTGAACAAAGGCCAGGGATGCTGCTTAACATCCTGATTTCAGCTGAAAATGCCAGTCGTGCTGAGGTTGGAAACCCTGCTCTGAACAGGACCTGGAGGACAGAGGAATGTCCCTCTGTGAGCTTGTCACACATCCATAAATCAGTTCTTTTCTCTCCTTAGGAATATTGAAGCCTCACCCTAAATGAGGATTTAATTCAACCAACATTTGTCACTCTTCTTCAGGCACTGTGCCCCTTGTGGTGACTATTGAGAGAAAGAATTCACGGTCTTGGCCCTCAAGGTGGATTCCAGGATGGTGGGAGGAGACAGGGACAGGTCAGTCAATAGATACAACACAAGACAGCATGTTAACTGCCAGGACAAGGCAGGTTCAAGATGCCAGGGTAGTACAGAAGAGGGAGGGCATGACTCGATGCTGTGTTGGAAGTTGGGAAATCTGGGGAGGCATTGGAGGAGGTGGGAGTTGAGCCTGTTGGAAAAGAAGAAAACCTGCACCTAGCAGAGTGGGGGTCGGCATTCCGGGGGGTGAGCGGCCAAGGCAAAGGCTTGGAGGTGAGATGCAGGGACCATCAGGGATGGTAAATAGTCTGCTGCTGGGCACTTCTGTGCCAGGTGCTTTTCAAGGCGCATGTAATCACATGGTGTCATCTGTAATTTACTTAAACAATTCAGCCTGGGCAGCTGTTATGGGGCTGAGTTATGTCCCCCTTGCCCAATTCATATGTTGAAATTCTAACCCCCAATATTTCAGAATGCAACTGTATTTGGATGTAGGGTCCTTAAGGAGGTAGTTCAAATGAGGTCATTAGGGTGAGCTTTAATCTAATCTGACTGATGTCCTTATGAGAGGAAATTTGGACAAAGACACACACAGAGACGACCTTGTAAGACACACACAGAGGACCACATAAGACACAGCAAGCCAAGGAGAGAGGTCTCAGAAGAAACCAACCCTGCTGATACCTTGATCTATGAGACAATAAATTTCTGTCATTTAAGGCTTTGTTATGGTATCCCTAGCAAACTAATACAACAGTGTATCTTCTCTCTCTTTTTTAACGTTTTAAAAGTTATTTAGTGGCATTGAGCACATTCACAATGTTGACATCACCTGTATCTAGTTCCAAAACATTTTCATCACCATCAAAAGAGACCCCATGTCCATTAAGCAATCACTACCCACTGCCCCTTCCCTAGCCCCTGGAAACTACTGATTTACTTTCAGTGTCTATGAATTTACTTATTCTGGAAGCTTCTTATAAATGTAATAATATGATATGTGGCTTTCTGTGCCTGGCTTCTTTCATTCAGCTTAATGTTTCTAAAGTTCATCTCCTGTAGCATGTATCAGTACATTATTCTTTTTTGTGACCAAATACTATTCCATTGTATGGATATACCACCTGCTGTTTATCTATTCAATCACTGATGGACATTTGGATTGTTTCTACCTTTGGGCAGTTGTGAATAGTCCCCCTATGAGGACAATTAATTCTTTTGTGTTTTAGTTTAAGCTATATTGGGATAACTATTTTCTTGTTATATTCCACTTATATTAAAAATTTGCAGACACACCCATGGATCTTGGTGGCCGGCCAGTTCTGTTCTCCTTCTCATGATTGAGTGTAGAGGACTCTAAGCTCTTGGGGTATTTCTTTTCTTTTTTTTCTTGTCAGCTAGAAAATTTTATTTAAGAAAATAGTCACAGATACAGGAAATATTACAGATGATGTGACACCATACAGCTTTTATTTATCCACCTTTTCATTGCCCCCTGGCGTATTTCAGGAGCCATGAAATAAATGCAGTTCGGGGCCCTCAATATCCACATGAAGAAAAGCCACTCATCAATCAAGAACATCTACATTAAGAGTAGAATTGAGGCTACTAGAGGCTGGGAAGGGTGTGAGTGTGCGTGTGTGTGTGTGGGGGGGCAGGTGGATAGAGAGAGATTGGTTAACAGAGAATTACAGCTAGATAGGAAGAATAAGTTCTAGTATCCTATGGTAGAGCTAGGTGTCTACAATTAAAAATAATTTATTGTATATGAGGGTACTTTAAAAAGTTCATGGAAAAATGGAAGTAAAAGATAATACAAATCCTTCCATGAATTTTTTAAAATACTCTCATACTTTCAGATGGCTAGAAGAGAGGAGTTCAAATATTTTCATCACAAAGAAATGACAAATGCCTGTGATGATGGGTATGCTAATTAGCCTGGTTTGATCATCATAGGTATATACATTGTATTAAAGTATTACTTTGTACCCCATAAATATGTACAATTACTACATGTCAATAAGAAAAAAAGAATATTTACATTGAACAAAAAGTAAACTAGCATTATATGAAGCAACCAAAACTTTGGGGTTTATTTGTTACAGCAGCTAGCATTACCCTAACTAGTATCATGAGTTTCCAATGGTAATATCTCTTTTGATATTTTAGTATCTCATCTGTCACTATCCAGCTACTGTTTGATTTTGCACCACCCATGAACTTTGTATGGTCCTCTTCAAGTTTGGGGACCACATTTTGAAAATATTGTCCCAGGGTTGCTCTGCCCTGGATAAACGCTAAACCTCCTGTCCTGATCTCAAACACCTTTTCATTTAACCTAGGGTTGCCTGAATAAGACCCAAGGACCAAGCCAGGCTGCACATATGTGTCATTCAGCCTGCACTGTGAAGTCTTGCACACTCTCTCTACAGATTGTGAATGACGGAGGACCCTGGTGACAATGGAAGTGTGAAATTATGCCATTGGAGGTTGGCTCATCCTCTGCCCAGCACATTTTCAAATGGAGGCAGATTCAAGTTCTTATCTTGGGTGAGGAGAGGGAGTGATAGGAAGGAACCGTCTCATGATCATTTGAAACTTTTTCAGTTCAGCATGTGGTTAGTTGCCTGTATTATACTATGTTTACTTTGGGACTTTTTTTTTTTTTTTGGTTGGGTGGCTGGCGGGTATAGGGATCTGAACCTGTGACATTGGTGTTATAAGGCTTACTTTGGGACTTTTGGTGATGGTACAGGCCAACTGTACTATCCAACGTTTGTGTGATTAACTTTTAAGACCTCGTTATGGTCTGAATGTGTTCCCTCAAATTCACATTTTGGAAACTTAATTCTCAATGCAACGGTGTCAGGAGGTGGGGCCTTTTGGGAGGTATTTAGTTCATAAATGAATAAATGACATTATCAAAGTGTTTCATAGAGGGAGTTTGGTATTTTTTTGCCCTTCCACTTTCTGCCATGTGCAGATGCAGTGAGAAGGCTCTCCCCAGGTGCTGACACCTTGATCTTGGACCTCTCTGCCTCCAGAACTGTGAGAAAATTTCTGTTCATTATAAGCTGCCTAGTCTCAGGTTTTCTGTTATAGCAGCACAAATGGACTAAGACAGACTCCATTTATTGTGCTATAGCAGCTATGACTATATGGCAATTATTGTGAAAGTATCCTGTGGAGTATACTATAAAGCAAACATATTTCACAGGGCCTAGTTTCTTGTACTTTCAGGTTTAGTCTAACTTCTTAAAAGTACATATAAAATGTTGACCTTGCAAAAACCAGGAAATTTTCCCCAGGCTATAGTTTCTATTGTAAGATAAAGAGTTGTAACACAGCAAGGTTGCTGGTTCAAAGACAGACAAGTTACTGATTGATATGTAAAGATACTGGGAAGCTTCTGTAGGGAGAAAGAATGTTTGCTAAGATCAAGCTTTTGTTGGCAGATCATTTAAATTGCCTTATGGAAAGTCACCTTGCTTGTTTTACTGAAAGTTACCAGACTATATTGTTAAACTATAACCCCACTTATGTTCTCTTCCTGTAACTTCCTGGTCTGGAGAATAAATGTGGGAAGAGAACCCCAATTCGTGGTTAATTTCCCAAATGGAAGGAATGCCTCGCTCTTGAGGGTTCTGGGAGATTAACCTCTTTGGGGCTCCTCACTGCTCAGAAGAGATGGGCTTTGAGTAATCTTTTGCAGCTCTGTCACCCAGGGGAAGAGGGGTAACAAATCCGTGGGAGGCAAAGCAACAGTATCCTTGCCAAATTTAAAAATTGGAAGTTTTCATATCAATGACCCAATTTTTGGGTTCTCTTGAAAAGTCCGAAAGTCTGGTCATGAAGGAAATGAATAATAACAATCCTTTCCTTTTTTACACAGGTTGTAGCAGATATTGTAGGCACCCTGTCTTTACTTCCTTGACAGTCTTGTTTCTTTCTCTGCTGATAAATCTGCTGCAAGTAGTTGTGACTCTGCCTGGAAGCCTTCTCTGGAGTGAATGTGTGTTTGATCCACACATAGGACAGGCTGGAAGGGCATAAAGTTAACTTCCCAGCCTGTGATGGCTCAGAACAGATGGATACACATCCAAGCTCCCTCTCCTTGAAAGGGATAACTCGATGGGAGTGAGTCCAGTGACCTCCAGCTGCAACCCACTCTCTAACAAATCCACATTGGCTGCCTTCCCTCATCCACCTCTTACCTAAGCTGATGGTTCATCTTATATGTCAACCTGGCTAGACCATGGCATCCAGATATTTGGTCAAACACCAGTCTGGCTGTTGCAGTGAAGGTATTTTTTTTAGATGAGATTAATATTTAGATTTTGAGTAAAGCAGATTGCACTTTATAATGTGGGTGAGCCTTGTGCAATCAGTTGAAGGCCTTAAGAGAAAACAGACTGAAGTCCCCCGAGGGAGAAGGAATTATGTCTCTAGACTATCTTGGATTCAAGCTGCAACATCAACTCTTCCCTGAGTCTACAGACTGCCTGCAGATTTCGAACCTGTCAGCCTTTTTACAATCACATGAACCAATTCCTTAACATCTTTCTTCCTCTCTCTCTCTGACTCCTTCTGCACACACACACACACACACACACACACACACACACACACACACACACACACACACACACACACACACTCTCTCTCTCTCTCTCTCTCTCCACACATCCTGTTGGTTCTGTTTCTCTGGAGAACCCTGATTAATACACCCACTGATGTTTCCTGGCATCACCTCCTAAATAAACTCCCTATACTTGTCCCAGGGTCTGCTTGTGGGTGAACCCAAACTGAAACACGGGCAGAGCAGCCCCCCAAATTGCAAAGAAGTCTCCTCTATGCTGAACAGTAGAAAGCCTCCACTTTGGGAAGATGTCTTTTTTCTTTTTTTAAAGGAAAAAACTCAGATGACAGTCTGAGGATAACAAATCCATTAGGGAGGAGCCTACCGGGCATGTTTCCCACAACTCACACAATGGTACTGCTCTGTGTGAATGCAGCCATCATATGTACCTTGTATATGTCCTTGGATGATGTCGTTGCAATGGATGTCTATTGAGTTCATTTGGGCATTCAAGTTGAGTATATTTCTTTCTTCAGAGCAGTTGTCTGTAACCACTTTAGTCTCAATAGCTAGTAAGAAAAGCAATGAGCAAGCTTACTGATATTATAAGAAGATTAACAAATGTGCATAGCAACACAGCTCACATTTACTGAATGTCTAGGATGTGCCAGTCACTGGGCTAACAGCCTATACATGTCATCTTTAAGCAGCTTCCTATAACCCATGAGGGAATATTATACAGATAAGGAAATTGAAGCTCAGAACTCTGTTCTGACTCAGTTAGGTAGAACTCTGACTCCTGAAACCAAGTTCTTAACTAACACCCCTTAGCACATAACCTTTGAAACAACAATTATATTTTTAGGAATTTTGCAAACAATCATGGACAAGAGGGCAGATTTAACTACAAGAAAGTTCACAGCAGCATAGATGATAATGGTGAAAAATAGGAAATTACCTAGGTATTCAACAAAAGGGGATTAATTAAATAAGTGGTGGGTTTCTATAATGAGAAACCATGCTTCCAATGAAAATAAAGTCATGAAAGAATTCCCATCAAGAAAAAAGCTCGTGACATTTGCAGCAACATGGAAGAACCTGGAGGACATTACGCTAAATGAAATAAGCCAGGCACAGAAAGACAATACTGTGTGATCTCACTCATGTGGAATTTAAAATAGTTGTTCTCATGGAAGTAAAGAGTAGAACAGTGGTTACCAGAGGCTGGGGAAGGAGGGATGGAGGGCAGTAGCGTAGAGGTTATCCATAGGTGCAAAGTTACAGTTAGATAAGACGGATAAGGTCTGGTATTCTAAGGTGACTCAGTCAATAATATTGTAGTGTATATTTCAAGATAGAAAGGAGGATCTTGAATGTTATCACCACAAAGAAATGATAAATGTTTAGGTGATGAATATGCTATCTACCTGGATTGAATCATTATACAATATATGCAGGTATTGAAACAAAACACTATACCTCATAAACATGTACCATTAAAAAAATAATTTAAAAAAGTGACACCAACTATACTTTTTTAATGCAAAAAACAAAACAAAACAAGCTCATGGAAAAAAAAGAAGGTAACTATGGGAGGTGATGAGTTTGTTAACTTAATTGTGGCAATCATTCTACAATATATACGTATATCAAATCATCACGTTGTACGTCTTTAATATATACACATTTATTTGTCAATTACACCTCAATAAAGATGGAAAAAGGAAACAAACAAGCTCATGAAAATATCTAGCTTAACAAGCAGACAGTACCAGACTGGCCATGAATGAAAATTGTCAAAGCCAAGTGATGGGTACATTAGGGTTATTATTCTGTCTCCTTTTGTGTATGTTAAAAAGGTTAAGAAAAGTAACAAAATAGCACATCAAGACTGATACTATTTTAATAACATTTTATAATACTAAAGAGTTGAAAGATAGAATAATCATAAAAATTACCATCCTAGTTCTGAGTGCATTTCACGCACTACTATTATCCTCATTTTACAGATGAGGAGAATAAATCCCGGTGAGGTGAGGGCACTGGTTCCAGATCAAACCATCACAACCTGGCAAAATCAGGAGAGGTGAGAATTACTCCTAATCTGAAAAATGGTTTAATTTTGAATGAAAGTATCCAGATTCTAGTTTTCCAAGAAGGCTAGGCACTGGATTTTCAGAAAAACTAATTTGAAGTCAAAATTCCAGAGCTGGGATTGGAAACCATTGACAATCTTTTTTTAAAAAACAGCTTTATTGAGGTTTAATTGATGTACAATAAACTGTACATATCAAAACGTACAATCTGATGTGGTGTATACACCTGTCTAATCACCACAATGATCAAGGTAGTAAATGTTTCCATCACCCCCAATAGCTTCCCCCAAATTTCTCGTGCCTCTGCCATCCTTCCCTCCCTCTCCTCCCTGTCACTATAGATAAGTTTGCATTTTCTAGAATTTTATATAAATGGACTCATGCACTGTATTTATTTATTTTTCTAATTGCTTAACCTAGACCCCAGCTGGTAACCTGCTTCAAATGTGTATCAGGCCATATTATCTTCTTACCCACAGTAGTACTGTTTTGGGCCTTCTGGACTTTTCGCCCTGGGGCTTTCAAGGCACTTTCTAGAACATTCGATTCCACATTCTGGAGGAGAGATGTGGCCGCGGATGCAATTTCTTGCTTCTCTGCTGTTCCCCATAGAGTCTTATTGTTGAGAAGTGACTCAACTTCGTCAACAAGCTGTTGCAGCTTTGAAGACATAAAAAAACAAAAAAACCAAGAAACATAAAACTGATTTGTTAGGTCCCATATCTGGAAGGACAGTAAAAGGTATAAGAAAGCAGGCCCTGCAGTCAGAGGACTCAGGTTCAAATCCCAAATCCACCATTCACCAGCTGTGTGTCCTTGGGCAAGTCACACAATCATTCTGTGCCTCAGGACAGTAAGAGGACTCCATAGAGTTTTTGGGAAGATTAAATGAGTTAAGAGAGCCTATGCTTTTAGAATAGTCTCTGGATTATATCAAACTAAAAAGCTTCTGCACAGCAAAAGAAACAATTAAAAGAGTTAAAAGACAACCAACAGAGTGGGAGAAAATATTTGCAAAATATACATCTGACAAAGGATTAATATCCAGAATATATAAGGAACTCAAACAACTTTACAAGAAGAAAACAAGCAACCCAATTAAAAAATGGGCAAAAGAGCTAAGTAGGCATTTCTCTAAGGAAGATATACAAATGGCCAACAGACATATGAAAAAATGCTCAACATCACTCAGCATCCGGGAAATGCAAATCAAAACCACATTGAGATACCATCTAACCCCAGTTAGGATGGCTAAAATCGAAAAGACTCTGAATGATAAATGCTGGCGAGAGTGCGGAGAAAAAGGAACTCTCATACATTGTTGGTGGGACTGCAAAATGGTGCAGCCTCTATGGAAAATGGTATGGAGGTTCCTCAAACAATTGCAGATAGATCTACCATATGACCCAGCTATCCCACTGTTGGGAATATACCCAGAGGAATGGAAATCATCAAGTCGAAGGTATACCTGTTCCCCAATGTTTATCGCAGCACTCTTTACAATAGCCAAGAGTTGGAACCAGCCCAAATGTCCATCATCAGATGAGTGGATACGGAAAATGTGGTACATCTACACAATGGAATACTACTCAGCCATAAAAACGAATGAAATACTGCCATTTGCAACAACATGGATGGACCTTGAGAGAATTATATTAAGTGAAACAAGTCAGGCACAGAAAGAGAAATACCACATGTTCTCACTTATTGGTGGGAGCTAAAAATTAATATATAAATTCACACACACATGCACACGCACGTGCACACACACACACACACACACACACACAAAACGGGGGGTGGGAAGAAGATATAACAACCACAATTACTTGAAGTCGATACGACAAGCAAACAGAAAGGACATTGTTGGTGGGGAGGGGGGGAGGGAGAAGGGAGGGAGGTTTTGGTGATGGGGAGCAATAATCAGCCACAATGTATATCGACAAAATAAAATAAAAATAAAATAAAATAAAATAAAATAAAAAAAATAAATTAAAAAAAAAAAAAAGAATAGTCTCTGTACCTGGTAAACACCATTTAAGGGTTAGTTATTATTAACGTCTTTTGCCAACAGGTAAGTTTGCTAGAAATAGATCAGCAGTTCCCAACTGGGAACGATTCTGCACTTGCCCCTGCTGGGAACATTTTTGGTTGTCACAAAGAGTGGGTGGTAGCTACTGACATCTAGTGGGTAGAGACCAGGGATGCTGCTCAATATCCTACAATGCACAGGACAGCTCAAAAAGAATGACCCGGTACCAGATGTCAATTGTGCCAAAGTTAAGAAACCCTGAAATTGATTTATAGCTCAGATGACACTCTAACTGGCCTTTTGAAATCGAGACATTTGCCTATGAATATTAGCAAAGAGATGGGCCAGAGGCTTGGGAAGAATGAAGGGCCAAGGTGAAGTTTTAAAAATTGTAACAGAGGTGATTTGAAAGACCAGTTTTATACTGATCCCCCCTCCCCCACCCTTATACTCAGAGTAAGGTTCCTGGACCAGCAGCATAAGCATCACCTGGGAGCCTGTTAGGAATGAAGAACTTTGGGCCCCAGCCCAGGTGCACTAAACCCAAATCTGCACTTTAACAGTCTCCCTGGGGGATTTGTCGGCATTAAAGTTCTAGACAGTGAGTTCCCTCAGGATAGGAACTCTGTCTTGTCCACAGCTCTTTCCCAGCACATAGACTAGTCCTTAGCAACAGTAGGTGCTCAATAAATGTTCATGGATTGAATGAATGCTCTTAAGAGTAAAACTGCACCAATGAGTTATAAGCAGAGTGATATTTAAAAAGGGTTGGAGGAACTTCCAGAATGGGGGTTCAGATAAACTTTTTTAATGACCTGCTTTTTCAGTCCAATGGGAATTGGACTGAAATATCCAGACTTTTTTGAGTCTTCATGGGAATTCTGAGCTGAGTTTTCTAGTTTAGGAGCAGACTCTCATCCCCCTGCTTGGTATATAAGATCTCTCTCTTTCCTCTAAATGACGGCTAGAGTCTTCTTGGTTTAAACTCATTTGTACAGAGAAGTCACTGAAGTCTCTGCCCTTCAGAGCTGCTATTGTAGTTCTGATTTGGCATAATGACTTTGCACCTATCTTGTTTTGGAAATGCATTTTTTTTTATATTGAGGTGAAATTGACATAACGGAAAATTCATCATTTTAAAGTGAACGATTCAGGGACATTTACACATCCATGATGTCGCAGAGCCACCACCTTTCTGTAGTTCCAAAACATTTTCATTACCCCCAAATTAAACTCCATACTCATGAAGCAGTATTCCCTAGTATTCCTCAGCCCTTACCAAACACCAATCTGCTTTCTGTCTCTATGGATTTTCCTATTCTGGATATTTCACATTAATGGAATCATACAATATATGACCTTTATGACTGGCTTCTTTAAATGAGCATAATGTTTTCAAGGTTCATCACGTTGCAGGCACGAATTAGGACTTCATTCCTTTTTATGGTGAATAATATTCCACTGTATGGATATACATTTTGTTTATCCATTCATCTGTCGATGGATATTTAGGTTGTTCCCACCTTCTGGCTATTGTGAACAGTGCTGCTAAGAACATTCGCATAAAGGAATTCGTTTGAGTCCCCATTTTCAGTTCTCTTGGGTGTATACCTAGGAGAGGAATAGTGGGGTCACATGGTAATTCTGTGTTTAACGTTTTTGAGGAAGCTGGCAATGCAATTTTATAATGAAACATTCCTGTGATCACATGATTATTTATTTGTTCATTACTTCAGGGAACATCCTTGAACTCCTAGTGTGGGCTTAGTCTTATTCCAGCCCTCAAGAAGCTCACAGTCTAGGGGGTGATTACACATCATACCAATGTCATTGGTCTGCTGGAGACGATGGATAACATGGATGGAATCTGTACTCTGGACTGGGCACCCCTCTAATTACTTCACATATAGTATTTCATCTAATCTTCCTGTCCATCCAAGGAGGTGGGCAACATTATTACCTCATTTTACAGATGAGTAAATCAATCCTTGCAAAGTGTGATGGTTGATTTTGTGTGTCAACTTGAATGGGCCAAGGGGTGCCCAGATATTTGATCAAGCATTATTCTAGATGTGTCTGGGAGGGTGTTTCTGGGTGAAATTAACATTTGTGATTTTTTTTTTTATTGGTGGCTGGCTGGTATGGGGATCTGAAACCGTGACCTTGGTGGTATAAGGCTGCACTCTAACCAACTGAGCTAACCATCCAGCTAAATTAGCACTTGAATCTATAGACTGAGTAAAGCAAATTGTCCTCTCTGATGTGGGTGGGCCTCGTCCAATCGGTTGAGGGTCTGAATAGAACAAAAAGACTAAATAAGACGGAATTTCCTCCTGTGGGACTGCCTTGAACTGGGACATTTTTTTCCCCTTCAGATTCAAATTGAAACATTGGCTCTTCTCGGGTCTGGTGCCTACTGGTCTTTGGACTGGAACTATACCATTGGCTCTTCCAATCTCCAGCTTGCCAACTACAGATCAACTTCCATAATCATATCACGTGAGCCAATTCCTTAAATTTTTATCTATCTATCAATCAATCAATCAATCAATTCTATCTATCTATCTATCCATCTATCTATCTATCTATCTATCTATCTATCTATCTATCTATCATCTATCTATCTATCTCTCTATAGGTCTGTCTGTCTATCTATCTACATCCTATTTGTTCTGTTTCTGTGGTGCTGGGATTTGAAAACTTGTCTGCTCATCACCCCACCATAGGAACATGGGTAGGGGATATTAACTTAGATGGAGAGGTTTAGGCAGGACTTCTAACAGGACATGGCAACTAAGTTGAGTTTTGAGCAAAGAAGAGTGGAAGGCAGCCCAGTCTGGTGAGGAATTGGGAAAAGGAGTTTCATGGAGAGAGAACAGCATGCATCTGTAGGCCTGGAGCTCCGGAGGGCAAGGTGTGAACAGTCCTGCTGGAGTCATGCAGGGTGAGGGTGGGAGAATGGAGAGAGAAAGGGACCAGACAATTCTACTAGACTTTAGGTTCTTAGAAAGAGGGATTATTCTCTTTGTTAAAATTCAGAGTTGGTTTAGAGATACTAAATGATTACTACCTAACAGGCACTTTCTTGGTAACTCTCTCTCTCTGTTTTTCTGTCCTACAATATCCATTTCCTTTCTTCCTTTTAACAATTGAATGAATTCTTCAAATTTTATTTGGGCCATGCTGCCCAGTGATGGACCACATTGTCCCAACCCCCCTTGCAGCTACATTTGGCTATAGAATGTGCAATTTTCATATAGGAGCTATCACTTTAAGGCATGTCCCCAGGGAAATTATCACATTATTAGCATATCATAGAGTGGATAGACGTGTCTCTCTCCCCACTCTCCCATCCCCACCCTGCATTTTGTACAACTTGCACTGGACTTCCTCTCCCCTCTCCTCACTGGCAGAAATGTTCCATTACAGCAACCCAGCTTTGACCATGCAGTTGAAGACAACATGCCAGGGGAGCGGTGAAGCAACAACACAGAAAGGACTTGGGGCCCTGAATGGCCTCATGGAGCAGAATCCCTTCATCAGGCTTCCTCTTGCCATCTCTTAAGGGAGGACCTCAGCTGCTGGCCGGTCGTGGGGGCTGAATGCCACTTTGCCCCCGGCAGGAGAGGCTGCCTCATTTACAGGCAACAGCTTTGAAGTGTGAAGCAGGAAAAGAACTGTTTCTTAGCTGCAAAAGCGAGTCTTGAAACAGGGAACACGGCGCCAGGGCTGCTGTGGATGCAGCCAGGATCCCGGAGGCCGGGGCCGCGCTGAAGGCGGCCAGCTGCCCTATTCAGGATTCGAGGTTTCAGGCCGGCATTAAAGAAGACTCCTGGGAGCACCTGAGCCGCGCCGCGACTGAACAGCCCGAGGCGGCAGCGGCCGAGAACGGGAAAGGCGGCAAACCAGACACAGAGTGAGCGCCCGACCTGGCACAGCCCTGTGAGTGACCCCTGGCCAAGCCCTGTTCAGGGGGCTGACGCCCACCCGGCTCCCGCCTGCATCACCAGGCCACTCACCGCCCTGGGGCTGCCTCCATTTTCCCAGGTGCGGGCAGCTCCGCCTGGCTCCGCCCTCACTGAGCCTTCCCACTTGCCTGGCCCAGTGCGGGGCTTTCCGGAGCCTGCGGGCCGGCCTCCCCTCCCACTCCCTCCGAGGTTCTCTGGTGGGTTGGTGGCGGGGGGCGTCCCCGGCCAGTGTCTGGAGGGCAAGGAAGTACGGGCGGGCCGACTGTCACTCTACCACACCCTGGACTCCAGCCACCGGTAAACTTCCTGTTACTGGGAGGCAGATACCATCTCTGCAGCCACCAGTTTGGAAAAAAGCCTAACCAATTTCTGGTTGGGAACAGTGTGGTAGGAGAGTTCCCAGGTCCGCTTGAACCTGCCGGAGAGCTGGCTGCAGGCGGGCGCTAGATTCGGTCTATGCCGGGGGGATACAAAGGTGAACAAGTCCCGAGAAAGATCTACACAGTGCTACAAAGGCACCCAGAGTGACCGGTCATCTGTGCCTACCAGAAACCTGGCAGACTTCCTGGGCGAGGCGGTGCCGAGCAGGGTCATGAAGGCCCAGCTGACAGACGAAGGTTGCAGAAGACATGCCCCAGCCCAGCACAGTGCGCACAGAGTGGGGAGATGTGTGGCCAGGGAGGCGGAGACTTGACAGAAACCACACACCCTGTGGGGTCGCCACTGCACGATCCAACAGCCTGGGCCAGAGCACACGGAACAGGGAGAAGTCCTGCACAGGAAGTGAAAGCTCAACAGAGATCACACACCCTGTGGTACGTGATCCACCAGCCCAGCAGAGTCCAAGCTGACCAGAAAGGTGGCTCCCCAGAGAAGCCCAAGACCCGAGGCAACCACACACACAAGGCACTAGAGGCCAACTGAGCAGTCATGGAGGGAGCCATACGAAATTGGCAACCACAGCAACATCCTAGTTAGTCATTAGTCTCAAACAGGTGGACTGTGAAACCCCCTGCCACAATGAATAAACACCAAAAAAAAGATACCAGAAATACAAAAAATCAAGAAAGTACACCACCAAAAGTTAATAAACTTCAAACTCTAGATCCTATAGAACAAGAAGCCCTTGAAATGACTGACAAGGAATTTCGAGCGATAATTCTAAGGAAACTGAATGAGATACAAGAAAACTCAGCTAGACATCATGATGAAATGAGGAAAAGTATACAGGATCTGAAAGAGGAAATGTACAAGGAAATCAATGTCCTGAAAAAAAAATGTAGCAGAACTTGCTGAACTGAAGAAGTTATTCAGCGAAATAAAAAACACAATGGAGAGTTTAACCAGCAGGATTGTCGAAGTTGAAGAGAGAACCTCTGAACTTGAAGATGGGCTGTTTGAAATAATATGAGCAGACAAAAAGAAAGAAAAAAGAATCAAGGACATGGAAGAAAATCTGAGAGAGATATCAGACAATCTTAAGCGCCCAAATATCCGAGTCATGGGTATTCCAGAAGGGGAGGAAAATGGAGATTCCATTGAAAACATATTCAACAAAATAGTGGCAGAAAACTTCCCAGGTATAGGAAAAATCACAGATCTTCAGATCCAGGAAGCTCAACGATCTCCAAACGTATTCAACCCAAAAAGGCCTTCTCCAAGACATGTCATAGTCAAATTGGCAAAACTCAGAGACAAAGAGAGAATCTTAAAAGCTGCAAGAGAGAAGCGTCAAATCACCTATAAGGGAGCCCCAATCAGGCTAACATCAGACTTTTCATCACAAACCCTAAAAGCTAGAAAGGAATGGGATGATATTTTCAAAATACTAAAAGACAAAGATTGCCAGCCAAGAATACTCTACCCTGCAAGGCTATCCATCCGAAATGAAGGGCAAATAGTATATTTCTCAGACAAACAAAAACAGCGGGAGTTCACTACCACATGACCACCCTTACAAGAAATCCTCAAGGGAGTACTGGGTTTGGTTCCTGAAAAATAACTACCACTGCCATAAAAACCCAAGAAAAATCAATACCCACTAGTATAATAAAAATGGCATTCATGAAGAGAAAACAAGCAAACAAAAACGCTATCTACAACCTAAGGAACCAACAAACAAAGAAACCAAACAGTAAATCAGAAAGCAGGGAACAAAAGACACCTAAGACAACGAAACAACCAATAAAATGCTAGGAATAAATCAACACCTTTCTATAACAACTCTTAATGTAAAAGGCTTAAATTCCCCAATCAAAAGACACAGACTGGCTGACTGGATCAAAAAG
The DNA here is from genome assembly GCF_027409185.1 of Cynocephalus volans. Taxonomy (NCBI): domain Eukaryota; kingdom Metazoa; phylum Chordata; class Mammalia; order Dermoptera; family Cynocephalidae; genus Cynocephalus; species Cynocephalus volans. Next base: position 106,023,766 of record NC_084469.1, read on the forward strand.
CAGGACCCAAGTATTTGCTGCCTACAAGAGACCCACCTCAGCCATAAAGATTCACACAGACTAAGAGTGAAAGGATGGAAAAAGATTTACCATGCAAACAGAAAAGAAAAACGAGCTGGAGTAGCTATTCTTATATCTGACAAAATAGACTTTAAACTAAAAACCATAAAAAGAGACAATGAGGGACACTACTTAATGATAAAAGGACTGATCCATCAAGAAGACGTAACAATCATAAATATGTACGCACCCAATGTTGGAGCAGCCAGATTTATAAAACAAACTCTATTAGACCTAAAGAAGGAAATAGACACTAATACCATAATAGCAGGGGACCTGAACACCCCACTGTCAATATTAGACAGATCATCTAGGCAAAGAATCAGCAGAGAAACACAAGATCTAAACAAGACTCTAGACCAATTGGAATTGGCAGATATCTACAGAACATTCCACCCAACAACCTCAGAATATTCATTCTTCTCATCAGCACATGGATGATTCTCCAGGATAGATCACATATTAGGTCACAAATCAAGTCTCAATAAATTCAAAAAAATTGGAATTATCCCATGTATCTTCTCAGACCACAATGGATTAAAACTAGAAATTAATAACAAACGAAACTCTGGAAACTATACAAACACATGGAAATTAAACAGCATTCTACTTAATGACATATGGGTCCAAGAAGAAATCAAGCAGGAAATCAAAAAATTTATTGAAACTAATGAAAACAATGATACATCATACCAAAACCTGTGGGATACTGCAAAAGCAGTATTGAGGGGGAAATTTATTGCATTAAAAGCTCACTTCAGAAGAATGGAAAGATGGCAAGTGAACAACCTAACACTTCACCTTAAAGAACTAGAAAAACAAGAACAATCCAAACCTAAAGTTAGCAGATGGAAAGAAATCATTAAGATCAGAGCAGAACTGAATGAAATTGAAAACCAAAAAACAATTCAAAAGATCAACGAATCAAAAAGTTGGTTTTTTGAAAAGATAAATAAAATTGACAAACCATTAACATGGCTAACAAAAAAAAGAAGAGAGAAGACTCAAATAACCAAAATTAGAAATGAAAAAGGCGATATTACAACTGATTCATCTGAAATACAAGGAATCATTCGAGACTACTATAAACAACTATACGCCAACAAATTTGAAAATCTGGAGGAAATGGATAAATTTCTGGACACACACAAGCTCCCAAAACTGAGCCGTGAAGACGTAGAAAATTTGAACAGACCAATAACAATAAAGGAGATTGAAGCTGTTATCAGAAGGCTCCCAACAAAGAAAAGCCCAGGACCAGATGGATTCACAGCAGAATTTTACCAAACATTCAAAGAGGAATTGACACCGATTCTTTACAAACTATTCCAAAAGATTGAAACGGACGCAAATCTCCCAAACTCATTCTATGAAGCAAACATCATCCTGATACCAAAACCAGGTAAAGATATAACCAGAAAAGAAAACTACAAAATAAAATTAAAAAAAAAACAAAAACGAATCCCTTCATCAGCTTGGACTGCTCACCTCTGGACTGTTGACTCAGAGAGTCACAGAGATCTGCCTTTTTTCAGTGCTTATGTTTTATTATTTTTTCCTTATTCATTTTAACTTTGTAATTCTACTCTGTGTGCATTATGAACATTTCAAACAAAACCAAAAAGTCAAACATGGAAGTCTCCTCTGAATCCACCTCTGTTGTAGCAAAACTCATTTTTTTCACTCAATAATATATCATGGACTGTCCATTCAGGTCTATTACATTCCTTTAAACAGCTGCATAGTGTTCCACAAATAATTTTTTTTCACGCATTCTCCTTATTGAGGGACAATTATTTTGTTTGCAATTTTCTTTTTACTATTTCAGATATACCTGATGTTTGTTACCTGGTTAGGTTCCAGGGATCAACTTGCACTCACCTCTTTTGTACTTTTGGTTGTGGTGTCTGCAAAAGACATCAAGAGAAAGTTTCTATTAAAACCAAGAGTGAACAGGTGAAGGGGTGGGCAGATAACATGGGTAACTTTGCACCTAGAAGGTCTGAACTCATACTCTTTATGTTCAATGACAAGGTTATTTGCCCTTTTGGGGGACCAGAGTCTGAGTTCCTTGTCATGGCATAGAGCAGTGGTTTTCAACTGGGGATGATGTTGACATCCCCAGGGGACATTTGGTAATGTTTGGTGGCATTTTTGGTGGTCACAACATGGGGGGAGGGGACACTATTGGCATCTAGTGGGTAGGGGCCAGGATGCTGCTCAATATCCTACAGTGCACAAGACAGCCCCCACCAGAAAGAATTATTAGACCCCGAATATCAATATAATACCAGTTGCATTGGAAAAACCCTGGTATCAAGGAAGCAGAAAAGGGTAAGCTCTACATTTTTTGATTTAGTCTTGGCTGAACATTATAACTGAAATGGCTGAAGCCTAAAGCATCCCAACAGGTAGAGTTGGTGGTAGAGAGAAGATGACATTTTTGAACACTATTCAATCAGCTTCTCTATAACATTGTCAATTGACTTTTCTCCATCGTCCAGTTGGAGTCATCAATTATAAGACTTGGCTCATACATGGACCCAGTGACTGAAATATTCAGCAATGAAAAGAAAAATTGAGAATTTATATAAGGGGGCCCCAGAAAGGAATAGAACAAGTTTGGAGAACATAAGGTACAAAATAAGGAAGTTTCATTTCTTGGAGAAAGTTACGAAAGAAGGAAGTGAGCCCTCTGATATCCTGTATCATGAGAACCACCAACCGTATTTAAACAACACAGGCTGAAATTCACTACCTCTGTAGTGAGTCTCACCAGGTTCCACCTTGACTTATATTTGTAAGCAAAAGACTTTGTATTCTTGGAAAAGGATGGTCACCAGTCAACTGCCAGTGTGTCCTCAGGTCCAGACGCACTCTTTCCACACTCTGTTCTGTTTCACAGAGAGCTTCATTTGCCAGAATCTCATTCCCTCCAGCTTCCCTATAGATGCAGTCAGTGCACAGCACTGGTAGAATATTGGAGAGCAGAAGAAGAGAGAAGCCAGGGCATTTCATCTCCTCTTTCTCTGCTTCCTGTGGTACCTCCAACATCACCCACATCTCTTCCAACCTTACAGTTCTCTTCAGAGGGACTCAGCTCTTGGGCTCTGGTAACACCATCTCCTGCCTCTACCCTTCCACACATTGGGTGGCAGCAGATCACTTCTACTGCTAATCTCCAAGTTCCCTCACTAGCCCATTTTTGACTTCTCAGCTCTTCCATCACCAATACCAATTCCCTATATGAAATTCCTTCTGTTTGAAAGGCCAGTGTGGTTTCTTTTTTTCAGGCTGGATCCTGACTGATAAAGAGTGATAATTTATTATTACTTTTGCACCAGAAAAGGAATGCTTTGTCCCTTGTCCTTTTTATAGCTTCTCTGAGACCCATGTTCCCGGGCAGCAAGTAGATTAAGAATGTGGACTCTCAAGACAGCCTAATGAGAGTCAAAAACCTGCTTATTAGCTGGCTGACCTTTGGTAAGGTACTTAACTTTTGACTGCCTCAGTTTCCTTATCTGTAATAACAGTACTTACATCATAGGATTATTATAAGTGAAATAATGATGGAAAACATATAGCATAGTACCTGACACATAGTACAGGTAAAATAAATATTAGCTATTAGTATTATTGTTTCTCCATCCAATCAGCTTTCTAGAATTTAGCTTTAAAGTCTTTTTCTTATGATTCCAATTGTAGCCAATACTTCATGGGTGGTCTACCACATCCCATATATCTTTTCTGCATATAGGCTTTTCCCATTCATGTGGTTTCCATGGGAGTGGTCATGTTTATACAACATAGCACCTCTCCTGAGCATAGGTCCAAGGGTGGGCATGTGCCTCAAACTGGACCAATTTGTCCATTTCCAAGGAATTTGCAATTGGGTCTGAGAGACAGTCAACTACGCTCTCCTTGGCCGGGTGGAGCAATAATAGTGGTAAGATCTGGAGCTGTTGTATGTGGTCATATTTTCTGTCCTGTGGATTAGGAAGCAAAGAAAACTAGACTGCAATGAAAGAGAAGAAAGAAGCAGACCCCAAATTATCAGAGACTGGGGGTAAAGGGGACACCCTGATGGTGTTGAGTTTACAGTTGCAGCTAATTCCAGAAGCCAAGCTGCATTCTTGTCTTTGAGTTCCAAGACACACCTATGTGTCCTTATCATAAACCTATCTTTTCTGCTTAAGTTAGCCTGAGTGAGTTTCTCTTCCTTGTAATTCAAACAATTTTAGGTCTGGCCGGTTATCTCACTTGGTCAAAGTGTGGTGCTGATAAAACCAAGGTCACGCATTCAGATTCCCACACTGGCCAGCCACACAGACACGCAAAAAAAGAAAAAAATTATGTCTTATCACTTCCTCCATCTCTAAAGTACACTTGCCTTTCTCATCCCATGATTTCCCTGAACTTCGATATCTTCCTTTCTTTTGTTCTCTTCTAATTCCCTCCATAAAATAGAAGCATAGAGTTCTGGTCAAGATGGCAGAATAGACAGTGCCCAGAGTCACTCTCTCCCATAAATCAACCAATTTGCAACTATAAAAATGTAACAACAGCCAAGCTGGGGGCCGCTGGAGCTCAGGGGAAGAGGAGGAGAGACCTACAGAGTTCATGAAGGGGGAGAAGCCATGATGAGAGAAAGAAAAAGCTGCTCAGAGCATTCTGGGCCACATCCTCTTTGAGGCTGGAGCTGCTGAGCACATGGAGCAGGAGCCAGCAGAAGCCACAGCTGTACCTTTCGATGGAGTTGCTTGGAGGTGGCAGGGGAGAAGCGGGCCTTGGTGGCCCCCAGGACAGCAAGACCACTAATAGGGTGTGGACCCATGCAGGAGTGAGGAGCCAGAACAGCTAAAAAGGGGAGCCATTCAGAGGCCAGTAAGTCATCACAAAGGACTGGCACAGGGCCTGTCCCATGGGAAGCATTTGCAGCATGGGCGGTGGGGGAGACAGGCCCACTGGGAGAACACTGGAACACAGCAAGGACAGCTGATCTGCCCCCCAATCAGTGCAGGACCACTCAGAGGAGACTGATCGGAAATGGAGACTGCATGGGGTGCAGTTTGATGAACAACTCAGGCCCAGATCAGAGTTTCTACATAACTCAGGTGCACCGAGTCTCTGGAGAGCCAGAAATACCTATAAGGTCAACCATTAAACCCTGAGCTGCACAAAAATCTTCCCTACAGAAATAGCAGTAAAGCAGCAATTTAGCTCAACCACACAGCTCAAGTACTGGTTCCCACAGGAAGTTCCCCCATTTTAAAAGTAAGCAAAGGACAAAAAATTATTTCTGGCCGGGCATACCACCAGTGCCTCAGAGTCTGCTGGGGGACCTGAGGCATGGAGTGGGGACTAGACCCCCCCCACATCCAGGCACACTGCCAGTGCCTCAGGGCCCAATCCAGGACCCTGGAACACCAAGCCAGGGACTGGACCCCCCACCCACTGCCAGGCACACTGCCAGTGCCAAGGAGCATGCCAAAAACATCACCTCCATGTGGGTGGCCCACCACAGTCACCACAGTAACCATGGCTGCCACAAAAGTGGCTAGACATCATGAAAGGCATAAGGAGAGTCACCAGCAGAGACCAGAGAAAAGAGGATGTCTCTCTCCACAAAGCCAATTCCAGAGTGACAGAAGAATCATCTGCTCTATGATAATATTTGGGGACTTGAACACACTTTACAGCATTGGACAGATCATCTAGGCAACAAATCAACAGAGTAACCATTACTCTTTCAGAGGGAGAGAAGAAATCTAGGGTTATCAGTGGTGGGAGCTGGGAGGGAGAGGGGGATAGGGAGAGACTGAACAAGGGGCATTAAGAGTAAGTACAATTTGTAACAGTATGCATACTAGTAATATTGATTTGATCAACATATGTCAACATTGAATACCCAAAATATGTATAATCAATTATGATTAAAAAAAATTAAATAGAAGCATATCCTGGCCCCACAACAAGGACATTTTTTCTGGTGTTAGAGAAAGAGAGGCAAGAAGATGAGAATTTTCTTACCCTGACAAGTGTTCTCGTTGGAATTGTGGAATTGTGTATCCCCAGAAAGGAGTGTATATCCAGGGACACAGTGACAGTAGAAACTTCCTTCGACATTCTGACATTCAGCATTTAATCCACAATATATAGTATAGGGTGGTTCACATTCATCAATATCTGGAGTACAAAGGAGGAATTTGGTCATACATGCTACAAAAGATTTATTGAGTACCTACTATGTGCCAGAAGTTGTACTCTTTTCCCCGGGTCCGTCCTGGCTTTCCAAGACAAATCAGTTTAGGTAATGGTTATTTCTGTTCTTTCTTTCCTCATTGACTTTGGTTGGGTTCCCCAAGAAGCAGGCATGGAGACAGGGTTCAAATGTAAGTACTTTGTTAGGGGGATAGTCCTAGAAAACACTGGAAGGGAAGTGGTGAAATGAAACAGGGCAGAAAGTAAAGTCAATGTAGATACTACCTGAGGAGCAAGGGATCTGGGGTATTTATGCACCAACTCCCACCACTTATTGGTGGAGGGCTGCTTGGGGGGAACGTTAACTTCCCAGCACTTCCACCCATCCTGAGCATGGGCTGAGTGATCTCCGGTAGCCAGACTTGGTGTGCAAGACTTGGTGTGCAAATGCCAAGGGCATATGCATTAGATCCTGACCATGTTCGCTGTTAGAGATGGAATGTTTGTATCAAAACTCATCTGTTGAAGCCCTGACCCCCAGTGTGGTTGTATTTGAGGATGGGGCTTCCAAGGAGGTAATTAAGGCTGAGATCATAAAGGTGGGTCCTGATCTAATAGGATTAATCTCCTTATAAGAAAAGACACCAGAGCTTTCTCTCTTTCTCTGTACACATGCACCCGGGGAAGACCCTGTGAGGACATAGAGAGAAGGCGGAGGCGGCTGTCTGCAAGCCAGACTTCCTGAAAGACTTCCAGGTGGCTGTCTGCAAGGCAGGAAGAAAGTCTTCACCAGGAACCGAATCTGTCAGAACCTTGATATTAGACTTCTAAATTCCAGAAATGTGAGAAAATACATTTCTGTTATTTAAGCCACCTAGTTTGTGGTACTTTGTTACAGAAGCCCTAGGAAACTAATGTACTATCCTTCATGTAAGAAGTTTGACTCCCCTGAGACGACCAAGTTAAGTGCAGAGGTCCTGGGGGGTGGGGAGGAAGAGAGAGAGAGAGAGAGAGAGAGAGAGAGAGAGAGAGAGAGAGAGAAGAAAAGAGAGGGGAGAGAGAAGTCTAGAGGTGCTAAACATGTCAGGGGATAAGCTATCTCAGAAGTGGGTCCTCCAGACTCATTTGACATCGTGTGGATTAGAGATAATACCCCTCGCCAAGTTCTTCCAGAACTCCTGACCCACAAAACATGAACAAAATTAAATGGTGGTTTCAGAATGCTAAATTTTGGGGTGGCTTTTACATGCCCCAATATGGGACAAGAACACTCATGTTTTCATGGGTGGAGAGGAAGAGACATCAAGGGTTTTGTTTGTGTCTTCTGAAGATGTTTCTCAGAATCATGTGGATAATCACCTTGTCAGACTGTCTGGAGTGTTTTTTATTCCACGGGATTGGAAATCCTAATTATTGATTTGAGACTACATTTTGCATCTTAGGTGACCACAGGACATTATATTGGAAAAGTTGACTTCCGTACATATTCTTTCTCCTTACTTAAAAGAAAATCGTATGATGCTTTAAAATTCATGAAGCCCCATCACATAAACTATCTGATTCAATCCCTACCACTCTCACAGAATCAGCATTATCATCCCCATGTTATAGAGGAGAAAATTAAGACCTAGCTAAATTCTAGAAGAGCTCACTTTTTCTGAGTTCACCAAAGTGTTTCTTTCTTGTCTATTTTATTTTTTTGGTTTATGGTACATATGTATGGGGCACATAGTAATATAAGTTTTTTTTTAAGTCTAAACATGAAATTTATTTATGTTTCATATACACTTTATGCACATAGCTTGAAGGTAATTTTATACAATATTTTAAATAATTTTGTTCATGAAACAAAATTATTATCAGAAAACAAAGGTGTCACTATCTCAGCCACTCAGGTGGACAGCCTGTGATTGTGTAGCATCACCATTTCTGATTCTGAATGCTACCAATAAGCAATCATTTCTTTACACTTATTCACACATAAATACTTAGTAAAAAGTATGACATACCATTAACATGGTGAAAAAATAATGTAGTCAGGTAACTAAGCAGCACAATGGCATCACCAGAATACCTGTATCAGCTGTCAAACAATAAAAACAATGAACAGCAGCAGGTTGAATAAACTGTGCATTGTGCACCCACATTTTTAAAAATTTTAATTGACACATTGTAATTATACATACTTGTGGGGTACAATATGATGTCTTCATGCATATACATTGTATAATAATTGGGTCAGGGTGGTTAATGTATCAGTTACCTCATGCATTTATCATTTCTTTGTGGCAAGGACATTCAAAAGCCTCTCCTCTAGCTATTATGTAATATACAAAACTTAACGGTTAACCATAGTCACCCTAGCGTGCAATAGAACATCAGAACTTATCCCTCCTATCTAATTGAATTTTGTACCTGTTTGCCAACTCTCCCTGTTTTTTCCCTTTTCTCTTTCACTCTCCAGTGTCTGGTAAATACTCTTCTACTCCACAGAGTGATACTTTGGTACAGGTATACACCATACGATGTTCAAATCTGAGTAATTAGCTTATCTATCATTGCAAACGTGTTATTTCTTTGTGTTGAGAACATTTAAACTCTCTTCTAGCTATTTGAAAGTATAAAATAAATTGTTAATTATGGACACCTAGCATTTCTATAGACCACTAGAGCCTATTTTTCCTATGTAGTTATAAGGTCATATCCGTTAACCATCTTCCTATCTCCCCTTCCCCACCCTTCCCAGCTTCTAGTAACTGCAATTCTATTCTCTACTTACATATGATCAATTATTTCTTTAGCTCCCACATAAGAGAGTGAGAACATGTGACACTTATCTTTCTATGCCTGGCTTCTTTCACTTAATGACTTCCAGGCTCATCTGTATTGATTTTTATGGCTGTATAGTATTCCACTGTGTGTGTGTGTGTGTGTGTGTGTGTGTGTGTACCACATTTTCTTTATCCAATCATCAGTTGATGGGCACTTAGGTTGATTCCACATCTTGGCTGTTTTGGATAGTGCTGCAATAAACACTGGGCTGGTGATATCTCTTTGATATACTAATTTCAAAAGCATTTCTTCCTTGGTGGAGGTTGAGTTGGTAGCGTTTTCAGCATTGCACATTACTGAGTACTCCCTTTCCCACAGCCCTCATGCGACCTCCCTTCTGCTCCTGCCTCTGGGCGATCTGACAATTCCATCCTTACCTTTACATGTCTCCAAAAGGCATGTGAATAACTTCTTCCCAGATTCAGAAACATATCCAAGGTTGCAGGTACAGAAAGTGCCATTGATACAGGAAGCATTTAGGGGGCGCCGAGGACAGGTAGCTGCAGGGAGAAGAGAGATAAGTCAGATGTCACCAGGTCACAAACTCTCCTGTTATCATTGAGCCTCGACTCTGGGTAGGGCCTCTTGATACGGAAAAGACCTGTACCTTCGCCTTTTATGAGATCTCAGTACAGTTGTTCCTCAGTACCCAGGATTGTCCCAGTACCCTCTTGGAACCAAAATCCATGGATGCTAAAGTCCTTGATCTAAAACGGCGTAGTATTTGCATGTAATCTATGCACATCCTTTCGCATACTTTAAATCATCTCCAGATTATTTATAATAATACCTAATACAATGGAAATTCTATGTAAATAGCTATACAGTATTGTTTAGGGAAAAAGGACAAGGAAAATTTTTCTGTACATGTTCAGTACAGACTCAACCATTCTTTTTTCCCCCCAAATATTTTAAAATCATGGTTGGGTGAATCCACAGATATGGAACCCACGGATATGGAGGGCTAGCTGTACGTTAAAAAATCAGAGGTACCAAACCCAATTTACAGAAAAAGGTGGATTCCTGTGCATGATAAAGGACGGGCTGGTGTTAAATTAATTTTAACATAAAAGTTTTCCATGCAATAGAACTTGCTGTTCTGAAGATCATTGCAGAATTTATAAAAGGGGAGTGAGTTGGTTAAGACCTTAGACCCCAGGTTTGATTCTGGTTCTGTGTGTCCTTGGGCAAGTGTCTAAACCTATCTGTGTCCCAAATTCTCTGATCTGTAAAATGGGTTATTGTGAAGGTTATTAAAAGGAAAAACCCTAGACAAGTTAAATTTAACAGAATTTAATTGAACCAAGAATGATTTGAGAATCACATAGCTCTCAGCAACAAAACAGGTTCTCAGAACTCTGGCCTGGAAAAAAAAATGAAAGTGAGGCACAGAAACAGCTTAACTGGTTAGAGCTAGGTGTTGTGCCTTGTTGGATCAGTTGGCTGCCTGCGATTGACAGACGCTTAGCTGCTAGAATTGACTGAGACTCTGCTATTTGTTACAGGACTACACTCCTGTTAGGTTTTCAGTTCATTTACATATGAAGTTAGGTTGCAGTTTATCACATAAGGATTCAAGCGTGGAGGCATCCTCAGGCCAAACTCAGTTTTGTTTAACAGAATTAAAGTTAAGCTGAAATGATCTCATTCACTGTTTGTTGACTTGTTTATGCTCAGAATGATCATAACTACCATTGCTTTGTCTCTGCCCACTAGAATGTTTACTTCATATGTGTTTTATTCACTATTCTATCTCTATGTAGTGACCATTGTGGCTAGGAAAAGCAAATCAGACAAATGAAAAATCAAGCAAAAAGATAAATAAAAAGGGCTGGCCAGTTAGCTCAGTTGATTAGAGCATGGTGTTGATAACACCAAGGTCAAGGGTTTGGATCCCTTAACCAAAAAAAAAAAAAAAAAAAAAAAAAAAAAAAATATATATATATATATATACACACACACACACACACTCACTCACACATTTATATGTGTATATATATAGTTTTTATATGTATATATATACACACACATGTATATATATATGCACACCACACATATACATAAAGATATACAAATTTGATGTAATGATCAGTTAAACAAACAAATAGACACAGGAGCAAGGCTTTCCAAGTATTGCTCCCAGAACAAGCCCCTTTTCTCTAACCTGTTGGAAGATGTAGGTGGCCCCAGGTCTAACCTTGGTCCACACCCTCCCTGGTCAGGCTCTGAGCACTCACCTTTGGGCTCATGAGTCACAGCTCCACACAAGCTCAGAAGAAAGCAGAGTCCTGGAACAGAAGGGATGCAGAAGGGAGAGACGTGAAACCATTGAGGACAGAGTCCAGGAAATTCTCCAAGGGCTGTGTAACAGTTATCCATCACTGCATAATAACTCATCTCAAAAATGTAGTGGCTTAAAACAAACACTTTTATTTTGTTATCTCTCTTGGTTTTTGTGGGTTGGGAATCTGGAAAGGGCTCTGCTGGGTGGTTCTGGCTCAGCATCTAGATGATTGCAGTCAGGCAATGGTGGGGGCTGAAGCTGTCCTTTCATGTAGTCTCAGGGCGTGGGCTAGCTTGGGATTCCTTTCAAGGTGGTGGCCTCAGGCAGGTTAATTTCATGGTACCTCTAACTTCTAAGCATGAGTGCTCCAGCCAGCGAGGCTGCATCTCCTCTTTACACCCAGCCCTGGAAGCCATGTAGCTCCACTTTTACCATATTCTCTTGGTTACAAACAAGTTACAAGCCCACCCAGATTTAAATGGGGGGAGGAATCAAATTCTTCCTTTTTATGGGGGATCAGCAAGATTCTAGAAATTCATCTTGGATGGGAGATGTTATTTCCACCTTTCTGGAAAATGGTCTGCTCTGGCTGTTTCTACTTGGCTATCTTTGCTCTTCCCCAAGCCTGCCCAACATATGGTGGTGTTGTGGGTCATGTTCCTGCTTCTGCAAAGACCTGAAGGTGCTGGATAGATGGAGGACTTTTTTCTCTTCTTTTCCTAATAAATCTTACATTGCTCTGATCACTAGCTCTCTCACCTTCTTTTCATTTTCTTATGGTTTCTGTGGGTCAGGAATCTGGGAAGGGCTCAGCTAGGTGGTTCTGGAATACTTATTTCTGGAATTATTTGACATTTGCCAGGATGGTATTTAAAATATTTAACAACAGGCACAGAGCAGGAATCAACCAGTCAGAATGGACACTGGAGATTCTTTCTGATGCACCAAGTGTTAACCTTTTAGCTGATGAATTTATAAGGAAGTCAGTGTGGTCCCGGGGCAGGGTCTGGGCTGGCAGGGGTATCCCAATGGCTGGTTCTGGTCAATGATTATTTACAAATATTGTGGAAATAGTTCAGTATGAATAACAAACATGGTCTTCTAGCATGCACTGGTTGAAACTTAGCTTTGGTGACTTATAACCTTATTTGTGACCTTGGTTACCCCCTAAGAAGATGGGTCTTGGTAATGGAAGGGTCTTTGTCTATCAAGTAGAGTGATGAGTATAGATGAGAGTGAACTAGTTTGGTGGAGCTGGGATAAAGTTTGCTTTCTGAGCATGATAAAGGACTGGGGTTGGAGGGATTGAGAGAAGGTCTGAGGCTGAGAGTCTGGACTACTTGGGGAAGGAGAGTTGTGGTTGCCTGGTTGAGGCTCATCAGGTAAAAGATGTGGCAGCTGGTGACGGTAAAGCAAGACTTGGAGGGATGGAGATTTTTTGGGGGGTAAAATGCAGCATGCCCAGTGATGCAAACACCCCTCCATCCTGCCTATGAATGGACCAGTAAAATCTACCTTGCTCACGAATGCCTTCCTCTCACCCCACTCCATCTTTTATTGGGGGTAAATTACACATAACATAAAATTGATCATTGTAACCACTTTTAAGTGCACAGTTCAGTGGAATTCACACGCTCCTAATGTTGTGTGATCATCACCACTATCCCTCTGTGTAACTTCTTTCATCTTGTAAATCTGAAACTCTGTACCAGTTAAATCCTAAGTCCCCATTGCCCACTAATGTCTTAAGGAGAGGATTTTCTTTATGGGGGGAATTGGGCAACGTTCTAAGCCTTGCTTTTACAACACCTAAGAGGAATTGAGCTCTTACTAGATGCCAGCACTGTCCTAAGCACTTTACATACAGGAACGAACTTCAGGTTTGCAACGACTTTAGTAGGTAAGTGTATTAGATCATTCCCACTTTGCAGATTAAGAAATGGAGGTGCAGAGAGGTTAAGTAACTCTCTCCATTCACTAGAGCGAGTCAGTGGTAGAGCTGAGATTAAACCCGGGCTCTGGATTCCAGCTGCTAACCTACCACACCATATGGCCTCCCTCCCGAAATCCCTCAGGGCACTGCATTTGTGGACGTGCTGTTCAGATCGTAGCCACTGTAATTTGGCATGTTTACTGTGACACTGGATCGAGAAAGGGGTGCCTTTTTCCCCAGCAGATGCCACTCACCAGATCTGACTGGAATCTCAAAGTCTAGCAGGGGGTGACATATTACTTGGTCATTTAGAAAGTTTATCAATTACAGGATTTGGGAGAAAAAAAAACCCTCTGGGTTAGCTGTGACCCTTCAAGAATGAGACAGAGGACAATACTCACTCTTTTTGGGCACCCCAGTATGAGTTTCCAATTGCTGCTGTAACAAATTACCAAGAATTTAGTGGCTTCAAACAACCTAACTTTATTCTCTTACAGTTCTGGAGACCAGAAGTTTGCAATCAGTCTCTCTAGGCTAAAATCAAAGCGCTGGCAAGGCTGATTCCTTTTGAAAGCTCTAGGGGAGAATCTGCTTCCTTGCCTCTTCCAGCTTCTAGAGGCTGCCTGCATTCCTTGGCTCACAAACTCTTCCTCCATCTTTAAAGCCAGCAGCGTGGGTGGTATCTTCTCTCCTTTCTGGTCTCCTGCCTCCCTCTTAAAAGGATTCTTGTGATCATATTTTGCCCACTTGCATAATGGGGCTGCGAAGGTGAGGGAGACATGGCATTTGCCTTCAAGTAGCTCATGTTATTTTGATAGACTTTATGGTCTATCACCTGCCTCCAAGACTAAATAGCTGTGAGACTCTGAGCAATTCACATGAACTCTCTGTGATGCCATTTCTCAACTGTAATGCGGAGATTCTGTGCAATAATGAACGTAAAGGAATTTTAGCCTGATGCCAGGCTAAAGAACATGCCTAATAAATGTATGCTTTGATTAATCTTGTGGTTGTTGATATGGTTATTTGATCTGGAGCCGGAAGGAGGGATGGGATTTCAGACTTGGGGAACTGTCTGTACAGAAGTGATGATTGAAGCCATGGGATCATGAGATTTCTATAGGAAAAGGGAGTAGAGATACAGAAGATTCCAGACAGAATCCTGTGGGAGAAGTGTTATAGCAAAGACCTGGAGCTGGGTGGCTTGGGATCAAATCCTGCTTCTGCCATTTAGTAGCTGTGTAACCTTGGGCAAGTGACACAACCTCTTTGTGCTCCAGTTTTCTCATCTGTAAGATGAAGATAATAACACCCTCCTCTACTTAGCCATAAAAAAGAATGAAATCCTGCCATTCGCAGTAACGTGGATGAGCTTGGAGAAAATTATGTCACGTGAAAGAAGCCAGGCACAGAAAGGCAAATACCACATGTTCACATTCTTATGTGGAAGCTAAAAAAGCTTATTTCATAGAAGTAGAGTAGAATTGTGGTTGCTAGAGGCTAGTAAGGGCAGGGAGGATGGGGAGGACGTGTTTAATGGATACAAAACTGTACAGAGACAGGAAAAATAAGATAGTGTTCTATAGCAATATAGGGAGACTATGGTCAAGAGCAAATTACTGTATAACTTCAAGCAGCTAGTTGAGAGAATGTTGAATGTGCCCCATGCAAAGGGGTGACAAATGTTTGAGGTGATAAAAATGTGAAATATCCTGATATGATCATTGCACGCTGTGTAAATGTACTCAAATATCTCATTGTGCTCCATAAATATATACAATCATCATGGATCAATTAAGAAAAAATAAATTCAAAAGGATAAAGAAAAAGAGAACCCACCTCATGTGGGCTTCCGTGAGGATTAGTTAATACACTCGAGGTGTACAGTGAGTACTCAAAAGTGTTGGTTGTTATTATTAATATTCTTGGAACAGGAAAAGAAAAGAGAAGAGGAAGGAAAGGATAGCAAGAGAGGCAGAAAAAACATCAGGGCAGTGCTAGGTCACAGACGTTACCAAGGAGGAGAGAATATCTTAGAAAACAAAACTCACAAAGAGGAAGACGAACAACTCATTGAATTTGACCATCAGGAAAATGTTAGGGATATTTGAGAACTTAGTTTGAGCAGGTTGGTGAGGACAGAAACCAACATCCAAAGGGAAAAGGAGAGAGTGTTCAGAGCAGAGGAAAGAGGAGAAGAAAAAGACAGCTCACTGTGGAGCCACGTAGGCCCTGATTAGGGGTAGGTTAAGGCACAGTATTGTCATGGTCACACCTACCTGGAAGAAGCGGTGGCCTTCTCATTTCTGTGGTGCAGGTACCCACACCAGCCAGCTCTAGAAGCTCCTCACTGTGCGCTAAGCCAGCCAACCCCTCCTAGCTCAGGAAATCTCATGAGAATTGACATATGCATTTTAAGTCAGCAGACTTAGGAAACTGCTATCAGAAAAGAGATTATCTTCACCACTTTCATCATCAGACCCATGGTTCTGCTTTTTACTATTTATTTTTTGGATCTTCTCTGCACTTGTTTTCATATACTTCCTTGGTGATGGGCTTCCTAGCTATTGTCGATGGCCTTTGCAATGACAGAATCAGTTCATCATAGCACAGGCATGACTTTTAGTTACATCGCATAGACTGAGGAGCAGAAAATGCCTTTGGGGTTAAAATAAGTCTTAAATAACCCTGTGGTTTTGAGCTGGGTAAGCTAGGATTTAGGATATCTGTGTTGGTATCTAAAGTTTATAGGGGAGTCATTTTCACAAATCTTGGGATTTTTTTCCCCTGGCAGATGGCACTCACCAGTTCTTTCTGGGTTCTCAAAGTCCGATAGAAGGTGATATGTTATTTGCTTATTTGGGAGCAATCCAGACTAATCGCAGGATTTGGGAGAAAAGGCTTCTAAATCTTTTCCACTGTTGTGGATTGATTGAATAAAAAAGTTCACATATTAGAAGCTTAATTCCCACTGCAATTGTTGAGGGTAGGAGATCCTATTATGGTGATTGAAAGGTGGGACCTTGGAGAGGTAATTGGATTGTGAGGACTGTACCCTGGTGAATGGATTGATCCATTTTTGGAACAGTCGGCATGGTTCAGAGGGCTTTAAAAGGAGAGTGTATGAGGAACTATCTCCCTCTCTGCTCTGACATTTTATGCTATGGTGTTACTGAGACCCCTGCATTACTACCAAGGAAGACCCTCACCAGATGTGTTCCCTGGACTTTGGACTTCCCAGGCTCTGAAACTGTAAGCAATAAATTTAGTTTTCTTACAAAGTACCTAGTTCCAAGTGTTTTGTTATAAGAAACAGAAACGGACTAATACACCTACCTTCAACAAATATTTATTGACAAATATTACTCAGTGACAGAATCTGTGCTACCTTCTAGAGACACAACAGTGAATAAAATGGATCCAATCTTTCCTTCATAGAACTCAGAGTCCAGTGAGGAAAACAGACAATTAAAAAAGTATAACCTATACAAAGCTGAGCCACCTCATAGTCCAGTCTTGGCAAGGTGGTATTTCTTTGAACATCTAATAATCAAAGATCCAAGAAATAAACATCCAATGATCCCAGAAATCCAACATTCAAGAAACAAACAACAATCCTTGTTAAGGTATCACAAAAACACAGATGGAGGATTCCATTCATAACATATGGAAAAGCATCTTAGAGTCATTTATTTCCGGGCCCCCAAGTAGGAAGCCACGCCCTAAAGTTTTTTCCCTTTTCTCTCTCTGAGTTGTGTTGGAGAGGAGTTTGAGGGAAATTTGAATTGCTAAAGACTTTTTAAGCAGGTGTGATATGATTACTTTGTGTTTAGGAGATGTTTTCTGGGTGTCTTATAAATGGGGGAGGCAGGTGTAGATATAGAGGCCCAATTTGGAAAATAATCCGGGTAGAGCTAATGCCCTATTGCAACATCGTCTACGTGGTCTCTCTACTCCCATTTTTATTCTGCCCTAAAACATTCTCAACTGAGCAGCCAGAGTTATCTTTCAAAACAAATCACACTTCATCAGTCCTCTGCTTAAAACCCTTCTGAAATTCCTCTTTCTACTTATGATAAAAACTAGACTTCTTACTATGGCCAGTAAGCCCTTACATGATTTTTTCTCATCTGTGGCTTTAACCTAATTTGCTGTGATTCCTCTATGTTTCCTGTGCATCACCCACAGAGGTCTTCTCTTTGTTCTTTGAAAGCATCAAGTTTTTTCCTACCTTAGGACCTTTGCACATGCTGTTCATGTTTCCTAGAATGCTTTTCATGGTCATAGTCACATATTTTCTCCTTTATTGTCTCCTAGTTTCCCCAACTTTTTTTTCTCTGTTCTAACTGAGAAATACAGAGTGCTCTGACTGTTCTGTGATTTGGCCAGCAACATGTTTTCTCCTGCAGGCTTGAACACACCCAGGCACCAATAAAGGTGTTTAGGTCGCTGCCCCAAACACTGAAAGAAACTAGCTGTGGCCCTGAGCCAAATTCCTTAAACATTCATGTAAACTCCATAGCCCAACCCCCTCATGCAGACGTACCTAGGTAGAGCATCCCTCGTCTCACTGTCTGCTGGGAAGATACACTGCAGCCCCCTCTGTATTCCCCTAATAAATGCTTTGGATGGATCAACCTAGTTTTTAGTGTTTCTGTTCTTAGAATCTCAACTGGCCCTATCTCAGGAGTGTTTGGGGGGCACTACCTTGTGAGAATTCCCTTGCTGCTGCTTTTGGGGTGACTCAAGCCATGGATTCCACCAGGAGGAAACACTGTCTCCTTGTCTTTAAGGTTTCAGCCCCCAAATTGTTTTCAGACTGGCCTTTTCTGATCACCTTGTGTAAAGGAAATCCTGTCATAATGACCTTCATTCATATCACCCTGTTCATTTAATGGTACCATCCAAATCTATGATTATCTAGTTTATTTGTTTCTGGTACTGTCTCTTTTTTTCTAGGAAATAAACTCCACAGAAGTCTCTTATCTGTCTTGCTTCCCATGATATTATTGCTGAGTGAATGAGTTGATGCCAATTAGAAAAAAATTAAAAAGTAGAATCTATGGGACCTGGAAGTGGGTGGGTGGGTGGGGCTGAGTGAGAGGGAGGAGTTAACGCCCAGTGGTTTTTGTTTTAGCTGAGGTGACTGGGTGGATGGCAGTGCTACTTTGCTACAGAGAAAGGGAGCACTGGAGAAAAAGCAGGTTTTGGGGGACAGAAAGAACTCAGTTTTGGATAAGTAGATTTTGTTGTGCTGTGATTTTAGTATACATTGTATGTATATAGTCTAGATCACAAAGGAGAGGGATTTTCCCCCACAGCCAAGAGATGACCATTGAAGCCATGGTAATGAATTAAATCATTTAGGGAGAGACTGTAGAGTGAAAACAGAACCCTGAGTAACTCATTTAAAAAATCAGGGAGTAGAGGAGTAGTTAAAAGAGAAGATAGGGCAAGAGTAGCCAGAGAGATGGGGGGAAATGAGTAGAGGATGGTGTCATGGGAGGCAATGAAGGAGACCGGACTGAATGAAGACTGAAAAACATCCACAGGACTGAGTAGCAAGGAGGTTGGTATTCTTTATTTTATTGAAACATAATTGATGATACAGATTTGTGGGATACAAAGTTGACTATCAATACTTGCGTACAATATGTGATGATCAAATCAGGATAATCAGCATATTCATCCTTACGATACGTAATCATTCTTTGCGTCCATTAATCATTTTCTCGCTGACCCTCCTTCCCCTTCCCCCTTCCCCCCTCTAGTAACCACATGTCTGTTCTGTCTTTCTGAAAGTTCACTGTATTATTGTGATTGTTCTTTCTTCTCTCACTGTCTTTCTCTTTCTTTCTTTTATTGTCATAGTGTATTTTTTCTTTATTCTTTTTTCTTATATTCATATTCGTTGTTAAAAGTCATACTTATTCTTTATGCCTCTTATCCAATCTCTCCTTCCCCTTGCCCCTCTCCTATCCTTTTCCCTCTCCTCCCCCTTTCTCACCTCTAATAACCATAGATTTGCTCTCTCCATCTGATAGATTAACTGTTCCTCTGTTAGTTTGTTGCCTGGATGATCTGGCCTGTACTGAGACAGGTGTGATCAAGTCCTCCTCTGTTATCGTCAATCAGATGCTTCTTCTATGACTCTGGAGTGTGCTTTATGGAGATCTTTCTTTCTTTCTTAGCTCTCACTTATGAGTGTCTGGCTTATTTCACTTAACATAATTTTCTCCAAGCTCATCCATGTTGCTGCAAATGGCAGAATTTCATCCTTTTTTTATGGCTGAGTAGTATTTCGTTGTATGTATATATCACATTTTCCTTATCTGGTCATCTGTCAATGGGCATTTAGGTTGGTTCCATAAGTTGGCTATCATCCCATGGTTGTTGGTATCCTTTGCAAGAGCAGTTCCAGTGGTGAAGATGGTAGTGGTGGTGGTGATGACAGCAATTATGGTGGTGATGGTGGTAATGGTAGTACTTATGGTGGTGGTAAGGTGATGGTGGTGATGGTGATGACAGTTGATGGTGGTAATGATGGGGTGGGGACATTATTGTTATGTTGGTGGCAGAGATGGTGGTGATGATGGTGATCATGGTAACAGTGACTGCTGTGGTGATGGTGATTGATGTGGGGAAGCTGATGTTGATGAAGGCAGTGTTGGCAGTGGTGATAATGGTGGTGGTGAAGACAGTGGAGGTGGAGGTGATGGTGGAGGTGGTGATGGTGGAGGTGGTGGTGATGGTGGAGGTGTAGGTGATGGTGGAGGTGGAGGTGATGGTGGAGGTGATAGTGGAGGTGGAGGTGATGGTGGAGGTGGAGGTGATGGTGGAGGTGATGGTGAAGGTGGCAGTGATGGTGGAGGTGGAGGTGATGGTGGAGGTGGTGGTGACGGTGGAGGTGGAGGTGATTATGGAGGTGGAGGTGATGGTGGAGGTGGAGGTGGAGGTGATGTTGGAGGTGGAGGTGATGGTGGAGGTGATAGTGGAGGTGGAGGTGATGGTGGAGGTGGAGGTGATAGTGGAGGTGATGGTGATGGTGGAGGTGATGGTGAAGGTGTCAGTGATGGTGGAGGTGGTGATGGTGGAGGTGGTGGTGATGGTGGAGGTGGAGGTGATTGTGGAGGTGGCAGTGATGGTGGAAGTGATGGTGGAGGTGAAAGTGATGGTGGAGGTGGAGGTGATGGTGGATGTGGTAGGTGATGGTGGAGGTGGAGGTGATGGTGGAGGTGGAGGTGATGGTGGAAGTGGTGATGGTGGAGGTGGAGGTGATGGTGGTGGTAGTGGTAATGATGATGACAGTTGAAGTCAGAGTGGAATGGATTGAATATAAAAGAGAAGTGAAGAAGTGGACACAAGTGAAGCCAACTCCAGAGACAGTTGGACAGAAGAGTGTGAGTGAGGCAAAAAACAAAGGACTTCCTAAGGGTGATTGAACCATGGTTGAATGAGCTGTCTCTAGGGATTGTCAAGGCCATGAGTACTACATAGTAGGTTTGCTGGGCTCTCAACATCCCACTGGCTCAGCATCCATGCAGTGAGGCTTTCTATTCTTTCTCCCTAGTGGTCCTCTAGGGCTGGGGTGGTAGAGGCAAGAATTGATCAAGGGAGACAGAGGGCTGGCTGTGGAGCCAGACTGCTTGGGTTCAAATCCTGGCTCTGCCACTTATTAGATGTGTGACTTTGGGAAAGTTACTCGACCTCTCTGTATCTCAGGCATCTCTGATTTAGGATAACTGCAACGGTCTCCTAACTGGTTGTCCTGTTCCATTCTCAACCCTGTAGGCAGAAGAGCTTTCTGAAACATGAATTAAGCCCATTACATCTCCGCCTCACAGCCCCATAGATATTTTACAGGCTAAATGCACTTAGTAGGTGCATAAAGCCCACTCCAGTCTGGCTTCAGTCCACCTCTCCAACCTCATCTCCCAGCCTTCTCCCTCAAGGTGCCTACCCTCGCTGAGCCATTTTCTGTTCCCTGAACTCCACATGCTCTTTCCAGCCTTCAGACCTTTGCACATGTAGTCCCCACCACCTGGAATGTCCTTTCTCCCTCTCTGCTCTGTCCCCAGCCAAGTCCTTCAAGTCTGCTTTTTTTAGTACACCCTTCCTTGACAAGTCCTACCCTACCCCTAAGCTAGAGTTAGCATCTGCATCCTCTTCATTCCTACCATATTTCATTAAATCTAAGGAATCATCCATTTAAGATACACTATTATTTTATGTACTACTACATCTAACAATTAAACTATGACACAATGTTCTTATTCCTTAGAAATTTTAATTTTTATTGAATGGGCTATTGTAAATTTACTTAGAAATGAGTTCTTATCGTATATCACTCTTTTGCATGCATGAAAAGGAAGCTAGAAGTGGGAAATACATTGGTTAAGATATTGTTGAAACTTCTTCACATTCAGGATCTTGTAAGTTACTATCAACTCAGAGCTACTGATGTCCATGTTTCAATGTCCATGTTTCTCTACATCAGAATTTCTCAAGATGTGGTCCTCAGACCAGCGGCCTCAGCGTCACCTGGGAACTTGTGGAAATGTAGATTCTCAGACTCTACCCCAGACCTGCTGAATCAGAAACTTTGGGGTGGAGCCTACTGGGTTGTGTTTAACAGATCCTCCAGGTGATTCGGACGGATGCTCAAGTTTGAGAAGCTGCCTTTGCATGATATCATTCTCTGGCTCATCAAAAGTATGGTGATGCCGCATTGGTTCAAAGCATCCATAAAGGAACCAGAAGCCATTGCTGGCTCTCTACCATCCTCCCACTGCTTAGTAGAGCACACAAGTGTAAGCCAAATGTCCCTTGTCTTCCACCCATGCTGACAAAATAAGATTATAATTCCTTTCTGTAACCAAATTATTACAGCATAAAAATCCAGGGTATTTCTTATTGGAAAGCAGACATTCTAAAAGTGTCTTCTCAGTTATCTCTGAGAGTTTCACACGGGCTTACCTTACAGATGCCCCTGAATGAACCCTATCCACCCATCCATCCTTCCATCCATCCATCCGCTCACCTTTCCATCTATCCATCTACTTAGCTTTCCACCCATTCACATACTCACCCATCCTTCCATCTACCAATTCTTCCATCTATCAATCCACCCATCCATTCTTCCATCCATGTATCCATCCATCACAGACTTTTCACCCTACTGTCAGTAACTATCTTTGCTAGTGTCGACCTCCAAGAACAATCTTTCCACTGCCTTGTGCTGGTTTCTATGCCTGAAACTCATGCCCTAGACTCAGGGAGGAAATGCTGCTTTCTCTGCTTCCCCCTGGCACATCTCAATCAGGCTGTGATGTTTAATATACTATCCAGATTTCAGAGGTAGTGTAATCCTGTTAAATGTGAGTCAGATCCTGTCCCTCCATAGCTGAGAGCCCTCCCGTGATTCCCACCTCATTCAGAATAAAAACTAAAGTTCCATTCTGGCCCACAAGGCTCCATGTAATCTGCCCTGTCACCACCTCCTTGCCCTCATCTCCTCCCAGTCTCCTCCTCACCTTCTTTGCTTCAGTCATGCTAGCTCTTTGCCTTTCTTTGAACATGTCAGGCATACACTTACCTCTGGGCCTTTGTACTGCTGTTCTCTCTATCTAAATGCTTTCTCCCAGATACCTGCATCAAACCATAAGTCTCACTCCCTCAATTCAAGTCATTGCTTAAATGTCCTTTTCTCAGTGAGGCATTTCCTAACTGCCCTAAAATCTCTCTCTCTCCATCTCTTGGTCTCTCTCTTTCTCTCTCTCTTACACACACACACACACACACACACACACACACACACACACACACACACACACACATCTCATCCCCTTTACCTTGTAATTTCTACCCTTGAACCCACCACCTTCTAATGTACAAAATGATTTATTATATACTTTATTTTGTTTACTGTCTCCATCCCCTACTGGAAGGCCACCTCCACAGGGCAAGGATTTTTGTCTGGTTTATTCATTCCTGTAGTCCCTGTACCTCACCTGGGGTCTGGCACACATTAGATGCTCAATAAATATTGATTTAAAGGAATGAATGGGCATAAAGTTCAGCTGAGAGAGTAGTTATCAGTCACTCTTAGAAGTAGGTACTCTTAAGGGGCCAGCCCGTGGCTCGCTTAGGAGAGTGTGGTGCTGACAACACCAAGTCAAGGGTTAAGATCTCTTTACCGGTCATCTTTTGGAAAAAAAAAAAAAAAAAAAAAAGAAGTAGGTACTCTAAGTGACTTTGAGTTCCTGACTAGCTTCAAGTGGCCCCCAGGTCATAGGGGACTGCTTGGCTTACAACAGTAGGAATCTCCAGGTGTCTTCATGCTTCAGAGTCCAGGCTCAACCTCTCTGCTCCCCCCAGGAAGCACAAGAGATAAAATAGTGAACAAAACAGACAAAAACCCCTGTTCTTGTGGAATCTTTTTCTTTTGCACATGCTATTCCCTCTTTCTTTTCTCTCTCTATCTCACCTAATTCTTCATGACCCCAAACAGGTATTTCCTCCCAGGCAGCCTTTATGACAGCTCCAAAGGTAGCCTATACTGATTGATAGAAATTCCTTCATAGTGTGGCTGTCTTAGGCCAGCTTGCCTATAATCAGATTTGTTGGGGGGAGGAGTTGGGATGCACATAATTTGTTGGGAGGGGTTGGGATGCACATGATTTATTGAGGGGGGTGTGTTGAGATGCACATGATTTGTTGTGGGGGTTGGGATACACCTGAATTTTTGGGGGGAGGGTTGGTCTGTACATGATTTGTTGAGGGGGAAGTGTTGGAGTGCACGTGATTTGTTGGGGGGCTGGGATGCACCTGATTTGGAGGGGGTTGGGATGCACATGATTTGTTGGGGGTAGGGGTTGGGATGCACATGATTTGTTGGGGCAACTCTCGGAAGAAGGTCATTGAAGAAGCAGGATAGGGCAGGGAATCAAGCTAAACAAGGAGGTTGTGTCAGCAGGAGTCTAGCCTGAGCCTAATCCCATGGGGAGCTGTGGAGTGAGCACCATGGAGTTGATCCATCTTGAGGCAAGGCTTTTGTACAACTTTCTGTGACAGTCATTGGCTGCTGGCTGTCCCTTGGGGTGCTTGCAAAACCTGACAGCAAAATGGAGGGTGCACCAGTCAAGGGGACCTGGGCAGAGCACCAGGAGCATCCGCTGCATTGCTTAAACCTTTCTCTGGGGCACACTTACCCACTGCCTCAAAGGCTGCTGCAGAGAATGTGAACGTTACTTCCTCTTCACCTCGAAGTGTTCAGAATGATAACAATGATTTCCCTTAAGCCACATTACATCATCACTTGATGAAATGGGAGCGAGCAATTTCCTCATGGTTTTGTTTAAGTTTTTATTCTTAACTTAATTTAATTTTATATTTAATTTTTTAATTAAAAATTTAATTTTATTTAAATCTTAATTCTTAACATACTCATATTTATGGGTTACAATATTATGTTTTGATATATGTATACACTGTGGATTGATTCTAAGGAACATTTCCATTACTTCACATATGTTTTTTTGCAGTGAGAACATTTAAAATCTATTTTTGAAGCAATTTTGAAATATACGATACATTCCTGTCATCACCTTGCTGTGCAACAGATCTTGAAAACTTCTTCCTCTTGTCTAATGGGAACTTTTTACCCTTTAGTCTGCATGATTCTTAATTCTTTATCATCTCAAGGATTCGGCTTGGCAGTCAGGCTGAATTCATGTAAGTGCTGGTGTAGATGCCCACAGAGGATGCTGTTGGTGCCTCACCCAGATGCCATTCCCTGTTATTCCCTAGAACTATTTCTATGAAAATGTATTTTTTAAACAAATAAAGGAAATAAAATAAAATTTTGTTAATTGCATTGATGTATTTCTTTGCTCTCAAGTACAAGTGGGGTGTTAAAAGGGGACCCTAACTTCATTCCCTTTCCTGAGTATGGACCCACATTCCAGCTGGTGTGAGCTGGTTGCTGTCACTCACAGCTGTCCCCTGTTCCAGAGAATTGCCCTCTCCTTGAACAGGAGTTGCTCTAAGAGGTTATGACCCCCATCCTAAGGGAGTATCTTGCAGAGCATGGCTGTCTGAGATGGGGGATACAAAAGGCCAGCGCCTTGTCTCAAAGTGGAACAGGATCAATTCTGTGGTGTCTCATCTTCCAGGGCTCTCTATGGGATCAGGCTGAAGTTTGACTCCAGCTCATCCACGTTTGTTCAACTCCTTCCTCTGCCCTATCCTGCATTCCTCACCCCCCCTTTCCCCGGAGCATTCTCAGGAAATCATGAGCACCCAGTCCCCTCCCAGGGAACCTGACCTAACACAATCCCCACCCCCCATTTAGTTATGTCACCAAAATCAAACAGGAAGAAAACAATTCAAGGTTTCTAACTCTTTCTGATTTTATTCTGAGACAAGATTTAGAAATACTTAGTTCATGGCAAGACTCAAATAATATTGCCTGTTATCGATATTATTTTATGGATGATGATTATGATGATAATGATGGTTGAATCCTATTAAATCTTTACACCATACTGCCCCCTTCTGTTAAGATTAAGGAGTAAGAAATACGAACTAGCTTCAAGTGCTGGGCTTATGAAGCAGGACTCAGGTATGAATGAAGGTCTAAATCTTCAGGGTATGAAGAGCTGAGAGAAATCCTACAGAGCTATTAACTAGTTCTTTTTTTTATATATCACCTTAAATCTATTCTTATATTCTTATCACACTTGAATATTCAAGTCTAAATATACTCATTAAGTTAATAAGCTAAATTTAGTTACAGGTGCATGGAAGTGGGAGTTAGGAAGCTTGGTCTTCAGATTTATTCACCCACTCAGCCATCCATCCAGCCACCCATCCATTCATCCACCCACCCAACTACCTATCCATCCATCCACCAATCCACCCATCCACTCATCCATCCACCCATCCATCCATCTAACAAATATTTAAGATATGTTGTCTCTGTGATTTGGTGTCAGTTGGATTCATTTTACCCATCTTTATTTTCTCACATTTAAAATGCGATCAGTCTTGCCAATCTCTTTACTTTTTTTCTGCCTCCAGCTTTATTGAGGTATAATTGACAAATAAAAATTGCATATATTTCAGGTGTACAATTTGCTGTTTTGGTATACATAGACATTTTGAAATAATCACCGCAATCAAGCTGATGAACATATCCAACACCTCACATAATTGCTATTTTTTTTGTGTGTGTGTGTGGTGAGAACACCTAAGATCTACCCTCTTAGCAAATTTCATATAGTATTCTTAACTATAAGTCACCATGCTGTATGCTGGCTTTCCAGAACTTATTCATCTCACAGAACTGAACCTTTGTACCCTTTGAACAACATCTCATTTCTCCCTCCTCCCAGCCCCTGGTTTAGATTCCACGTGTAAGTACAATGATGCAGTATTTGTCTTTCTGTGTCTGGCTTATTTCATTTAGCATAATGTCCTCCAGGTTCATCCATGCTGTCACAAATTGCAAGATTTCCTTCTTTTTTAAGGCTTAATAATATTCCATTGTGTGCATGTGTTTCACATTTTCTTTATCCATTTATGTGTGGACAGATGTTTAGTTTGCTTCCATATCTTGGCTATTGTGAACAGTGTTCTAATGAACATTGGAGTGCAGATATTTCTTTGAGATAGTGATTTTATTTCCTTTAAAAATATACCCAGAAATGGGATTCTTGGGTCATATGGCAATTCTTTATTTATTTATAGTTTTTATTGAATCATAATTGATTATACATTTTTTTTTTGGATTCAATGTTGACATAAGTTGATCAAATCAATATTACTAGTACATATATTGTTACAAATTGTACTAATTCTTTATGTCCCTTGTCCAATCTCTCCCTATCCCGCTCTACCTCCCCCCTACCCCCTCTGATAAGCCTAGATTTCTTCTCTCCCTCTGAAAGAGTAATGGTTACTCTGTTGATTTGTTGCCTAGATGATCTGTCCAATGCTGAGAGGTGTGTTCAGGTACCACAATGTTATTGTAGAGCAGATGCTTCTTCTGTCACTCTGGAATGGGCTTTGTGGAGAGAGACATCCCCTTCTTTTCTTTGGTCTCTGCTGGTGACTCTCCTTGTGTCAATACACTCCAGTGGCTGGTGGACCATCTGCTTGGTGGTTGTGACATCTAGCCGCTTTCTTGGCACCTGTGGTTCCTGTGGTGGCTGTGGTGGGCCACCCACATGGAGGTGATGTTTTGGCATGCTCCTTGGCACTGGTGGTGTGGCTGGTTGTGGGCAGGGGGGTTCTGGTCCCTGGCTCTGTGCCTCAGGACCCTGGTTGGGCCCTGAGGCACTGGCAGTGTGCCTGGTTGTGTGTGTTGGGGGGTGGTCCAGTCCCTGTCTAGATGCCTCAGGTCCCTGGGTGGGCCCCGAGGTGCTGTGGTGTGCCTGGTTGTGGGTGTGGTGTCTAGACCCCAGGTCCATACCTCAGGTCCCTGGGTGGGCCCCAAGGCACTGGTGATGTGTCTGGGCTAGAATTTATTTTTTGTCCTTTGCTTACTTCTAAAACGGGGGAACTTCCTGTGGGGACCAGTTCTTGAGCTGTGTGGTTGAGCTAAATTGCTGCTTTGCTGCTGTTTCCCTAGGGAAGGCTTGTTGTGCAGCTCAGGGTTTAATGGTTGACCTTACAGGTACTTCCGGCTCTCCAGAGACCCGGTGCACCTGGGTTGTGAAGAAACTCTGATCTGGGCCTGAATCTTTTCATCAAACTGCACCCCATGCAATTCTATATTCCGGACCAGTCTCTTCTGGGTGGTCCTACAATGACTGGGGGGTGGATCAGCTGTCCTTGCTGTGTCCCAGTGTTCCCCTGGTGGGTCCATCTCCCCCACTGCCATGCTGCAAACACTTCCCATGGGACAGGCCATGCACAGGTCCCTTGTGATGACTAACCAGCCTCTGAATGGCTCCTTTTTTTTCAGTTGTTGTGGCTCCTTGCTCCTATGTGGGTTCATGGGAACCCTATTAGTGGTCTTGCTGTCCTGGGGGCCACAAAGGCCCTCTTCTCCCCTGCCGCCTCCAAGTAACTTCATCCAAAGGGCATAGCTGTGGCATTTGCTGGCTCCTGATCCATGCATTCAGTAGCTCCAGCCTTAAAGCTGCTGCTGCCTGAAACACTCAGAGCAGTTTTTTCCTTCTCTCATTGTGGCTTCTCCCACCTTCATGCACTCCATAGGTCTCTCCTCCTCTTTCCCTAAATTCTAGTGGCCTCGGCTTGGCTGTTGTTGCTTTTTTATAGTTGTAAATTGGTTGATTTGTGGGAGAGAGTGACGCTGGGGACCTTCTATTCTGCCATCTTGACTGGAACCTGTATGGTAATTCCATTTTAAATTTTTTGAGGAAACTTGATACTGTTTTTCACAATGGCTGTACTAATTTACATTCCCACCAACAGTGTAAGAGTTCCCTTTTCTCCACATCCTTGCCAAAACTTGTAATCTTGTGTCTTGTTGATAATAGCCATTCTAACAGGTGTAGGGTGATTGCTGGCTGTGGTTTTGATTTCCATTTCCCTGATGATTAGTGATGCTGAACATTTTTTTCATATACCCGTTGGCCATTTGTTGGTCTTCTTCTTTTTTTTTTTTTTTATAACACCTGGAGAAATAATTATAATTATTTTGCTCATGTTTTTATTTACTTGTTTATTCTCCATTTCCTCTATTAGAACGTAAACTCCACAAGAACAGGAGCCACGTCTGATAGTCCATTGCTGTGTTTCCAGGACCAAGCACAGGGCCTAGCACATGGGGGCACTGAATAAAATACCAATAGAAGGAAGGAAAAAAAGGCAGGAAGAAAGGCAGGAAGGCAGGAGGGAAGGAAGGAGAGAAGGAAGGAAATGAGACAGACTGTAGGTAACCAGAAACTAAGGGTTTGATTTTCAGGAAAACTTAAGAGCATTTTACATATAGAGAGTAGCTTCAGTTTTTGTAGTTCTTAAACACTACATCAGAAGAACTTCGGTAAGCAGACATTTGGGATTTTCCTTGTGACACCAACACTCACACAACTGAGAGACTGGTCAGCACAGGGATCTGAACCCTTGACCTTAGTGTTATCAGCACCATGCTCTATCCACCGGAGGTGACCGCCCAGCCTCACCCACCCCATTAACCGCTTCCTGTGCCTTCAAGCTCTACCTTCAACCAACTTTTCCACACCAAATTTACTGATTTCTCCCCCATCCCTTCTTATCGCTTTTTAGAAATAAATACTCTGCTAACGTAGTGTGTACTACAATGTGTCGCGTTGTTTTATGGGAATGGTTCAGCCTCACCTGGCTGTCTCCAATCTCCTCTCCACTCCTCCACTCTGACGCTCCTGCTCACCTTTTGCACTCACCTTTGTAACCCGAGAACCTAGCATGTAGCAATCAACTGATGCACTTTAGGTATCTATTGAAAGGAACAATAGATGTGCTTGATATATAAAGAATACGAGGGAATTGATTACTGTGGTTGTTTCAGAGGAGGAAAATTTAGGGATGGAGTGAGACACGCCCCCCCACTTTTGAACTTTTCCTGTGTGTATGTATTATCAGTACTACAATAACAAGTACGTAATTTTTCAAAAGGAGACTCAGATCTTCTCTGTACTGTTTTGGACAGATTTGCACATTTTATTTATAGTGAGAAAGGCAAGCTGTAGAAGAAATAAATATATACACTCCTATTTTTAGTATAAATTAGAAAGACCGAAAAAAAATATTAGGTCTGGGTTTTTGTACCGTATTGGATTAAACCAATGGAGAAAGGCAGAGAGGGAGCGGGAACGGGGGAGGGGAAGAGGGAGAGGGAAATTTGAATACTGATTCTCTCTGACAATTCAGCGAGGCCCCGCCCCCATCCCCGCCCCAACACCAGGCCCCGCCCCCACAATGCTCCTCGCACCCAAGCCGCGCCCCAAGCCCCGTCCATCGGTCATAGGCTCCACCCCAGCCCCACCCTCCAGTCGCGGTCAGACTAATCTCTCCCCCCGGGGAAGGAAACTAGAATTTCTCCTCCCAGGTTGGATGAAGAAACGTTTCGTTTCCCGGCCGCCGCCTGAAGACCCTTCGGCCCCGAGGCCCGGAGTCCCGAAGCCCCGGCCACTTCCGCTCCCGGCGGCCCCGAGACCGGAAGCGGAAGTGCGCGGCGGCGTCGGGAGGTGGCGGCCGTTCGGGGCTGCGCGGCGCCCTGCGGTGGGAGTGTCTCCGGCAGCTCTGCAGGTGCGGCCCGGCCCCTCGGGAGGGCGGGGAGAGCGGGGAGGTTCTGCGGGCGCGGGGAGGGCCGGAGGTCAGCCGCCGGGGCTTAGACGCTTCCTCCACATGGTCATCCCGAGGCCGGGCTGAGGCCCGCACTGCTTGGGCCTCGCAGCCAGGCGCCCGTCGCCCGGTTCCTTACCCTCAGGTACCTGCGTCCCTGCACGCAGGACTGTCATCCTGTTCAAAGAACAGTCCAGGTCCCGCAGCTCAGGACTGTGGTAACACCCGCCCCAGTCCTCTCCTGTCCTCCCCGATTTGCAGGGACAGTGCATTAAGAGGGCCCTACCCACAGATAACTGTGTATTAGAAATTCACCTTTTATTTCCTATTTTAGTATTATCTAGCTTTGCAACTGGAAAGTTAGGTCTGGGTCTACATGTGAAAATTAGTTTGACTTGTCAAATTTATTTAAAAATTGAATATACCTTCCGTCAAGGAATGAATTAGAGGACAGGAGGTTTTTTTGATTTTGGTGACTGACACTTTGCGGTCCCTTAGCTTAGCTTCTCTTCCTTTTCTTTCTTCCTTCTTTTCTTTCTTTTAAGAGAGCTTTTAATAGTTGACGTTTTCTTGGGCTGTGGGCATCGTTTTTTTTCACTGTGAAGTGCGGGTATCTTAAGAAAAGCTCTCTCTCAGTTATGTCGTAAATGTCATTTTGAAGGAAAAGTAAGACTATTCAGTTCTTTGCAAGTCGGCTCCAGTTCTTAACCCCAAGGTTGTGAATTACAAAGCTTCAAAGCATACAGTATTCCATGAAAAAGATGATGTAAGCTTTGTAAGTGCCGGAAATTGAAAATGAGTTGGCCATAATTGGGATGTCTGTTTTTATAACGGGGTTAAAGCTCACTTCTACTGAGAAATGAGGAAAAAATTAACTTTGGAGGAAAATTAAGCATTAGATTTCAGTTTTATTTGTGTGGTGTTTGTTTCCAAAAAAGAATACATACCCCACCTTGCCTTTTTAGAAAGAATTAGCATTGTTTCTTAAAGACACCTGACATCCAGTATTGTGATTTATGTTGTATGATGAACGGGCATTTCAAGTCATGCTTATATTTGATTTTTGTGGTGACATGTTGTTGTGTGTGTGTGTGTGTGTGTGTGTGTGTGTGTGTGTGTGTGTGTGTGTGAGTGCATGTAGGCATACATCTTTTTGGGCTAGCTATACTGAATCATTCTTTTTTTTTTACTGTTTATGTTTATTTGCTATTTTGAATCATTCTTGATGATGCTGATTGTTTGGTGTATTTTCATTATGGTGCCCTCAATGTACTGGGCTCTGTACATGGGGAAACAGTGAAGCTGAAATAGACATAATTCTTACCCCTATGGAGGTTTTATTCTAGTTGAGAAGGAAGATTTTAAATTAATAGTGACAAGGGTGATATGGGAACATGGGACAGGAGAATTTGTGGAGGAAGGCAGGGAAAACATCTGAACACTGACAAATGTTTGAACGTGAAAGATGAGTTGTATATAGCTAAATAAGATGTCAGGCTGTGGAGTAGGGTTGGGGAGGAGACTTGAGAGAATGTTCCAGATGTACAATCCCTCAGGGAGTACAAAGCCTGGTGTCTTCCAGAAGCTGAGAAAAGACAGGGGAAACTGAAGTAGAGAAAACAAAATACAGAATGGATGAGCCAGGTTGGAGTGAAAGGCAAGGTCCCTGAAGGTCATGGTAAACTTTGGTCCTTGATCTAAGACCACTGGAAAGTGACTGAATCAAAGTTTTAAGTACGGGAGTGACATGATTGTGTTTGTGATGTAAACAAAACGCTGTTTCCTGGATTGAGCATGGGGTTTAGAATGAACAAGAATGAATGCAGAGTCCATATGAGAGCTTGAATAAGTTCAGAACTTAGATGATGGTATTGATGATTTGGAAACTGTTGGGGTTTGATGACTGTATAACTGGAAAAACTGGAATGTTTGAGATGCCTATAGGAGGCAGAATTGAGAGAATTTGATGATTGGTGTATTCTCTCTACCACATGAGCAGGAGTTGGCAAACAATGGCCTGTGGGCCAAATCTGGTCCAATGCTGACCTATAAATAAAGTTTTATTGGAACACATTTGTTTATATGTTGTTTATGGCTTTTTTTCATGCTGCAACTATATAGTTAAGAAGTTGGGACAGGGACCACGTGGCCCCCAAATCCTAAGACATTTACTGTTTGGTCCTTTGCAGAAAAAGTTTGTGAACCCCTGATAGATAAAGTACTTAGTACCTATCAAGCACTGGCTGGATATGGAGTTCTGAAAAAAAGTAGACACAGGTCTATGCTTAGAAAGTTTACATCGTAGTTGGAGAGAGAGGCAAAATCACCTACACAAATATAATGTAAAATCACAACTTGATAAGGGGAGTGGAGGAAGAGTAGAGGGTGTTAGAGGTATTTTGAGGAAATGTAAGAGGAGAGATGATCCTTTTAGGAGGTGGGAGGAGTCAGATAAATTCCCTGTAAGGGTTTTAGTTGGCTGCCCTGCTGGACAGCTACAAAAGTAGAGTTACCTGGGCCAACCCCCTGCTCAGTGCTGCACTTCCACCTGCAGCCCTTCTTTTACTTCAATCTGTCTTTTATTACAGGGAGGACACCTACTGAGACCTTGAACTCTGGCGCTGGTGTCATGGTGAGGAGGTTGGGGGGATCCAGATGGTTGGGAGGGGATAACTGTATTCTGGGCCCTTTCCCCTCTGCTGCCATTCACCCCCCTGCAACTGAGGAACAAAGGAGAGGGGAAGTGTGGAGCATCCCTCATCCCTGCCCCAGGGGACCTAGGGACATCTTTCCGTGTATGACCTCTAGAGGGAACTGGTATGGGAAGAGGGTCCCACAGCAGATCTCAGGGCTCTGTGTTTAATTCCAGAGTCTGCCTGCAGAGCAGGGCTCCTTCAGGGCCATCCCTTATGAGACCTACTGAAAGCACTTGCGGCTGTATAACTGAATTAAGATTCAACTGAGTTAAAGACTGAGTTTCTCAGTCACTCTAGCCCCATTGCTTGTGGCTCCCTTTTTGGAAAACTCAGTCATGGACCATTCCCATCATTACAGAGAGCTCTGTTGGACAGTGCTGTTCTGGAGAATTCTGGAATTAAAAGGCCATAAAGTTTTCAGATGCCGTGGAAGTCCTACCTTCACAAGTATAAAAGATTATTAAATTCTTACATCAGTCTTGGGAAGGGTCGTAGGGACTTCACAGAAATTAAGAGGTCAAGTCCAAATTTGTGATGCCATAAATAAGGAGTTTAGGAAAAACTGTTTAAGTTGAGAAGGGCAGGCTTTGCTGTCACACATCAACGGAGTCACAAAGACAGCCAAAACTTACATGTTAGGATTTGTATGGGAAAAGAAAGTAAATGCTTTCAGCCTGGTTGGCTGTATGATCTTTCTTGCAACTACTCAGTTCTGCTTTTGTAGCATAAAAACAGCTGTAGATGATATGTAAACAAATGGATGTAGTTGTGTGCAGATAAAACTTTATTTACAAAAACAGGTTGAGTGCTTGGTTTGTAGCCCTCTTGTATAGAGAGAGCTCCTTGTCTGAATGTCCTGGTGCTGGGTTTCCCTTCCACAGTGATAACCAGTCATCTTAACAGTGGTGTGGGTGGTCATTGCTGAGCCAGAATGTGTGTGCTGTTTTAGGAATCAGTCACCTTTGAGGATGTGGCCGTGGGGCTCATCCAGGAGTGGGCATTGCTGGATGATGCGCAGAGGAACCTGTGCAGATACGTGATGCTGGACAACTGCAGGACCCTGGCTTCCAAGAGTAAGACTGGCCTCACATGGTTCCTTCCTGTACGCAGGCA
Organism: Cynocephalus volans; assembly: GCF_027409185.1. Taxonomy (NCBI): domain Eukaryota; kingdom Metazoa; phylum Chordata; class Mammalia; order Dermoptera; family Cynocephalidae; genus Cynocephalus; species Cynocephalus volans. Next base: position 106,058,177 of record NC_084469.1, read on the forward strand.
CCAAATGCTTCTTTAATTGCGTGCTGGGTGAACAAGACCGACGTGGTTTAGGCTTTGTGTGGTTTATTGTCCACTGGCTTCCACAGGATCACAAAGCTCCATCATTGCACTGACTTCATTGTCTCCATACTAAGGACCTGTGTGGGTCTCACAGAGCTTGGCCCTTGACTTCAGGGGTTAGAGAGCCACAGCCCCTGAGGGCAGAGAGGAGTGTGCTTGTGGTTTGGGTCCTGGTGAAAGAGCTTTACTGAGTTTGTCAGTAACTGGGCACGATCACTTCGTTCCCCCTCATGCTTACTCAGCTTTACAATCCGAAGCCCACGTTGAAGCTGGGCCTGGGTAACCTGGGTAAGGGTCTATTTTCTTCTGCAAGTCATCTCTCCCTCAGCATGTGTGTCTTTCTCCACGAGCAGGAACTCCATCATGCAAAGCCAGGCTGGCCTCCCAGTTGGGGTCAGGAGCAGAGGTAAGGGCAGCAGAGCGAGGCATTCTCCACCCCACGGGTGTAGGTGAGTACTGGGCAGGCCTTGTGATCCACCTGGTCAGGGAGATGTGTCCTGGGAAGTGTCAGTCTAAGGGCATTTATATTTATTTATTGACAGCTTGCTGGTATAGGGATCGAGCCCTGAACCTTTGTGTTATCAGCACCATACTCTAACCAACTGAACTAACAAGCCAGCCTTTTAAAATTTTTATTTATTTATTTATTCATTTGTTCATTTTTTGGTGAGTCTGAGAGCATTTTTAAAGGCCCCCTTTTTTTTTTTCTGAGGGGAAATCTAAGGCTCTTTGAGGTGAGGTTTCTCAAGTTCCTATAGCTTTTCTTCTGTTTTTGTTTTCTAGGCCTCCTCTCGTACTTTCTTTGGTCTCAGAAAAAGATCTGTTCCAGTCTTTCTTTTTTAACCAAATTGAGATATAACTCACATACTATTAAGTTCACCCTCTTAAAGTGTACAATTCAGTGGTTTTTATTATATTCACAAAGTTGTGCTATCATCACCTCTGTCTAGTTCCAAAACATTTTCATTATCCCAAAAAGAAACCCTATCACTGTCAGTAGTCACTCCCCAATCTCTCCTCTCCCTAGGCCCTGGCAACCATTAATCCACTTTCTGTCTTTATGGATTTGCCTATTCTGGACATTTCATATAAATGGAATAATCTAATGTGTAGCCTTTGGTATTTGTCTTCTTTTCCCTCAGCATAGTGTTTTTAAGATTCATCCACATTGTAGCATGAATTAGTACTCACTTCTTAAAGCTGAATGATATCCCGTTATATGGATAAGCCATGTTTTGTTTATCTGTTCATCCATCAATGAACATTTGGGTTGTTTCCATTGTTTGGCAATTGTGAATAATGCTGCTGTGAACGTTCATGCACAAGATTTTATGTGGACATGTTTTAAATTCTCTTGGGCCTATACTGAGGAGTGTAGTTCCTGGGTCCTATAGTAACTCTGTGCTTAACTTTTTGAGGAACTTCCAAATTGCTTTCCAAAACAGGTACACCATTGTATTAGTCTGTTTTTGTTGCTTATATCCAAATACTTGGAACTGAGTAATTTATAAAGAAAAATGAAATTTATTGCTTACAGTTTCTGAGGCTGGGAAGTCCAAAGTCCATCTGGTGGTAGCAACAGTGACCTGGGGGTCTCACATTGCAATATGGTGGAAGCAGAGAGACAGAGAGTCAGACTCTCCTCTTCTTTTAAAGCCCTCAGAACCATGCCCGTGACCATCATTACTAATCCATTCATTATGGCATGGTCCTACAATCCAATCACCTCTTCAAGGCTTCACCTTTCAATTACCATAATAGGATTTCTCAACCTCTCAACAGTCATAGTGGGGGCTAAGTTTCTAATACGTAAAACTTGGGGGACACAATTCAAATTTCAGTGAGTTTTGGAGGGACATAATTCAATCCACTATAGCCATTTTACATTCCCACCAGTGGTGAATGAGGGTTTCAATTTCTCTGTATCCTCGCCCACCCTTGTTGTCCAATTTCTCTTTAAATTTAACATTCCTGTATGTGTTCTGACTAGTTGCTTTTTACTAGTTTTTCTAACACTCTCTTTCTGGAAATATCCGTCTCAGTCCTCATAGAATCTTTAGTTAGGAGATCTCTTCTCATTTCCCCCTTGTTCCTATGACTGTTAAATTCCACACACAGCCCTGCTCACGGATACTTCCATCCCTTTTAGTATCTTCCCAAGTTTAGGGTCAATATTAAAGGGAAAAGCCCATATATAGATATATGTACGTATATAGTTTCAATTTCATACCACTATTTCTTTCTGAAAGGAGTTCATTTTTTTCCCAATTCATTTTAGACTGGGAATCTCAACTTAAACCCAAAGGATTGACTCCTATGCAAGATATTTTGGAAGAAACATCATCCAGAGACATGCAAATGGTAAGATTCATGGGATTATCTTGGGTTCCCTATCAATATGTGAGTTGGAAATTGTTCTAGTCCGTTTGTGTTGCTATAACAGAAATACCCGAGACTGGGTAATTTATAAAGGAAAGAGGTTTATTTGGCTCACGATTCTGGGACAGCTGCATCTGGCATGGGCCTCAGGCTGCTTCTACTCATGGTGGAAAGTGGCAGCAGCTGGCAGGTACAAGCAGATCACATGGCGAGAGGAAGCAAGAGAGAGAAAGAGGGAGAGAGGAGGTGCTAGGGTCTTTTAAAAAATCAGCTCTCGCGGGAACTAATAGAGTGAGAACTCACTTACTACCCCTCCTCCCCCAGGGAGAGCATTAATCCATTCATGAGGGGTCCACCCCCATGACTCAATCAGTTTCCAACACTGCCATGTTGGAGATCAAATTTCCACATGAGTTTTGGAGGGGACAACACATCCAAACTCCATCAGAAATACAACACTGGAACCAGGGAGATGTTTGAGGCAGGGACATCTCTTCAAGGGAAAGCAGTGTCTAAAAGGGGAGCATCTATAACTCATGAATTTGGGCAAACCCTGACTGTTACTCAAGATTCTTTGTAGAAGGTTCTCCCAAGTAAACATTTCCATAAATGTGAGCCAGACATCGAGTATGTGAAATACAACGTACTCCTCAACAGTTATCAGAAAAATGCCTGCTTGTAGAGAAGCCCCATGATAATTATCAATAAGAGAAAGCCCTGTACAGCCGGCAACATACTCAGTTTAAAGAACTCGAGCTGTCTAAACAAGGCCCATCTTGAAAATGCTGAGAACATGCTCCCAGAGAGGAGTATCCCTGGGCGCTGACAGGGATGTTGGTGAGCTTTCCATCATCAGTCACCTCTTGTCAGGAGCAAACTCCACCTGGAGAGAAGCCACTGGAAGAATTTAATTGGGGCAGGAAAGTTTTCTGGAGGAGCTATAACTTGGATCTGAGTGAGAAAACTGGCTAGAGAGAGGCCACTTGGATTATAAGGAATGTGAGAAAGTTGTTGGGCCTCCTTCACCCCTTAGGAGGCAAGTGGAGAACCCACACTGCAAAGAAGCCCCTTTAAGTGTGGAAAAGCCTTCAGAACTAGTTCACACATTGCAGTGCATGAGAACATACACACTCAACCCCGACTGTCCCCCCTTTGGCCCTGAGTTCCCTCCTTCTCAAACCATAGGACCTTCCAAAGATTGGGTTCCCATTCTTCAGGGTTAGTGAAAGTTAGGGTTATGGTTTGGATAGAGTGAAGCACAGACCCTTGCCTCATCCCCAAGCTGGGCCTGTCTGTCCCAGAGGCAGTGAGATCCCTGGGCTCCCTCAATTGGCACCCCTCCCCCCTTGTCATGGATTAGTGTCAGCACTAGAGTGTCAGAGACACCCCACCCAGTGGATGGGGTGGAGTAACCACTCCACCCCACAGTGTAGAGACCTGTGCTGTGTTCCTTTTCTGGGGAAACTTCTGGAGCACAGGGAAGGCTCAGCTCTACATAGCCCAGAGTGAACTGTAGAGTAGCCAAAACCCTTGCCCCTGCCTGGAGGCAGAGACCCTTCCTCTCTCCTCAGGTCCTGCTCGTCCTTGGTTTCCACTCTTATTTTGGTAGATTATAACATCCCCTAGCTGCTTGGGAGAAGGTATGTGATTATTGAGACCTTGAGGTCTAAAAATGTCTTATCAGGGCTCTTTCAGGGCTCTGGACTGCAGGGGCCTCATCTGATGTAATTTCAGTCAACTCTGTTGCAGAGCATTCTGTATGTCATTCTATAGCCCTCAATGAATACTTGTTGAGTGAAGGAGTGAATGGATAAGGTGCTGGTGAAGGTGTCCCATGCCCTTACTCCCCCACATCCCCCATGTCTCTCTTGATCAGCAGATGAACTGTGGAAAGGAGGGAGGGAGGATGAGCCATGAGGGCCAGGCTTCTGCAGGCTCTTTCCTCTTAGTACAGGGCTCCAGCATCTTCCAGAGAGCTCCATGCCCAGCCCAGCAAGCCCCTGAGTAGTGTGCACTGAGTGTGGGAGGTAAGGGGCTTTTATTACATTGGAACCCCGGAAAACAGGCGGTCACAGGATGTTCTGAATGGACAGAGGAGGTCCAGTGATGGACATGTGTTTAGAGAAGATGAGCAGTTTATCTCCGAAGACATGCAGCCTGCTAAGTGGCAGAGCTGGCTTTGGAGCTGGGAGTTGAATGCAGACCCAACTCGAGACCACAGTCTTGGCCACGGGGTTCTACTACCCTGAGGATCACACCCCCTGCTGCTGGGTACCGACCCTTCAGCTAACCCTTGTGGGCCATGCTTGTTGTCACTGAGTCTTGTCCCAATCATTGAGACTCCATATGGCAGCTCTGAGACCTCCCAGTCATGTGGGAAAAAGTGCTGGTGGCCAGGGGCAGGCCCTGTGGCCTCACCTCTGTGGTCAGTGAGGCAGGGGAAGGCTGGCGAGAAGAGGGTGGAGAGTTGCTCTTAGCCCCAATGGGGGCTGAGGAATGGGTATTTCCAGGCTCAGCCTTTCTCCTGTCCCAAAGTCACTCCATGGCCATTTCGTCCATAACACCCAGCTCCTTAAGGCTGGGGTTTTGCTGCTTTGGTTCTCTGCTGGATCGCCAGTGCCAAAGAGTGGTGCTCAATAAGTGTTTCTTAAACAAATAGGCTAAACTCCTAAAAACAATTTCTTTAGGAAGAGTGATCTGTGTCATAATGATTCTGATGCAAACGTTTGTCTCAAAATGTATCCACAGGATTTTAATTTATGACACAGAGAGGCAAATGTCATTGAGAAATTTTTTATTACTTTTACGCCCCACAGGGCCCATGGGGAAGCACTAGGGTCAGCCAGGCGGCAGAAGGAGTGAGGGGAAAGTCAAGGCCTGAGCCTTTATTGGGGTTTTTGTGGGCAAGGCTAGGCAGGTCAGGGCAAACATCTTGGAACTGGGTGGTCTGAATCATGCCAATGGACCCTGGGGACATTGGAGCTGTCCCTAGTTGTCAGGTACTTGGCCAGGGTGATTTGGGGCAGGGGAAGTGTTGGCTGGGAGTGTGAAGGTTTGATGAGGTCATGCAGAGTATGGGCTCTGGATCACATGGGAGTTGAGAACAATGGTGACCATTAGCTTGGCCCTGGAAATAATGGATGCTGCTATGGTTTGAATGTCCACCCAAGCTCATGCTGGAACTTAACCCACAACATGGTGGTGGAAGGTGGGGCCTTTAAGAGGTGATGGATCCTGGGGACTGTGCCCTGGTGAATGGATGGATCCATTCATGGAGTAATGGTGTATTAGTCCGTTTCTGTTGCTTATAACAGAAATAACTGAAACTGGGTAATTTGTAAAGAAACAATTTTTAGTGCTTACGGTTTCAGAGGCTAGGAAGTCCAAAGTCCAGGGAACACATCTAGTGAGGGCCTTCTATGGTGGTTACTTCAGTGGCACAGGGTATCATGTTGTGAGAAAGGCAGGAGCAAGAGAGAGACTAACCTCACTGGCTCTTCTTTTAAAGCCCTCAGAACCACACCAATGACCACCGTTAAGCCATCAAATGGATTTGTCCATTCACTGTGGCATGGTACTCACAATCTGATCACCTCACCTTTCAATTCCACAGAGGATTTCCTACCCTCTTAACACTGTCACAGTAGGGGTTAAGTTTCTAATACATGGACCTTGGAGGACACAATTCAATCCATAGCAAATGGGTTGGTGGTTTACTGGGTGGTCATTGGCATGGTTCTGGTGGCTTTAAAAGGAGAATAAGAGAGAAGGTTAGCTCTCTTGTTCAGCCGTTCTCACCGTGTGAAACCTTGCATCACTTGGGATTATGTAGAGTTTCCAACCAGAAGAAAGCCCTCACCAGATGCATCGTCTGGACCGTGGACTTCCCAGCCTCTAAAACCGTAAGAAATAAATTTCTAAACTGTAAATACCCAGTTTCAGGTATTCTGTTGTAAGCAACAGAAAATTGACTAATACAGAGGCCAGAGAGATAGAGAATCTGAGAAAACACAAAACAACGTTCATGTTCAGAACCAGGGCTCCCGACTTTTCTCTTTTTGGGATGGGGGTAGGGAGTAGCTTAAACAACAGAAATTTATTTTCTCACCACTCTGGAGGCTGGAAGTCCAAAATCCAGGTGCCCAAAGGGTTGATTCCCCTGAGGCTTCTCTCCTTGGCTTGCAGATGGCTACCCTCTTGCTACCTCTTGATGATCGTCCCTCCATGCACAAACCCCAACCTTTCTGTAGTAAAATGTTTTGCAGCATTTCCCATGGCTCGTGCTCTAACCTCCAGCCAAGGCTCCCCAGGTCCAGAAAGGGGTTAGGTCTATCTCCGAGTCTTTGGTGTGATCAGACCTCATAGACCCTCATTGGTGGCTAGTGCTCTCAGTGGGGTGGGGAGAGTCACCAGGTCTAAAACCACCAGATGCCAGACGTGAATGCCTCAACTTCTGACAGCATTAACTCCCAAACTGAGGGTCTCTTGGGCCGAGAAAAACCATGACACTACCTCTGTCCTGCTCAGGACTCTCCTCGCCTTTTCTTAGGGACCAGAGCTATACCTGAGGATGCAGATCAGGCCCTCGAAGGGAGAGAGGGGGACACCATTGACCCTAGAGGACCAACCAGCTCTCCAGGAGTCGCCTTGTTCTCCTGAATGCACAGTAAGCTGGGAGAAGGTTTGCTGTGAGAGCTCAGCTCCAGCCAGGAAGGCCTGGGGTGTGGGATGTCTATAAGCTGGGGAAGGGGAGTTAGGGGAAGGGGGCATCTCAGGCCTACAGTTGGGAGTTGGGAGAACGCAAGAGGCTCAGGCTGTGTGCTTGGAGTGGTTGAGTGTATTTCTGCACTGAATGTAATTATCTCCAGGGTGGTCTTGGGGGAAGGGCTAGCAGCAGGACCCTGAGCCCTGCCATTCCTGGTCCAGCCTTTCTTCCTCTAGTCTTTCCTTCCACCCCCCTCCCACCCCTTCCATGACATTGAAACTGACAGCAACTGACAGATGCCATGACCCGGGGGCTGGGCAAGGAGTTTCCAGGCTGGTGAGGAGCTCTTGTTTGGCTCAGGGGCCTGCATTTCCTTACGGAGGCAGAGAGAGTATAGGAGAGGGATGCTTTAAGGCAAATCCTGAGCCCTGCTTTGAGGACAAGGGGTCTCCTTCTACCTGCCTCTGCCCAGTGAGCTCACCAGAGGGACCTGCCACATGTACCCCCCACTTCCCATTCACCACCAAGTCCTGCTAGCTTTACCTCCAAACTATAACCCACCTCTGACTGCTCCTCCCATCCATGCTTGCTGCTGCCACCCTTCCCAGAGCCACTGTTAGTTCTCCTGGACTCTGGGACTGCTCCCAACAGGCTCTTGGGCCCCCCAACACAGAGGAGAGAGGAATACCTTAGAAATTCAAGTCAGGTCTGACATCTTTCCCGAGGGAGCAGCCGCCAGAAGAGTTCAGATCCTTTCTTGGAGGACAGGTCTTCCTTCTGGGAATAACTGACTAATTGTCCCTCACTGGTTGGGGTCTACCTCTGCACCCTCCCGCCGCTCCTGAATCTGCTGGCCGTTCAATCGCCCCTTTGTCCAGCATCTCCCCCACTGCAGGAGACTCCTCAGAGGCTGCCTCCCCAACACGGGAACCCTCTCTCCATCCCATTTTGGAGTTCAACTTTTATTACAGTGAATTGCTTTCTATTCAAGGATTAGGTAAATCTCGACAAGGTGAACAGGTGTATCGCTTCTTTTATCCATTCCCCACAGCAGGGCCAACATGCAAATTCAGTTAGGGACAATAGGTGTGAGCAGATTCCCTTGGCCATGTGACTCTAATCTGTGACCCTTGTCACTCTGTCCAGGGACTGAAGGCGGCTGTGCATATTCAGAGAGTGGACATGCTGGAGCCCATGCTGGGCCTCCCTGATCCGTGGGTGGCCAGGGCTTCTGGTGAGTGACATGTGGAACATGCGGCCAGAGGGCCCTGCTGTCCTCGTGTTTTGTTGGAGACTTGCATCCTGTCCTGCCTTTGTTTTTACTGACCACAGGCACTGCTGTGGCCCTGTAAGGAGAGACTACATAAAGCCATCTCATATTTTTGTGTTCAAGGGGAAAGGCACTTTCTAAGGATTTTGTTCTGGGATTCTTTTTTCTTTTATTGGTCACAGGCTTTTCTGTTAAGAAAGAGCAGGACCATAAGTATGTGAGATAATGCATGTATCACTTAGCTTGATTTAGTCATTCCACAATGTATACATATTTCAAAACATCATTACCCCACAAATATATACAATTTTTATTTGGCACTTAAAAAAATGAAAAAGTAAATTAATTTTAAAAAAGGGAACCACTCAGCTGTGGCAAAGGCCAGACCTCTCTTGGGGCAACATTAATTTCTTGACTACACAATTAGGTTGATTTTGAAAATTTACAGTTGAATTTACTATAAATAGCATATGTTTTAACTGAGCTTTAAAAAAATGAGGTTCAAAGCCACTTCTGAGAAGTGGGGGAAAAAATTAATTCTGGAAGATAACATTTTAGTTTCAATGGCAAGGTATTTGTTTCCTTGCCTCTTGCTTTCTAGTAAGCATAATAACCTTGGTTTCTTAAAAATAATATCCAATCTTGCATTTGGAATCTGTATTATATTACTGACGGTATGTGATTCTCAGATTTAGGTTGTGTGTTGCTCCTCAGTATATTTTTGGTAAACCTCTGGCCTGGGCTTTACCTTGTTACTTCTTAAGAGGGCTGTGACTGTTGCCCTGTGGAGAGATGGGTACTGGGAACAGTTGGAAAGAACACATTGACGCCCCCCCGCCCCCATCTGTGGAGCTCACAATCTGTCTGGGTGGTCAGATTTTGAAATGAAGACTGGGATACAATAGAAGCATGTTGCATGAGGAGTTCATCTTGGGGGTCAGAGAGGAATTCTAGGAAAGGATGGATATCTAAGCTCAGACCAGGGTTTCTCAACCACAGCACTACTGATATTGGGCTCAGATTGTTCTCTGTGGTGGAGGCCGTCCTGTGAGTTGTGGGATGTTTAGCGGCATCCCTGGCTTCAACTTATTGGATGCCGGCAGCACCTTCCCTGTATTAGTTTGCTAGGGCTGCCATAACAAAGTACCACAGACTGGGTGGATTAAACAACAGAAATGTATTGTTTCACAGTTCGGAAGACCAGAAACCCAAGATCAAGGTGTCAACGGGGTTGGTTCCTTCTAAGGCCTCTCTCCTTGGCTTGTAGATGGCTGTCTTCTTCTCCCTGGTCTTCTCTCTGTGTGTATCTCTGTCCAAATTTCTTCTTCTTATAAGAATGTCAGTCATATTGGATTAAGGCCCATGTTACTGACCCCATTTTAGTTTAATTACCTCTCTGAAGACCCTATTTTTAAATATGGTTACATTCTAATATATGAGGGATCTTCAAAATTGTTCATGGAAAGATTCATATTATCTTTCAATTCCATTTTTCACAAACTTTTTGAGTACCTTCATACTAGGGGTTTGGACTTCAACATACAGATTTTTTGGGGGGATATAATTCAACCCATAACACCTCCCTCCAAGTCGTGATGAGCAAAGATATTTTCAGATGTTATGTGCTGAATTGTGTCTCTCTCCACCCCTCTCCCCTGCCAAATTTGTATGTTGGCCATAAGCCCCCATGTGACTCTATTGGAGATGGGGCCTTTCCAGAGGTGATTAAGATTAAATGAGGTCATAAGAGTAGAGCCCCAGTGTGGTAGAACTGGTATAAGAAGAGGAAGAGACACTAGCAGTATCTCTCTTTCGTGTGAGGACACTGGGAGATGTGTGTCCATCTGCAAGCCAGGAAGAGAGCCCTCACCAGAACCTGAGCGTGCTGGCACCCTGATCTCAGACTTCCAGTCTCCAGAACTGTGAGAAAATAAGTTTCTTTTGTTTAAGCCACTGTCTGTGGTATCTTGTTATGGCAGCTCAAGCAGACTAAGGCAGCAGACATTGCCAAATGTCCCCTGGGAGACAAAATGACTGGCTTAGATCATAATAATTGCTTTATCATTTAGCTTCATAACAATTACTGTATCATGTGGCTTCATAATAATTACTGTATCATTTAGCTCGGCCAGGTGTTGGGAGAAGTTTTGGAGAGAGGATTTGAGGCCTAGGAACAACATGGGTAAAATCCTTCAGGAAGCAGAGGGACTGGGGTCCACGGACGGCTGTGTGAAGGAAGCAGGAAGTGGGTGTGCTGTTAGCTGAGTGAGAGGGAGTGGGCTGCAGGCCATTCAGGGCTGGGAAGCCTGGGAAAAGGACATTGCCATGTCCTAAGACCACTGGGAGCCAGAGACACGTTTAGGTGAGTGGTGAATTGCATCTGTGATTTGCACAGGACCCTCCAGCACCTGGGAGGAGGGTGGGCTTCAGGGAGGATACACATGATGGGTGGCAGCAGTGAGGAATCGAATGGGGGTGGTCTAGACTCGGGGTGAGTATGGTGTAGGTGAGCTGGGTTGTCCCAGGACCGCCCCCAGGTTTGAAGATTTGCTAGAAGGACTCAGAGGACTCAGCATGTAGTCGTACTTATGGCTATGATTTATTGATTTATTTATTTCAGTAAGATACACATGACATAAAATTTAGCATCTTAACCATTTTTTAAATTGAGACATAATTGAGTGTACAATATCAATACCTGTGTGTAATATGCGATGCTGAAATCAGGATAGTTAGTATATTCAGTATTATCCAATGTAATTTTTTTGTGGCCCTTTACCAATTTCTTGCTAACTCCCCACCCCCTCTCCCATCTCTGGTGGCCTCAGTTCTCTTAACCATTTTTTGGTGTACAGTTCAGTGTTACTAAATACATTTATAATGTTGTACGACCATTACCACCATGCATCTCTGGAACTTTTTTCATTTTGTAAAACTGAAACTCTGTACCCTTTAAACAACTCCCCATTCAACTTCTGTCCATGGCACCCACCATTCTACTTTCCGTTCCTATGAATCTGACTACTCTAGGCGCCTTATTTATAGTGGAATCAAACAGTATTTGTCTTTTTGTGATCGGCTTATTTCACTTAGCATATTGTCCTCAGGGTTCATCTATGTTGCAGTATGTGTCAGAATTTCCTTTCTTTGAGGCTGAATGACATTACGTAGTATATATATATATATATATATATATACACACTACATTTTGTTTATCCATTCGTCTATCAGTGGACAGTTGGGTTGCCTCCACGTTTTCGCTATTGTGAGTAGTGCTGCTTTGAACGTGGGTGTCCATCTCTTCGAGACCCTACTCTCAGTTCTTTTGAGTATATACCCAAACGTGGAATTGCTGGATTTTATTTAATTCTACGTTTAATTTTTTGAGGAACCACCATTCCATAGTGACTGTACCATTTTACATTCTTACCAGCAGTGCAGAAGGGTTTCAGTTTCTTCACATCCTTGTCAACACTTGTTATTTTCTCTCCTTTTTTTTTTGATAGTAGCCATCCTAGTGGGTGTGAGGTGGTATCTCATTGTAGGTTTTTTTTTTTCTGACCGGTAAGGTGATTGCAACCCTTGGCATGGTGTTGCTTGCACCACGCTCATCCAGTGAGCGCACCAGCCATCCCTATATAGGATCTGAACCCGCGGCCTCGGTGCTATCAGTGCCACACTCTCCCGAGTGAGCCACGGGGCTGGCCCTATCTCATTGTAGTTTTGATCTGCATTTCCCTAATGATTAGAGATGTTGAGCGTTTTTCATGTGCTTATTGGCCATTAGTATATCTACTTTGGAAAAATGTCTACTCAAGTCCTTTGCCCATTTTTGAATCTGATTGTTTTTGTTGTTGTTCAGTTTTAGGAGTTCTATTTTCTAGATGTTAATCTCTTATGAGATATATGATTTGCAAATATCTTTTCCCATTCTGTGGGTTGCGATTTTACTCTGTTGGTACTGTCTTTTGATTGCCAAAATTTAAAAATTTTCTTGTAAGTTTAATTTGTCTATTTTTTGTTTTGTTGCCTGTGTGTTTGTTGTCATATCCAAGAAACCATAAATCATGGCTATGATTTATTACAGTGAAGGGATAAAAAGCAAAATCAGTGAAGGGAAAAGCCTCATGGGGTAAAGTCTGGAGGAAATCAGCCACAAAATTCCAGAGTCCTTTCCCAGTGGAGTCACACAGGATGAGCTTATTTCCCCCAGCAACAAGTCATGACATGTGTATAGTCTACCCGGAAAGCTCATTAGAGACTCAACAACCACAGTTTTCACTGGGTGCTGGTCACGTAGGCACTGTCTGCCCAGACTCCCAGAGGAGAGCAGGTGTTCAGCATAAACCACGTTGTTTGTACAAACAGTTTAAACAGCAAGCCACTCTTATCAGTTGGGGGGTGGGAACCCTCCCAAAATCTGAGTTCCTAGACACCAGCCAAGGGCCAACCTTGTGAGCAGGACTTGTAAGGAGAGCAGTTATGCCTGCAGTGCTAACTCTTTCCTGCATAGTAGGGAAGTGTGGGGCTATTTAGGACATGTGTAGGCGGTTGAATTGAGATAATTTGGTGGTTCATGTGTTCGTTCATTCACCATATGACACAGCATTTATTTGCGCAGCACAGTATGAGGGACAGGGTGGTAAAAGGAGAAAGCCCCCAGGCTTGTTCTTATTAAGCTGCCAATCCAGTGAGGGTGACAGAAAACAAACACCTATGGAGCAACTAAGTGTCTGGTTACAAATAGGTAAGGGCCATGAAGAGAGGGGGAGGGTCTTATTAGAGAAAGGGGGAAGGTTCTGTTAGCTCACTCTATTGAGGAGGAGACTTCAGTAAGGGGTGCTCTGAGGAGTGATGTTTAAGTGGATCCAGAAAGAAAAGGTGTGATGTAGGCATTAGCCATAGTGGGGACAGGGTGGGAGGAAAGGGACTTGGGGGGCTGAGTACTCCATGTAAAGATGTCATCACTGATTTTTTTAAAAAATTAATTGTCGGGGTCTATAGAGTGGCAGAGAGGCATGATATTTCTTTCTTTTTTCAGTATTTCTGATTAGAGACAGGCATGGCACTTCTTGATATCGAGGACACAGTAGGAAGAGTAGGCTTTGGAAGAAGATGATAACTTTTTTTTTTTCTTAAAACAACAAATTTCTCTCACAGTTCTGAAATCCAGAAGTCTGAAATCAGGGTGTCGGCAGGGCCATGCTCCCCCTGAAGGCTTAGGAACAAGTCATTCCCTGACCGTCCTGTCTTCTGGTGGTGACCTGCAATCCTTGGTGTTCCTTGGCTGTACACCTGTTACTCCTGTCTCTGCCTGCCTACTCCTGTCATGTGGCCTTCTCCCTGTGTCTTTGTCTTCACATGGCATCTTCCTCTTCTTATAAGGACCCAGTCATGTTGCATTAGGATCCACCCTCATGACCTCATCTTAACTTGATTACATCTGCAAAGACCTTATTTCCAAATAAAGTCACATGCATGGGTACTGGGGATTAGGACTTCAGTATATCTTTTAGCGGGGACACAATGCAACGATAACACCCCACTCTTCCCTCTGGGTACTGTTCTGTCTCTTTGATCCCTTCACGGACTATCAGCCCTCTGTGCCCGTTTCCTCACCTCCCACTCCCTGGCTCCACCATTCCAAGGAACAGCACTGCACTGTGATCTCCATCTGTGGTGGGAATTCCAGTTGATGTGTTGGGTCATCCAGTCCTCCTTCTTGAAGCCCACCCACCCTGGGCTTCAGTGACCACACCCCCAGCCTCCTTCTCCGTCTCCTGTGTGAGCTTCTCCTCTGTCTCACTGCTGGTGTCCCCTGACCTTCCTCTTCTTGTCTCCCGTGGCACTCTCTGCCTTCAGGCAACCTCACCCTTTCTCTGGGAGTCAATTTGTAAATCTAGGTGACAAAGCCCAAATCGCCAGGCTGACTCTCACATCTGAACTCCAGACCCAAATACCCAACCATTGGCTCAAATCTCTCCACTTGATAGAGGGAACGTGAGTGGAACTTAACCAAAATGAGGCCAACAGGAAAGAGCCTCAAACCACAGAGAATTCATCTCAGGCCTGGAAATCTCATGGAATCTGCTTGGCTGGGTTTCAGACTTGCTCGGGAACCATGACCCCTTTTTCTTTACGGTTTCCCCCTTTTGGAATGGGAATACCTATTCTGTGCCAGCCTCATTGTATTCTGGAAGCAGATAACTTAGTTTCTGGTTCCACAGATTCACAGATGGAGAGGAATTTCACCCCACAATGGACCACATCTCAAGTCTTGCCCACACCTGATTTAGATGATTTATATGATGAGATGTGGGACTTTTTGAGTTGATGATACTTAGATGAGATTGTAGACTTAGAGTTGATGCTGGAATGGGCTAAAACTTTGAGGATGTTGGGATTTCATGGATATATTTTGCATGTGGGAAGGACGTGAATTGGAGAGGGGTCAAAGGGCAGACTGTTATGATTGAACTGTTTCCCCCCAAAATATGAAGTCCCAACCCCCAGTCTTTCAGAATGTGACCTTATTTGGAAATAGAGTTGTTGCAGATGTAATCAGTTGAGATGAGGTCATACTGGAGTAGGGTGGGGCTTAGTTCAGTGTTTGCGTCCTTATGCAATGAGAAGAGACACAGAGACAGACAGGGGAGAGGGCCTCGTGACGATGGAGGCAGAGAGCGGATGA
The DNA here is from genome assembly GCF_027409185.1 of Cynocephalus volans. NCBI lineage: Eukaryota > Metazoa > Chordata > Mammalia > Dermoptera > Cynocephalidae > Cynocephalus > Cynocephalus volans. The sequence goes on from NC_084469.1 coordinate 106,073,282, forward strand.
TGCATTTACAAGCCAAGGAATGCCAAGGATCAATAGTCACCACCAGAAACTAAGAAGAGGCAAGAGAGGATTCTACCCAGAGTCTCAGAGGGGGTGTGGCCCTGCTCATACCTTGATTTGGGACTTCTCTCCTCCAGAACTATGAGAGAGTAGATTTCTGTGGTTTTAAGTGACTCATTTTGTGGTACTTTGTTATAGCAGCCCCAGGAAACTCACGTAATAAGGTTAGGGATTGGATGTTCCAGGTTTAAATACTGAGGGGAAAGGTCACATCAGGAGGGAGGGATAAGGTTACCAGGGGGCAGGGAATGGCTAGGGAGTTGCTTGCTTGTCTGTCATAGGCCACAGGGAGGATGCCTGGTGTGGAGGGAGAGTTGGTATCGATTTAGAGGCAGATGGGAAAGATGTTTCCTTCTCAGGCTGACTTGCAAGGTGGTATCAGTTTATCTGTATCCTACTTGTTTATATGTCCCCCTACTTGTGGTAAGTGCTAGGGTGATACTAGCCCTGCAGAGTGGGGGTAGAGGAAGGGGCCGAGAGCTGGGGAGAAAGAACTGTCCCAGGCCCGAGTCAAGGTGGGGTGGTGGTACCACAGGAGCTTGGAAGTCTGCTGGTGCATTGAGACTGCGGCTCCTGGGATTTGGAATGGAGAGAGAGAGTGTGTGTGTGTGTGTGTGTGTGTGTGTGTGCATGTCTGTATATATCTGTGTTTGTGTGTGTGCTAGTCTGTGTGTGTATGTGCATACATGTGCATGGTGTGTATATACATGTGTGCATGTTTATGTGCATGTGTGCATGTGTCTTTGCATGCATGTGTGTGTTCCTGTGAGTGTACACGTGTGTGTATGTGTGCACATGTACATGTGGTCACTCACAGGCAGGGTGGGCAGCCTCTGGGCCTGCATGTGTACGCCCTGGGCTAGGCACTGATGCTCAGTTCTCCTCTCTTCTCCCCTAGCCCTGCCTGCTCAGGACCCTGCCTTGCTCCAGGAGGACAGCATGGAGGAGGAAGCCATGGCTCCTGGGTTGCCACTCACCTGTTCACAGGTGAGTAAGAAATCCTTCTTGCTCTAAAAGAACACTGTTGTGCACAGAGGCACAGAGGCTGGATTTGCCCCCTTCCTGTGACCTGTCTAGACCTTCTTGACCCCACAGGGCTAGTCTCCAGGCTTCCAGGAACTGGGCCTCTTGCAGCGTGTGGGGAACAGCCCAGGGAGCGATTCCACCCCCACATTCAGACCCTTATGAGGCTGCTGAGCACTGGGAGGGAAAAGGAACCAAGGATCTGAGCTGTCCTTGTTTTGTGGTCTTTATGGTCTCACTGAGCAGAGTCCAGTCATATACCAGATGCTTCTTGTGGCTGCCGTGTGCTCAGGTCTTGCTGGACCTTGGACCTATAGGGGAATACATCTGCAAGAGCTTCCTGGCATGTTGTCTATAGATAAGTCCTTTCATGAAGTAGGGTTCTTTGGAATTTAGTTATAGTTTCTTGCTGCTATTACTCAGGGAGTGTAGAGTGACAGAGAAGAGTTCTCGATCCGAGGGCTGAGCTGAGGGCCAGATTCTGGAAGACCTCAGAACTCTGTTGAGTCTCAATTCTGCAGGTCTGCCAGCCCCACACCTTGAGTATCGGTGGGGTCAGTCCCTGGCTGAGCCGGGATGGTATATGTTTTAGGAATCAGTTACCTTTGCGGATGTGGCCGTGGTGTTCACCCCAGAAGAATGGGTGTTCCTGGACTCTGCTCAGAGAAGCCTGTACAGAGATGTCATGCTGGAGAACTACAGGAACCTGACCTCTGTGGGTAAGGCTGACTCTTGCAGCAACAGTGGATTCCAGGAACTGTGTGTGTCTGGGAATCAAGAGGTAAAAAGACAGACAAATCCTGACCTCATGATGCTTATAGTCTAGTGGCTTCCCCATGGAAACAAAGATGTATCTGCTGATCTGTCTCTCCATGGTTAAAAGCTTCTGGGCTTTTCAAGGTATCCCTGAGCTGGGCCCTGGGTTTTGGAGACTAGGGGGCCCTCATGTCCTCTGAGTCCTAGTGAGGGGCTTGTATTTAGTTCCTTAGTGAAAGAGCTTTGCTGTGTCCATAAGAATTCTGTCATGCTTATTTTGCTACTTCCATCTCCAGAGCCCTTAAAGACTTTAGAATGTCAGTCTCACTGTCACAGCAGGGCATGGTCTTCTCATGCCACATGTCTCTTCCCACACGCAGGAGATCAACTATATAAATCCAGCACATTGTCCCATTTGGAACAAAGAGAAGAACTGTGGCCGACTGAGACAGAAGTCTTCCTGGGAGCCTGTCCAGGTGGGTGCCAGGCAGGTCAGGCGGGCATCTGCTCTGGAAACGTCAATGAGGGCAATATTTTCAGTGCCCTTGACCGATTGACTGAGAAGACTGTTTGGTTGAGCTCCTTTAGTAAATTCCACCTTCTGTCCTCTTTCCCTTCTTTCTTATTTCTAATACTTTACTTTGATTTCTTATAAAGATTTGTCCAATTCTCTTTATATTTAGTATTTCCAAGTGTATATTTTATCCAGTTTCTCCCCACTGGACAGTATTGTTAATATTTTCTCTCAACATCAATCCTAGTCTTCATAGAATTCTTTCTCAGTGAATTATCTATTATTTCCATCCCTCGTTCCTGTGATTACATAACTCCTCACATAGCCAAATGCCTTAAAATTTCCCTTTACTCATTGATACATTCCTCTTCTTTGCAGTTTCTTCCCATATTCAGCATCAATATTTGAAAAAAAAAATGTTCATGTACCTTGCTTACTTTTTTGGTCCCCTTGATTTCAGTTTCTTTCTTTGCGTCCTTAATTTTTTTCTCCCTAATTTATTTCAGAGCCTCAACTTCAACCCCAAGAGTCAATTCCTAGCCGGGGTATTTTTGCAGGGATTCCATCCATTGGCCTGGCAAGGGTAAGGTTCACAAGGTATTATTCTTGGTCGTCTGTAGTGGGAGGGGTTTGGGTCACTTTAGTTTAGAAATGCAGCTCACCCAGGAGAAAGCGGTTTCTTGGAGAGTCTGTGAATGTCACAAATTGGTGGAAAACTCTAAACATAGGTCAAGACTTATGTCTTTACAGAGTTCCCACAGGTAACCATTTTCACAAACATGATACAGATATCAAGCGTTTAAAATGTAATTTGGCCTTAATTCAGAAAAACTGCATCTCAGAAGCCCCATGAAAGTAATAACAAGACACCTTTTTGTGGCAGCGCATCCGCCCTGTTCTACTTGAGGGAACTCAGGGTAGAAACGTACAGACTCACTGAAACAGTAAAAGGCTTCAGGTACAGAAACATCTTTAGGTGGGGGGAGTATATATAATGTAATAAAGCCTTTGTTCTTCACATTCCCCTTATCGTCAGGAGCAACCTCAGCCTGGAGAAAAACTCTATAAATATAATGAACTTGGGAAACCCTTTAACAGCAATGAACCGCTTTTTCAGTACCAGAGAATTCATGCTAGAGCAGTCCCCTGTGAATGTCCAGGGAGCAGGAAATCCTTCTTCCAGAGCAGTCACCTAATGATACCTGAGAAGATCCATAGTGGGGATAAAACCTATGCATGTGACAAATGTGAGAAGTCCTTCAGGTACAGCTCTGACCTCATCAGGCACGAGAAGACTCATACGGCAGAGAAGTGCTTTGAATGTCAAGAATGTAGGCAAGCCTTCAAGTATTCCTCGAATCTGCGGCGACACATGAGAACTCACACTGGAGAGAAGCCCTTTGAATGTAGTCAGTGTGGGAAAACCTTCACGAGGAACTTTAACCTGATTTTGCACCAGAGAAACCACACAGGAGAGAAGCCCTATGAATGTAAAGATTGTGGGAAGGCCTTCAACCAGCCCTCATCTCTTAGGAGCCACATGAGAACTCACACTGGAGAGAAGCCCTTTGAGTGCAGCCAGTGTGGGAAAGCCTTCAGGGAACACTCGTCACTGAAAACACATCTGCGAACCCACACGCGAGAGAAACCATATGAATGCAACCAGTGTGGGAAGCCTTTCCGGACAAGCACTCATCTGAATGTGCACAAGAGGATCCACACAGGGGAGAAACTGTATGAGTGCGGCACTTGCGGTCAGGTCCTGAGCCGTCTCTCAACCCTTAAGAGTCACATGCGAACTCACACTGGAGAGAAGCCCTATGTGTGCCAGGAGTGTGGGAGGGCCTTTAGCGAGCCCTCGTCCCTCAGGAAACACATGAGGACCCACAGTGGCAAGAAGCCATATGCATGCCAGGAATGTGGGCGTGCCTTTGGTCAGTCTTCACACCTTATTGTGCATGTCAGAACCCACACCGCTGGGAGACCCTATCAGTGCAATCAGTGTGAGAAGGCCTTCAGGCACAGCTCGTCACTGACTGTGCACAAGCGGATCCATGCTGGGAGGGAGAACTTTAGGAATGGTGGCTTGTCTTTATCAGTGTCTCATCCTTATGTGGGGCCCCTTCCTAATTAACTTACAGTTTGTGAAAATATAAATGTTTGGGACTGTCCTTGTTTTTTGTAATATTCGTTTAGCTGCATCCCACATTTTGATGTATAATATTTTCATTTTGGTTTAATTCTAAACATTGTCTTAACCTTCCAATTATCACTTATTCTTTGACCTATGTGTTATTTGGAATTAGGTTTTTCAATACCAGGACATGGGCATGTTTTCATAGAGGTATAATTACTTATAGTGAAATATATAAATCTTATGTGTACCATCTGATGAGTTTGACAGATGTATACATATATGTAACCAATACCTCATTCCTGATAGAGAATGTTTCTATTAATCTGGAAAGTTCCTGCATGTTATACGGCTGTGTCGTAGTTGCCTTTTTTTTGTTGTTAGTTTCTAATTTCATGACATGGTGAGCAGAGAATGTGTTCTTTATATTATTGAATCTTAGGTATTTGTTGAGATTTGCTTTTAGGGCTAGCATGGCATGTCCTGCTAGTTGATGAGCAAAACTGCCCCTTCTTCCTTAGAAAAGAACCTGGGATTTTTGTTCAGGTTGGTAATGTGCACTATTAAAACACCTCCATCTCCCATCCCTTCTTGTAGCCATGTCCCCCTGTCCTGGCCAGTATAAGTATGAGAAGACATTGGGTATGACTGGGGAAAGATGTTGCACAGGAATGATTTAATTTAGCCAGATCTCTCTACTCCTTGCCTTTTGTACATGCAGACGTCATGCCCAGAGCTACAGTAGCCATCCTGTGACCATGAGGGTAAAAGCCACGGCTCAAGGAGAGTGTGGCTGGAAGTCACAAACATCCTTGTTCCCTAATCTGAAAATGTTTAGAATATATTTATAGAGTTGGCATCTTCATGTGACTGTACCAACCCTGGATTATTTATATCTGGATGTCTGGTTACATGAAAAAAAATGTACTTCTTACTGGAATAAGACTTTTTGCTTTGTTTGTTTTTTTTGAGGAGGTGGGGCGAGTGGGAATGGGCTTATTTCAGCTGGATGCAATCCCTCACTTATGCACTTAGTGTATGTCAATTTTTTATAAATGCTTCATGGGTGGTTTAAATCAATGTATTGTATTCTATGCATATCCAATAGATTGAGCATATTATCTGTGTTTAAAAACCATCTATGCATTTAAAAATATTGATATCTGATTTATCGTTGACTGAGAGAGGTGTGTTAAACTCTCTCACCGTGACTGTGGATTGTTGAATAATCCTTGTAATTCTGTTGATTTTTAAGTTTATACATATATATTTTGAAGCAATGGAATTAAGTGAAGAGAGTTTGACATTTTCTATATTTCAGCGAATTGTTGCTTTTATTTTTGTAAAGCAACCATTTTTTTTCCTGTCGATGAACATTTAACCATTCATCAGAATGGTAGCAAACGTGGACTTAGAGCTTACTACATGTTGAGCATCCCTAATCTAAAAATCCAAAATCCAAAATGCTCCACAATCCACATGTTGGTTTTTCATATGTCAACATGATCCTCAAAGGAAATGCTCATTGGAGCATTTTGGATTTAGGTTTTTGGATTAGGGATGCTCAGCTGGGTAAGTATTGACAAATATTTCAAAATCTGAAAAAAATCTAAAATCCGAAACACTTCTAGTCCTAAGCATTTCAGATAAGGGATACTCAACCTGTTTTAATAGATAGTAGCCACTGCCTGAAGCTTTGCCTCTTTTAAGTGATTTAGTCCTCACAATGACACTTTGACGTAGGTGTTTTTATTCCCCAGTTCACAAATGAAGAGGCTGAGGCCCAGCGAATTAAGATGAGTTACTCAAGATCAACCATGTGGCAAGTGACAGGATCTGGTTCTCTTCACAGTATTTTGACCCAGGGGACTATATCTATTATTGTTCTCACAGGGTTATTTTTTGTGTGTGTTTTAAAATTCTCTCAATTGAGGTATAACTTACACAAAAGTTCATAAATCTTAGTGCACACCATGATGAATTTTATATATGCCTACACCTGCCACTCCCCACATCAAGACATAAAATATTTTATTATTCCAGAAGTTTCCTTTTAGCCCCACCCCAATCAGTAAGCCCCATCCCCAGAGGTTACCACTATTCTGCCTTCTATCATTATAGATTTGTTTTTACAGAGCCCTCTAGTGTCTTTTTTTTCATGTAATACTGTGTGAAACTTATCTACGTTCCATTTTCAGTAGTTTATTATTTTTTATTGCCGTGTAATATTACATTGTCTGAATTTACCACAATTAAGAAATTGCACCATTATTCTGCTCATGGACATTTGAGTTATTTTCAGGTTTTGCTGTTACAAATAAAGCTGCTATAAATTGCGCAAGTCTTTATGGACATATGTATTTATTTCTCTTGGGTATAAACATAGGAGCGAAATTGCTGGATCATTGGGGAGGCGTATCTTTTGCTTCAGTAGATATTACCAGATTTCCAACGTGGTTGAAACTGTTTACGCTTCTATCCTCAATGAATGAGTTTCACATGTTCCACACCTTGGCAACACATGATACTGTCAATTGCATTTTAGCTATGTTAGTGAGTAGGTGTGGTTGTTCAGGCTTTAATTTGCATTTGCTTGCTAAGTAACTGTTCAGTAGTAGATGGTTGCTACAATCGTTTCTTCCATCCATCCCTCTAGGTACATCTTTTTCAAGTGACTGTGCTGCTTGCCATAGTTTGGAAGTGATTTGCCCCCACCAAAGCTCATGTGGAAATCTGATGCCCAGTGCGGCAGTGTTGGGAGGTGGGGCCTAGTGGAAGATGTTTGGGTCAGGGAGGTGGATCTCTCGTGATTAGATGAGTACTTCCCCTGGGGAGTGAGTGAGCTCTCACGGGAATGGATTAGCTCCTGCTAGAGCAGATTCTTAAGAGCTTTTTTGGAGGTTCTAGCAGGGGAGCGCAGCTACTCATATACCTTTGACCGAGGAATGGTCCTCTCCTCTGTTGGGGAAGGTCATAATCTTCAAACGAACTTCCAGCTTTGGGAGGGACACACATGGAGTGGTGAGGGAGGAAAGGGACTCCTGCCTAGCCAGCCAGATCAGCCAAATCAACCCTGGTGATCAATGGGGTGACAGATGTCGCAGCCAGATTGCCCTCACATCCTAGAGCAGGTTCTTAAAAAGAGACTGGCACTTCTCCCATCTCTCACTTCTCTTGCCATGTGATATTTTTTAATTTATTTTTTCATTGTACTTGTTTATGGGGTGCAGTTTGTTGTTTCAGTACATACATATATTGTGTAATGATCCAATCAGAATAGTTAGCGTATCTGTCACCTAAACATTTATCATTTTTTTGTGGTTATAACATTCAAAATCCTCTTTTCTGATTATTTTGAAATATACAATTCAATATTATTAGTTATAGTCACCCCAGAGCATCAGAACTTAGTCTTCTCAACTAATTGTGAATTTGTACCTTTGTACCAACCGTACCCTGTTCCCTACCCCTGTCCCTTTCACTGACTCTGGTAACCAGTATTCTACTCTCTTTTTTCCTTTTTAATTTATTTTTCTTAATTGACTCAAGATATTTGTATATGTTTATGGAGTACAGTGTGATATTTGGGTGCCTTTATACTGTGTGCCACAATCATATCAGGGTGCTTAGTATATCCATCACCTCAAACATCTGTCACTTCATTGTGTTGGGAACATTCAACATCATCTTGACTTGCTATTCAGAGATATGTAGTACTTTGATGTTAACTGAAATCTCCCTATATTGTTATTGTTATTGGACAAAATATTCCTGTCCCTCTACAATTTTGTATCCACTAACCATCCTCTCCCTGCCCCCTCCTTTCCTTACTAGCTTCTAGTAACCACTATTCTTCTCTCTACTTCCATCAGATCAACTATTTCAGCTTCCACATATGATTAAGGACATGTGGTATTTCTCTCTCTGTGCCTGGCTTACTGAACTCACATTTTTCTCCAGGCTCATCCATGTTGCTGCACATTCTTGCCACGTGATCTTCATGCACAAACTGACTCCCTTTCCACTCTATGCCATGTGTGGAAGCAGCCTGAGACCCATGCCAGATACAGGTGCCCAGCTGTGGACTTTGCAGCCTATGGAGTTATGAGCCAAATAAACCTCTTTCCTTTATAAGTCACCCAGTCCCAGGTATTCTGTTTTAGCAACACAAAAATGGGCTGATACACTGGTCCTCCTATCAGGAGATGGAGTTCATTTCTCCACCCCTTGAAGATGAGCTTATCATGTGATTTTCTTTGGTCAGTGGATTGTTGACACACGTTGACAAACGTGACAGAAGTAGAGGCTGGAAGAACACACATTAGGGTTTTCCCTCTTTTAGCTGTGGTTAGACTCTTTAGAGCAAGATGTGGAGATGCCTGGGGCCAGCCTCTTCTAGGATGCGAGACCACATGGAGAAAGGGAACCCACTGATGGCCAGGACCAACTGCCAGACATGGGAGTGACTGATCCAGCTTAGACCATCCAGCTCCTGGGCAAGCCACCAGATGCCTGAATCTAGGAGAAACCATCAGAACTGCCCAGCTGGATTCAGCTCAAATGGCCGACTCAGAATTATGAGCACGTAAGGTGGTTTTTAGGAAGCAACAAAGAACTGACATAGAAAGTAGCAGAAAGAGGATACTTCTGTAACAAAATAGTTTTAAAATGTATTTTTATTTTAAAATTAATTTTTAAATTGACAGAAATTGTATGTATTTATCATGACCCACTTGATGTTTTGAAATATGTATACATTGTGGAATGATTAAATCAAGCTAATTAATTACATATTACTTCACATTGTTTTTTGCATGGTGAGAACACATCTACTCTCAGCATTTTTTAAGAACACAATACATAGTTGTTAACTACACTCACCATGTCATACAATAGATCCCTTTAACTTTTTCCTCTAACTGAAATTTTGTGTCCTTTGACCAACATCTCCTCAACCCCACCTCCTCCCCAGCCCCTCGTAACCCCCATTCTACTCTCTGCTTCTGTGAGTTTGCTTTTTTTAGATTTGACATGGGAGATCACGTGGTACTTGTCTTTCTGTGTCTGGCTTATTTCATTTAACATAATGTCCTCCAGGTTCATCCATATTATCGCAAATGACAGGACTTCCTTCTTTAAGGCAGAGTAGTACTCCATTGTGTACATGTGTACATATTTTCTTTACCCATTCATCTGCTGATGAATACTTAGGTTGACTCCATATCTTGGTCATTGTGGATTAACGCCGCAATAAACATGGGAGTGCAGATATCTTTTTGACATATGAGTACTGATTTTATTTCCTTTTGGTATATACCCAGTAGTGGGATTTCTGGTACTTCAATTTTCAATTTTTCAAGGAAAAAAATTACCTCACACCTGTCAGAATGGCTATTATCAAAAAGATGAAAGATAAGAGTCAGGAAGGATGCGAAGAAAATGGAATCCTTGCTCACTGTTGGTGGGAATGTACATTACTACAGCCATTATGGAAAACAACATGAAGTTCCACAAAATCTTCAAAAGTGGCATTGACTTGAGAATTAGGCAGCAAGAGAGCGGCTGAAAAGGGAACTACACTAGAGGTCAGAAAAATGCTACTGGGTTATGTGGTGGGGAAACCACTGGCAAAAATATTGTCTGTGCTAACTGGGGAGATAGAACAGGTACTTAATGAACTTGTGGATCTGGCCGAGGAGGGAACTTTCTCCCATCTCTAACCCTATCTACATCCAAGGCAGGAGCCAGAAACAGGACTCTTTCCTCCCTCAATCATAGTGCTTTTTGGAATTTTTATTGGACTTTATCTCCCCCTTTTCTGTAAGTTTCCTGAGATCAGAGAACACACTGAGATTGTTCAGTCTGACTTCCTTTAAGCCTAGCACTGTGATGGGCAGAAAAGAAGCGTTCAATGTACTTGTTAAGTGTGTATGAATTCGTATTGGGACATGGTCCCAGATGGCATATGCATGGTCTCTGAGTTCACTGGGTTGCAGGTATCTTTGGACTACTTCCTCTCATCCACACAGGGTTGAAGCCATTACTGTTACTGAGCAAGGGCTTGCTGCCTGACATGCATCGAAGCCGATAGTATGGCACCAGTACTTGAGAAAAGAAAAGGCTTTATTTTGAAGTCAACCAGCAAGGGGACAGGAGGGAAGGCTCAAATCTGTCTCTCCAATCCAGGGTCTGGGCATATTTTAAGAGGTCAGGGAGCAAGGCAGTTTTGAGTTGGAAGAGCTTGATTGGTCAACGCACTGGGTCTCCCTTCTTGTAGGACCTCTCACTTTGGAATTGGCTCCAGTGGTTAACTTTTCAGCCTTTTGGTTCCACTCGTGGAAAACTTTGTTCCTGTGTTGCTCAAGGTCATGAACTTCCTCCTCTGTGCCTGCTCAGTGGTTTCCCACAAAACAATATGCTAATACAAAGAAGTGAGGCTGCTTAAAACCAGTTACGCGGTTTCACTTCCTCTGAAATTCACCACCACTCAGCGTCTCTGCTCAGAGTGAAGAGACAGCACAGTTCCTAGCATTCATGGGGAGTTTTATAATAGGCAGTGTTCCCAGGCATCTGATTCAGCCTCGGGCAGTGCTCTCAGAATCTGGGATAGAAAAAAAGTGTGTGTATGTGAGTATCAGAGGTTACCTTAGAAGACTGATCCATCTGTTGAACGCTTAAAGGACATCTTGTCCTAAGAGAGGTACTTTTGGAATATGAACTGGGAGGTAGGGTGAACATTCTGGAAGGGCTGGTACCAGGTAGTAGCCAAGGTAGGCAGGATTACAGGTAATGTTTGAGGACCACTTCCTACTGTTTATTTCATTTTTTGCAATAAAAATTTAAGACTTTTCTCATCAGAAAAAGCCATTGATTGATCCATGTTATCAGGTGAAGCCATCAGAATCCATCTTAATTAGATCAAGCATGAGCCCTTGTTGCTTGTTCCCTAAAGAGTAAGGCAGGAGGGGAGTCCAGAGGTGAGAGGACTGCAGGAAGCACCTGTGTTTATTACAGGGATTTTATACCAGCTCTGTGCAGTGCCAGGCTGGGGGACTGAGCCCTGGACTTGGAGTCTTGTGTTTCCCACAATAGGAAGAGACCATGCCCTCTACTGGAAGAATGGTGGCCCCAAGGTCAGTCTCCCTAAGATTTTATTACCTGGTCTTTCAAAGTCCTTTTAAATTTACAAAAAAAATTTTTTTGTACCTCTGCTCTTTGACTCCTATTCTAAATCCCTAAACCACCAGGTACTGGAATACAGACTGGCCATCAGGGATGCACAGGGTCCTGAAATCCCAGTCCATATTTATCAAAGTTTTGCTTGCTGGACTCCCAACCCCCCAGTTCACAGACTTTGTTGTAATGAGACCCCCAGCCCCTACCAATATTTTAGCCATCTTGAAGTTTCAGGAGCTTGGTCATGCAGATTTCCGGTTCTGGGCCCAGAGTCCAGGACTTCCGGCTTTGGGATGTCAGGGATATCTGGCTTCCAGTCTTGGGACTCCAGCAATTCCAAGACTTCTCAGAAGGAAGCCTGCTGAGGCTGTGTTTCTCCCACAAGACACCATGGCCGACATACCAGTGAATGTGGGGGCTGGGGTGGGGTGGCTGCCGCTCTCATGACCACCCCAATGTTGGCAACTTGACTGAGAAGCTCTTTCTTCTTTGCCGTCTGGATGTCTGATCTCCATGGCTGGGGAGATTTGCCTAAGGAGTTTGCAAACTGCAGAAGTGGATACTGACTTTAGAGTCAGGCATGGAGAATCCTGGGCTTTGTACTGACTTCCTCAAACCTACCCCTTCCCAAACACCTCTCGCAGATCCTGCACTGCCAGCCACCTAAAATTCCTTCTAGAGTCTCTATTGCTCTCAGGATAAAGTTCAAATTCCCTAGCCAGGGCATGAAGAGTGTTAGTCATGTGATCCCAGTTACCTATCTGGAAGAAAAGCCACCTCTGAGATGCTCCCACCTCTCCCCTTCCATCCATAGTGCCTAATCTCTATCCATCCCTCAGATCCCATTTTATAATGACATAAAGCTCACATTTGACAACCATCTGCTGTGTGTGCTACCAGGCACCAGTGAGGCAGGCTCTGTACCCAAGTTGTTCTGTTCTTTCATTTTCTGTTTTTCTTTGCATCCACTCTGGAAATACTAATTAGACAAGACAGCATTCGTGGAAAGAGTGCAGGCCTTGCCAGTAATGAGCCCAGAATCTGATTCTTGGCTCTGCCAGTTGTGTTTTGTGGTATCAGGCACGTTTCCTCATTGAATGACCAATAGACCGATGCTCATCTTAAAGAGTTGTAGAAAACCTTTATTGAGCTAGTCATGAACCTCCTTTTGTGGGGCGCAATCACATCCTTTGCTTTCTTACCCACAGGAAACCTGAACCACCCCAGGTAGGCTGGTTGTACAGTTACTGAAAATGCCAAGAATAGAAAGCAGAACTGTGGAGCTCATAATCAAATAAGGGAAGAAAGGACCAATGTTAGATGTTTCCTGTGTCAGTTTATCTAGGGAACCCACACAAATGATTTCTCGTAATTTATTTAAACAGGAAATATATATTTTAAAAAATTTAACGATATATTTTATTTAATCCGACATGCACAATGATTTTTTTATAATGATTATATATATATATTTTTTCTTTTTTAATTTTAATTTATCAATATACAATTTACATATATGTAAAATCACATATTATATATGATGCCAGAATCCATTTATTTCCTACTCTGGCTGTCACATTTTAGGAAAGAGCATAATGAGAAAAGGAAAAAGAAATGGCTTGAGGAGCTTAGAATTTCAATCTCAAAAGGAAAAATTTGGAATACATTATTGGATTCCAATTCAGTCATAACTGATTCCACCCATGGTTGAAAATAAGCTGGATTTCAAATCATTATAATGGTTGTGTTAGTGCATTCTTCATGATGATAACAGTAGTAGTTAACAATGGGCACATACTACGTGTTAGTTTATTCTACTAAGTACCTTATGAGTATTACTCATTTAATCCATACACCAGCCCTGTGTGGAAAGTACTATTATTATCCACATTTTGTGGATGAGGAAACTGAGGCACAGAAAAGCGCAGTAACTTGCCCAAGGCTACATAGCTAGTAAGTGACGAAAGAAGATTCAAATCCAGGCAAGGTGGCTTCAGAGCCTGTATTCTGGATTCAGATCCATGTTACAGGTTGTATTAGCATCCTGTGGTTGCTGTAAAACAAATGATCACAAACTTGATGGCTTACAACAACAGAAATAATATAAATTTATTTGCTCACAACCTGGAGACTGAAAGTCCGAAATCAAGGTGTTGGCAGAATCCTTCCTTCTCTCTTCCAGCATCTGGTGGCCCCAGATGTTCCTTGACTTGTGGCAGCCTCACTCCAATCTCTGCCTCCGTCTTCAGAACTTCCCCTCTGTGTGTCTCACTGTGTCCTCTCCTCTTCTTATGAGGACATCAGTCATTGGATTTACGGCCCACCTGGTTAATGCAGGATGTCCTCATCTTGAGATCCATAATCACATCTTCAAAGAATCTATTTTCAAATAAGATGACATTCTGAGGATCTGGGTGAACATGAATCTTTGAAGATCGCTAATTCACTACACAGGTGATCTAAAGTCAGGAAAAACCACAGACTGAGTTAGCCACACTGTTGCCTGTCAATAATCCCCTTTTCTTACTGCATGCCACTAGGAACTCACCCCTAGTGGGCAACCACAGGCCCCTTGCACAGGCAGCCCCCGCACCATCTATGGGCTGAGTCCAGGGAGGGGTGACAAGAGTGAGTTCTCAGATTTGTCATAGTTTTTCTTTATCAAAGACTTGGCATCTGGGCTTGGCTTAGAAAGGATGGTTTCTTAGCTTGCGCAGGAACAGCATGAGATACGCCCTAGCGTTCCAACACTCAGGTGTGAGTGGAGCATGGTCTGGCAGGAAGTAGGAAATAAGACTGGGAAGGTAATTTAGGGCCTCATCAAAGAGAATTCCATTATGGGGTGTATTACAGCTGCATTACAAATTGCCCCAAGAAGCAGCAGGTCGGGGAGGGGTCAAGATGGCAGACTAGTTGGTTCCTGGTGTCACTTTCTCCCACAGAACGACCAATTTGCAGCTTTTGAGGAGCAGCGATGGAGGACCCAAAATCTGTGCTAGAACGGACAGGAGCCACCTGCCACGAGACCCCAGTTCAGGTTACTCCCATTTAGTAGAGAGACTTTATTATTTTTTTTATTATTATTTTTTTTTGGAGAGAGACTTTAGAACTTTTGGCCCACACGCCCTGAGCCTGCCTGCCTGCCAGAGACGGCAGGTGGGGCAGGGACTGGACTTCGGTGCAGGCTGTCCGGTCTCCGTGAGTGATCTGAGAGGCAGGGGTTCCCAAGCCCTGAGCCAGATGAGCTGGTGAAGGCAGGCAGGGCGGGACTTCCGGTGCAGGCCGTCAGTCTCTGTGAGCGACCTGAGAGGCTCTGGACTCCCAGGCCCCTGGACAAGCCGGCGAAGGCAGGTGGGGCGGGACTTCCGGTCCAGGAAGTTTCTGCAGTCCAGAAGCAGCAGTCCCTTCAGGATCCAAGCCAGACATCAGGGTGAATTGAGTGAACAGTGATACCCCTGGCCACAATGACAAAACACCAAAGGAAAGAAACCAGAAATATGAAAAATCAAGAAAGTACATCACCACCAAAGGAAATTAATAACTCTCAAGTGCTAGATCCTACAGAACAGGAAGTCTTTGAAATGACAGACAAGGAATTTAGAGTAACAATTCTAAGGAAACTAAATGAGACAAGAAAACTCAGTTACACAACACAATGAAATGAGAAAAAATATAATGGATCTGCAAGAAAAAATGTACAAAGAAATCAATGCCTTGAAAAAGAATGTAGCTGAGCTTGTGGAGCTGAAGGATTCATTCAATGAAATAAAAAACGTAACAGAGAGTTTAACCAGTAGTCTTGAACAAGGAGAAGAGAGAATTTTTGACCTTGAAGACATGCTGTTTGAATTAACACAGGCAGACCAGAAAAAAGAAAAAAGAAAAAAAAAAATTGAAGAAAATCTAAGAGAGATTACAGACAACCTTTAGTGCTCAAAGATCCAAATCATGGGATCCTCTCCAAGGCATGTGATAGTCAAACTGACAAAACTCAAAGACAAAGAGAGAATCTTAAAAGCTGCAAGAGAGAAGTGGCAAATAACTTATAAGGGAGCCCTAATCAGAATAATATCAGACTTTTTATCAGAAACCCTAAAAGCCAGAAAAGAATGGGATGATATATTCAAAACACTAAAGGACAAAAACTGCCAGCCAAGAATACTTTACCCAGCAAGGCTATCCTTCTGAAATGAAGGACAAATAGTATATTTCTCAGACAAACAAAAACTGTGGGAGTTCACTACCATATGACCAGCCCTACAAGAAATCCTCAAGGGAGTACTGAGTTTGATACCACAAAAACAACCATCACTGCCATGAATACTCAAGAAAGAACAGTACCTTCCAGCAAAACAAAAATGCTAACAAAAGAGAAAAAAATAGTTCATCTTTCATGCCAAGACAAACAGAAAATTAGAAAGAAAGGAACAAAAGTTACTTAAGACATCTAAACAAAAATCAGTAAAATGCTAGGAGTAAATCAACACCTTTCAATAATAACTCTAAATGTAAATGGATTAAATCCCCCATTCAAAAGACACAGACTGACTGGATTAAAAAGATGGATCCAACAATATGCCATCTGCAAGAGACTTACTTGACCTGTAAAGACACACATAAACTAAGAGTGAAAGGATGGAAAAAGATATATCATGCAAATAAAAATGAAAAACGAGCTGGAGTCGCTATTCTTATATCAGATAAAATAGACTTTAAAGCAAAAACCATAAAAAGAGATAAAAAAGACCATTATATAAGGATAAAAAGATCTATCCATCAAGAAGACATAACAATCATCGATACATATGCACCCAGTGTCAGAGCAGCCAGATTACACAGCAAACACTATTAGATCTAAAGAAAGAGATAGACACTAACACCATAATAGTGGGGGACCTGAACACCCCACTCTCATCATTGGACAGATCATCTAGGCAAAAAATCAATAGAGAAACACAAGATCTAAACAATACTTTAGACCAATTGGACTTGGCAGATATCTACAGAACGTTCCATCCAACAACCTCAGAATATTCATTCTTCTCATCAGCACATGGAACATTCTCCAGGATAGACCACATGTTAGGTCACAAAGCGAGTATCAACAAATTCAAAAAAATTGGAAGTATTCCCTTGTAGTTTTTCCAATCACAATGGATTAAAATTAGAAATCAATAATAAACAAAACTCTGGAAACTATACAAACACATGGAAATTAAACATTCTACTTAATGACATATGGGTCCAAGAAGAAATTAAACAGGAAATCAAAAAATTTCTTGAAATTAATGAAAATAATGACACATCATACCAAAACCTGCGGGATACTGCACAAGCAGTTTTACGGGGGAAATTTATGGCATCAAATGCTTACTTCAGAAGAATGGAAAGCTGGCAAATAAATAACCTAACACTTCACCTTAAGGATCTAGAAAAACAAGAACAATCCAAACCAAAGGTAGTAGACAGAAAGAAATAATTAAGATCAGAGCAGAACTAAATGAAATAGAAACACAAACACAATACAAAAGATCAATGAAACAAAAAGTTGGTTCTTTGAAAAGATTAATAAAATTGACCTTTTAGCAAGATTAACTAAGAAAAGAAGAGAGAAGACCCAAATAACAAAAACTAGGAACGAAATAGGTGATATTATAACTGAAACCTCAGAAATACAAGGAATCATTAGAGACAACTATAAACATCTATATGCCAAAAAATTTGAAAATCTGGAGGAAATGGATAAATTTCTGGATTGCATACAAGCTACCAAAACTGAGGCAAGGAGATATAGAAAATCTGAACAGACCAATAACAATAAAAGAGATTGAAGCTGTTATCAGAAGGCTCCCAACAAAGAAAAGCCCAGGACTGGACAGGTTCACTGCAGAGTTCTACCAAATCTTCAGAGAGGAACTGATACCAGTTCTCTACAAACTGTTCTGAAAGATTGAAACAGAAGCCACTCTCCCAAACTCATTCTATGAGGCAAATATCACCCTGATACCAAAACCAGACAAAGATGCATCAAAAATAGAAAACTACAGGCCAATATCCTCGATGAATGTAGATGCAAAAATCCTCAATAAAATACTAACTAACAGAATACGGCAACACATACAGAAAATTATAAACCATGATCAAGTGGGATTCATCCCAGGGATGCAAGATTGGTTCAACATACACAAATCAATAAATGTGATACACCACATTAATAAAAGCAAAGGCAAAAACCACAAGATCATCTCTATTGACACTGAAAAAGCATTTGACAAAATTCAACATACGTTCATGATAAAGACTCTCTACAAGTTAGGTATAGACAGAAAGTATCTAAACATAATTAAAGCCATATATGATAAACCCACTGCCAGTATCATACTGAATGGGGAAAAGCTGAAAGGAACACAAGAAGATGGAAAGATATCCCATGCTCTTGGATTGGAAGAATTAAAATTGTGAAAATGTCTATATTACACAAAGTGATCTACAAATTCAATGCAATCCCCGTCAAAATTCCAATGACATATTTCTCTGAGATGGGAAAAGCTATCCTGACATTTATATGGAACAACAAAAGACCACACATAGCCAAAGCAATCCTGAGCAAAAAAAAAAACAAACAAACAAAAAAACCTGGTGGCATAACACTACCTGACTTTAAACTATATTACAAAGCTATAATAACCAAAACAGCATGGTACTGACATAAAAACAGACACACTGATCAATGGAACAGAATGGAGAACCCAGAAACTAACCCATATGCCTACAGCCATCTGATCTTTGACAAAGGCAGCAAGTCTACATACTGGGGAAGAGACTGCCTTTTCAATAAATGGTGCTGGGAAAACTGGATAATCATATGTAGGAGAATGAAACTAGACCCATATCTTTCACCATATACTAAAATCAACTCAAAACGGATTAAAGAAATATACATCCTGAAACAATAAAACTCCTTAAATAAAACATAGGGGAAACACTTCAGGAAGTAGGAGTGGGTTCAGAATTCATGAATAGGACCCAAAAAGCACAGGCAACTAAAGGTAAAGTAAACAAATGGGATTGTATCAATCTAAAAAGCTTCTGCACAGCAAAAGAAACAATCAACAGAGTAAAAAAACAACAAACAGAGTGGGAGAAAATATTTGCTAAATATACATCTGACAAAGGATTAATATCCAGAATATACAAGGGACTCAAACAACTTTACAACAAAAATACAAATAACCGAATTAAAAAATGAGCAAAGGAGCTGAACAGACATTTCTCAAAGGATGTTATACAAATGGCCAAAGGACACACGAAAAAGTGCTCAATATCACTCAACATCTGGGAAATGCGAATCAAAACCACCCTGAGATACCATCTCACTCCAGTTAGGGTGGCTAACATCCAGACGACCGAGAATGATAAGTGCTGAGGAGGTTGTGAGGAAAAGGAACTCTCATCCACTGTTGGTGGGGCTGCAAAATGATGCAGCCTTTATGGAAAATGATATGGAGCTTCCTCAGACAATTGCAGATAGATCTACCATATGACCCAGCGGTTCCACTGCTGGGAATATACCCAGAGGAATGGAAATCATCATGCCGAAGGGATACCTGCACTCCAATGTTTATTGTAGCTCTATATACAATAGTCAAGAGCTGGAACCAGCCCAAATGTCCATCATCAGATGAGTGGATAAGGAAACTGTGGTACATCTACACAATGGAATACTACTCTGCTATAAAAAAGAATGAAATACTGCCATTTGCAACAACATGGATGGACTTAGAGAAAATTATATTAATTGAAACAAGTCAGGCACAAAAAGAGAAATACCACAAGTTCTCATTTATTTGTTGGAGCTAAAAATTAATAAATAAATAAACACACAAACAAATTAAGGGTGAGGGGAAGAGGAAAGAATAACCACAAAAATTCCTTGAACTATTTAAGTCAAGTGCACAGATACGATGTAGGGGGGGTGGGGCAGGGGGGAGAGGAACGGGTAAAGGAGCATGAAAACCAAGCACAATGTATTTTGAGAAGTAAAATACAATACAATAAAATAAAAATAAAAACAAA
Source organism: Cynocephalus volans (assembly GCF_027409185.1). Lineage (NCBI taxonomy): Eukaryota > Metazoa > Chordata > Mammalia > Dermoptera > Cynocephalidae > Cynocephalus > Cynocephalus volans. Next base: position 106,093,021 of record NC_084469.1, read on the forward strand.
TTGCCCCAAATTTAAGCAACTTCATACATACACATTTATTTATTACTATTAATTTCGTTGATGAATGACAAATTATATATATTTATGGTGTACGTCGTGATGTTTTGGTTATGTATATATTGCTGAATGATTAAATTGAGATAATTAGCATATCTGTTACTTCACATACTTATAATTATTGATGATGAGAACAGGTAAAATCTCTATGAGCAATTTGCAAGTATATGATACATTTTTATTTACTATGGTTGTTATGCTGTGCAATAGATCTCCAGCACTTATTCCTCCTGTCTCATTGAAACTTTGTACCCTTTGACCAACATCTATTTCCCTTCCCCTTGTCTTCTTCCCCTCAACCCCTGGAAGCCTCCATTCTACTCTATGCTTCTATGAGTTCCACTTTTTTAGATTCCACCTGTAAGTGAGAGCATGCAGTCTTTCTTACTGCACTTAATATAATGCCCTTCAGATTTATCTGTGCCGTTGCAAATGACAGGATTTCCTTTTGTAAGGCTGAATAGTATTTCACTGTGTATAATACCAAATTTTCTTTTTCCATTCATCTGAACAGCACATATTTATTATATGACATTTTCTGTGTCAGAAATCCGGGTGTGGCATAGTTAGGACCTCTGCTTAGGATCTCTGGTGAGGCTGCAGTCAAGCTGTCGACTGGGGCTGGGATCTCATCTCAAGTCTTGACTGGGGAAGGACTCACAAATGCCTTATAAGTAGGGGCTCCTATAATCTCCATTTTTCAGATGAGGAAAGTGAGGTTTGGAGATACTAGGAAACCTGTCCAATGTCACAGTTAAAACATGTCAGCGCTGGAGGCTGAATTCAGGCAGAATTTCCCTGCTGGAACATCATACTGTGCCACATAGGGAAAGGGAAGGAGGAAGGCAGGAATCTGATCTCAGGAGAACCACGCCAAGAAAGTCACTTGCGATCAGATCCTGGAGTATGACTCCCCGTTAGGTGTGTTTTAGGCAAGGAAAAAATTATAGGGAAAAAGAAGAAAGATTTCTTTTTGCTTTTTCTTTTTAGCTACACTTTCCTTTAACGTCCAAATGAATGCTGACAGCATCCTTATAGAATAACGGCATTCTATTACCATTATTATTATGCCCATTTTACAGTTGAGGAAACTGAGATTCAAAAAGGATAAATGACTAAAGTCTTACAATCAGTAAGTGGAGGAGTGAGGACCCAAATTTTGGGCTGTCTGACTCCAAAATCCACCTCTGTTTGTATGTTCTGGAACAGGGAGTTGAGTAATTTTGGAAGATAAATAAATTCTCCAAGAGAAAGTAGATTTCCACCATTGCCTTATTCTGGGTAAAGGCACGTGGATCAGAAGACTTGCTCCTTAAGGTTTACTCCCTCCATGGGAGAGGATGGAGTTTCCAAAATGTGTCGCTGTCATTAGTTCTCTGAGTATATTCAATCCCCGTACCTGTAGCACCTGAGGTTCGGTGAGGGCTTATGGCTGTTGGTGACTAATTCCTCGGTGAGTTCCAGGAGATACAGGGGAAAGGCTGAGCCCATGAACTCCCCACAAAGTGCAGTGGCCTGGTGCAAAAAGCCTCAGAGATGCTGCTGGAAGGTGTGGTCTGTAGAACCAGAGTTGCCTACCTGAGAGACAGTGGTCATGGGGACAAGGGATGAAACTGGAGCTCGACTCTCCTCTCTCTGTCACCTCTCTGTCTTTCTGTCCTGGGGCTCCCTGTTCTGAGGCTGTCAACATTGAGAGCTACAGCCCTGAACCGTACAGCTGAGTCTGCCCACCCAGCCCCATTAGTGACAGAAGCCGGGCAGCACATGCCGGGGTCTGGGTCCGCCACCAACAAGGGGGGCGGGCTGGAGAAGGAGGCTTATTCTGTGACTGAGGTTCAGAGACAGTCTTGCACGAGGGAAGCTTTTTCTTCTCCCCAAATGCCCCAAGTTTTCTGAGCTCTTCCTCTCCTGCACTCTCAGGTCCCCATTGACAGCTGACATCCACTGTCTCTTGGGCCTTCTGACGTGGTCCCCACCCCCACAGCGTTCTGTTGGAGGTGGGGCCCTCCTTATTCCACGTGTTCTGTCGCTGTTTTCCTGTCGCTGTTATCCTGGATTCATACCTCCGACCCAGGACGCGTTCAGCAAACTCATGGTGGGTGCAGGTCAGAGGCTTGGGGGCAGTGGACGGGACACATCAGAGAGCTGTGGTTACTAGAGATGGGAAAGGGGGCAGGAAGAGGGGTTAGGGAGAAATTGGTTAATGGACACAAGGAATGATCATGTTTTGTAATGATGAAGATGCTAATTATCTTGATTTGACCATCAGACATTGTACACAGGTATTAATATTCAACTCTGTATCCCACAAATATGTTTAATCAACTACTTTTCCATAATAAAATAAAAAAAGGAGCTAAATTGATCTTCAAGAAAACACACAAGCTTCATTAAGCAAAATGCAAAAGCTATAATCTTTTAATACCAGCTGTTATGTAAATAAGCCAAAGACCACCCCCGTATATGGTGATCTCTTTACATCTTCACAGCAGACCTAGACTGCTTATCTCAAAAGCCCATTGATGCCAAATTCAAGTTTTCACACACCCAATTATTTTAAACATGGCCAAGTTAGCAGATTTTTAGCCAGTTGAAGACTGCCTACTTCGCACACTCTGCAGAATTGCATCCGACAAGGGCTAGCCATAGATAAAATAAGCCCTGGGACTACACAGATCTCAAGTCATTGCTGCACTTTGGAGCTCACTGACCGAGAGATGATGCATTGTGCTGCTAAGTGACATTGCCTAGACACATACGCTCCTTCTTTCTTCCTCCTCTCCACCTGGAATTCCCCTCTGGTTGGTGACGCCCCCTGCACACAGACCATGACCTCTGCATGGCCGCATGCCCTGAGGGACTTCCTCCTCATGCAAACCTATCAAAGCACCACCCAAATAAAGCTTGTTGTGTGCTACTGCCACCTCATGGTCATATCTTTTTACTTTCTCTGACCCCAGATCCCTCAAACCAGCCTACTCTAGTCTAACCCAGCAGTTAAGTTTGGTTTAGCAGCTGTTGTGGAAAACCAAACCACACACTCAGTAGCCAGGGACAATCCTGTGTAACCCTCCTTACATATCCTGCTCTTTCTTTAAGTAAATTTTCTTTATGGAAACAGGACACACACAAATGCTAACTCTACAGCTCCACTAATTTCTAGAACGTGAACACACGCCCTTGTATCCACCACTCAAGTCAAGACAGAGAAAATTAGATTGACCCAGAAGCCTCCCTTATGTCCTTCCTAGTCATTACTCCAAGGACAACCACTCTTCTGTCTTTAGCATCAAAGAGCAGTGTTGCCTGGTCTTTGAGCTTTATAAAAATGGAATCATACAATAAGTACGTGATCAGTTCTGGTTTCTTATGCCCGACATTCTGTGTGAGATTCACCAGTGCTGTGGCATTAGGGCAGCTGTTTTGACTGTTGTGTAATATTCCATATTAGTGGACTGAAATGTACTTATCCCTTCTACTGTTGATAAACTTTTGGGCTGATTTGAGTTTCTGGCTATTGAAAAAAAAAGCTTCCATGAACATTCTTGGGCACGGCTTTTGGTGCACACTTTAGGCATTTCTATCAGGCATATTCCTCTGAGTGGAGTTTCTCAGATGGTATACAACTCTTCAGTTTACCAAAGGAGTCGTATAGTTTACCACCCCCCAGCAATTTGTGAGAGTTCTCCAATATCTGGTACTGACTTTTTAATTTAGACATTCTGGGCTGTGTGTACATGTCTGTGTGTGTGAGCACGTGCGTCGTGGCACTTCAGTGTAGCTTTGATGGGCATTTTCCTTTTTTTTTTTTTTTTTTTTTTTTTTGTTTTTTTTGTCGTTTTTTCGTGACCGGCACTCAGCCAGTGAGTGCACTGGTCAGTCCTATATAGGATCCGAACCCGCGGTGGGAGCGTCGCCGCGCTGCCAGCGCAGCACTCTACCAAGTGCGCCACAGGCTCGGCCCTGGGCATTTTCCTGATGATCACTGACATTTAGCACCACTTTACATGTTCACAAGCCATTTGTATATTTGCTTTTGAGAAGTGTCTGTCTGAATCTGATGCCCATTTTTTTGTGTGTGTGCAGGTTGAAGTCCAATTTAATCTTCCTTCTCTTTCTGGTACAGAGAGGGAGAGACTTTTGCAATTGGAGATTTCCTCTTTACATGTAAATTTCTCTTTGAGAGTATTTTTTTTTTGGCAGCGGGCTGGTACGGGGATCTGAACCCTTGGCCTTGGTGTTAATCCACACCACATTCTCCCAAGTGAGCCACTGGACAGCCCCTGATACCCATTTTTAATTGTGTTCTCTTTCTTCCTTTTTAACTTATTGATTTGTGGGTATTCTCTATATATTCTGGATACAAATCCATTATCACATCTATATTTGGAAAATATTACCCACTCTGTGGGTTGCCATTTCGCTCTCTTAATGGAGTCGTTTGGTGAGTAGGAATGCTTCCCTTTCATGGAGACCTATTTATTCATCTTGTCCTTTGTGGTTAATACTTTTGTTGTTCTGTTTAAGACATCTGTACCTACCTCAGGTTATAAAGATCTTCTCTTATGTTATTTCCTAGACAGTTCAATGTTTTCCTTTTACATCCACACATAGATTCCCCCTCAAATTACTATTTTTATTCAAAATACTTTAACATTTACTTGTACGTATTTGTGGGGTACAGTATGTTGTTTCAGTACATGCACATACTGCACAATGATTCCCTTAGGGTAGACAGCATAGTTTTGTATGCGTCAGTCCACCACTTTTCCTCCTCCCCTCGCTCCCCTCCACCCCAGTAACCATTACTCTAATCTGTCTGCTATGAGAACCACTCTGGTGTTTATTTATTTATTTATTTATTTTGATTCCATATATGAGCAATATCATGCAGCATTTGTCTTTTTGTGCCTGACATTTCACTTAACATGACGGTTTCCAGTTCCATACACGTTGCTGCAAATGACAGGATATTTTTTAATAGCTGAGTAGTATTCCATTGCGTATATACCACAGTGTTCTTATCCATTCCTCCACTGATGGATATTTAGGTTGATTCCATCTCTTGGCTACCTTGCATAGTGCTGTGATGAGCATGGGAGCGCAGGTGTCTTTCGGCTATACTAATTTCATTTCCTTTGGGCATATACCCAGCAGTAAGATAGCTGGGTCATAAGTTAGATCTGTTTTTACTTCTCTGAGGAACCTCCATACTGTTTTCCACAGTGCCTGTACCAATTTACATTCCCACCAGCAATGTAGGAGAGTTCCTTTTTCTCTGCATCCTCACCAGCATTTGTTATTTTCTCTCTAGTTGACAATAAGACATTCTAACAAGTGAGATGAAACCTCATTGTGGTTTTAATTTGCACTTCCCTGACATTTTGTGATTTTGAGCATTTTTTCATGTGCTTGTTGGTCATTTGTATATCTTGTATTGAGAAATGTCTGTTCAGTTCCTCTGCCCATTTTTGAATTGGGTTGTTTGTTGTTTTGCTGTTGAGTCATTTAAGTCCATTATGCATTTGGATATTAGCCCCTTGTCTGATGTGTGGTTGGCGATCACTTTCTCCCATTCTGCAGGTTGTCTCTTCACTTTGGGTCTGTTGCTGTGCAGAAATTTTAGTTTGATGTAGTCCCATTTGTGTATTTTTGCTTTAATTGTCTGTGCCTTTGTAGTCTTGCTCAAAAAAGCTCTGCTCACTCCCATTTTGTGTAGCATTTTCCCTATGTTTTCTTCATAGTTTTGGGTCTTCAAACAAAACTGGCTCTTGTTAGTGGGGTGGCCTTAGGAAAATCACTTAACACTTCAGAACCTCATTTTCTCTTTTGTAAAATAAAGAAATAGAATCCACAGGATGAGTTGCTTTTAGAATTTAAGATTTTAATCTACGTGAGAATTTAAGATTATAATCTGTGTATATACATACATATTTCCCCTAGGAACAATTGTTGAATATTTGGTAATTCAGTGTTTGCAGTGACTTTATGGAGTTCTTTTTTTTTTTTTTTTTTCTTTTCTGGCTGTTGGTTGGTAGGGGGATCAGAACCCTTGACCTTGGTGTTATCAATACTGTAACAGCATATAACTCTATAAAGTCACTGCAAATACCGAATTACCAAATATTCAACAACATGAATGAGCCTGGAGAAACTTATGCTGAGTGAAATAATCAAAGCACAGAGGAATAAATACCGCATGTGCTCACTCATATGTGGGAGCTAAGAGAGAAAGAAAGAAGGAAAGAAAGACCACAGTGGCGTGTTGGACTTGCATATGGAGAGAACATACCTTGGGATACAAAGTGGAGTAGGGGGGAAAGGGAGAGGTGGAGGGAGGTTGGGGATAACTGGGTGGGGTCATGGGGTACAAACGCAGTTTGTGGTAATGGGCATGCTGCCAGTATGGATCTGACCTTCACGTCTTGGGCACGAGGGGTGACAACCAGCTTTGTATCTCATAAATATTCATAACCAATAAAAAAAAATACTGTGCTCTAACCAAGTGAGCTAACTGGCCAGCCCAATAGAATTATTTATAGAGTTATAACTACTGTGACTAAATAGAATCAACTGTACTTTCAAAGTGCTGTGGTAAGTGGTTATAACACTATATAGGAATACCCATTTTCTGCAGCTAAAACAACCCTGACTATTGTCCAACTGTTCAGTTTTTGACAACCTGATGTAATTTTGTTCTTGTATTATTATTTTTTCTGATTACTACCAAGGTAAGCATCCTATGTATTTATCGGCCATTTGTCTTTCCTTTGTTATAATTTATTTATTCATACATTTTAATAAGTTTTTTACAATTTTTTAATTTACCTTTTCTATTAATGATTTTTAGGAGTTCTTTCTAGTTTCTAAGTTAATTCTATGCTCTTCGTATTAATCCTTTGTAAGGTAATGTAAATATTTTAATTACTTGACTTCAAACTTTGTTTTTGGTGTTGTTTGCCTTTTAGAAGGTTTAAGATAGTTGACATAGAAGTTTTTATTTTATTGATTTTCAAGTTGTCATTTTATTGCTTTTGTTTTTTGGTTCTTGATTAAAAAGGGTTACATAGCAGTTATGTAAGAAGGGTTGGCTGGAGGTTATATTTCCTGGAATCGCATATATTTCTGTTCATTATTTTAGTAATTTTATTTTTTATTTTTAGGTGACCTGTTCATTAACCTGTATCTGTGCATCTTCAAGGTTTTATGGTCATACAGAATTTCTGTTCAAGGAAAGCAGAAATATGGTGGAAAGGGCCTTTGACTGGAACATTTAGGAGTCCTGAGGTCATTCCTCTGAAGTGGAATTTTTTGCACATTCTTCATTTGAGATTAAAACAGGTGTTCTCTTTCATTTTCCTCCAAGAAACTCTCTGCAAGGGCCAGCCTGTGGCTCACTTGGGAGCATGTGGTGCTGATAACACCGAGGTCATGGGTTCAGATCCCATATAGGGATGGCCGGTTAGCTCACTTGGGAGAGTGTGGTGCTGACAACACCAAGTCAAGGGTTAAGATCCCCTCACTGGTCATCTTTTGGAAAAAAAAAAAAGAAACTATCTGCATACTGGTGTGGCCATGAAAAAAGACAGTATTTGTGAAATGATTTATACTTCAGTTGCTCAGCTCTAGAGACCTGATTTATAGGACTCTTTCAGCCTCTGAGTCAACTCTAGCTCCATGAATCACTTCATTTCCCCCTGGAAGCTCCATGAAGGCAGGACCTGCATCTCTCTAATCCACATGTTCTGGAACATGCCCAACTCTTCTGCAAAATTCCTTCCTGGACCTCTCTGGCAGGAAATAATCTTTTCTTTCTCTGAACTAACTTATTTACTCATTACACATTCGTGTGCAACGGTCTTAACTCCATTTAGACTGTGAATTCCGTGAGGGCAGACTCTGCTTACAATTCAGTGTGTCCCTTTCAGTGCAAGGCACTATTTTACGTCTTTTCTACAGCTCAGTCATTAGCAACTAGTTGCTCAATGATGATCAGATTTTTAGTGACATTAATTAAAATAATTAGTAAATAAATAAATAAAAGTGATAAATCCTGTCTGATGCTGAAGTGACATAAATAAATGTCAACACAATATTAGGAAGTGTGTGTGTAAAAGTCGTTGCATTTAGGTGGTGAGTACTTCAGATGTCCATCATACAACTTTTTCTACTTTGCTGTCTGAAATTCTGCATATTAAATTAGTAAGAAAATGATGGAGAAAAATATTCTTGATTTGTCACTGATAAACTGTTTACCTGTGCTCTGGGTAAGACGGAACTGAGACAGGAGGTGCTCTGTCCCCCTGGGGTCAGGTTTCAGGCCACTCCTGTGCATCTCAAACCACTTCCTGAGGACTTGGGCTGAGTCTACGAGTCCCAAGGTGCTGCTGCTTGTACCACCTATTTGCAGCATCAGCACGTGGAGATTGAGACCACAGGAGGCAGACTTGTGTAATTTCAGTGGGTGAGCATACTCAGTCGAAAGTTTATCCTATAAATGACCATCTGCTGGAGGTGCTAGAGAGCACCTAGAATATTCTAAGTGTATTCAGTGTATGTGATGGAATTTGACACACGAGCATGCTC